>NC_046309.1:21659166-21965185 GCF_004115265.2 Rhinolophus ferrumequinum
ATTCATTCATTATAGAATTAATAAGCAATTTCTAACCATATCTTTTTAGCTTTTATTTTTCACAGGAGAAATTGTCAAGACGGTGTCAGTTTATGTTTGTATCCTAGAATGTTGAGATTTATAAGGACTGTTCAGTGCCTCTTTATTTATATGTATGCACCTGTTAAAAATTGGACATTTGGGCAAATGTCAGTAAAAGCTCATTGTGTTAGAGTTAGGATCTGCAAATTTCCTTGTACCTTAACTTCTCCCTGCCTGAAAGCGTGTCATGTAAGCCTTCCTCACGTCACAGGAGCTGGGCATGCGCTAGAGTTAGAGGTTCCAGACCTTGTGGGTAGATGGTGGATGAGCTCTTATCGCTTGCTTAGGAGGTCCTGCAATTCTCACGTATTTCCGGCCTTCATTGGTTTGGGGAATGGATAGCCTGGGTTCCCTTCCAAGTTCCAGACTACTAATAATTTCCTGTAAATTTTCGCTACCTCTTTGATTTCTAGTAAATTACTGTCTACACTTGTCATATGTCGATTAGGTTCCTCGTGTGACTTCTCTAAGCTTGTCTGTACCTTATTGCCCTTCCTGGCATCGTATTAGCTCTGTAAATGTACACAGGTCCAATCTTTGAAAAGTCATTGTGGTCTTGGGATTGGAAAAGATAATAAACAGTTCATACTCAAAGAGCACGGTTCTAGTGAACATTTTTACTACACCAAATGGGACACTGAGCGTTGACAGAAATATAAAAGGAAATTGACAAAATCTCTATCTTGCCGTGAGATCATGATTCTTCTACTTGCTGTACTTTTTTTTATTTTTATTTTTTGGGACTTTATTCAGCAAAGAATCTCCCGAATGCTTTAAACAAGTATGTATGTTCTCGTTCTCTCTCTCTCTCTCTCTCTCTCTCTCTCTGTCTCTCTCTCTCTCTCTTTCTCTCTTCTCTGCTTATATATTATAGATACTATACTGGAGGTTTAGAATGTTTCCTAAATCAATAAGAATAAAATAGATTTAAAGCACAGTTAACAAGCTTGATCTTATGGCCATATGTACAACTCGTACTCACGATGGAGGATAGTTTTCTTTTTTTTTTTTAATTAAAGTTTACTGAGGTGACAATTGTTAGTAAAGTTACATAGATTTCAGGTGTACAATTCTGTAATACATTATCTATATCTCACATTGTGTGTTCACCACTCAGAGTCAATTCCCTTTCCATTACCATATATTAGACCCCATTTACCTTCTTCTAGAGCCTCCCTCCCCCCTTACCCTCTGGTAACCACTAAACTATTGTCTGTGTCTATGAGTTTTTGTTTCTTTATTTGTTTGTCTTGTTCCTTTGTTGTTTTCAGTTTTATATACCACATATCAGTGAAATCATATGGTCCTCTGCTTTTTCTGTCTGACTTATTTCGCTTAGCATTATAATCTCAAGATCCATCCATGTTGTCACAAATGGTCCTATTTCATCTTTTCTTACCACCGAATAATATTCCATTGTGTATATATACCACAACTTCTTTATCCATTCATCTATCGAAGGACATTTTGGTTGTTTCCATGTCTTGGCCACTGTAAAAAAGCTGCAGTGAACATTGGAGCACATATATCTTTACGGATAAATGTTTTGAGATTTTTTTGAGTAGATACACAGGAGAGGGATTGCTGGTCATATAGTAATTCTATTAATATTTTGAGGAACCTCCCCACTGCCTTCCATAGTGGCTGCACCAATCTGCATTCCCACCAACAGTGTATAAGGGTTCCTTTTTCTCCACAGCCTCTCCAACACTTGTTACTATTTGTCTTGTTGATGATAGCCATTCTGACTGGGGTGATATCTCATTGTAGTTTTTATTTGCATTTCTCTGATGATTAGTGATGTTGAGCATTTTTTTCATATGTCTATTTGCCATTTGTATGTCCTCTTTGGAGAAATGTCACTTCAGGTCGTCTGCCCATTTTTCAATTGGGTTGTTTGTTTTTCTGTTGATGAGTTTCCTGAGTTCCTTGTATATTTTGGATATTTGCCCCTTATTGGAGTTACTGTTAGCAAAAATCTCCCATCCAGTTGGTTGCCTCTTTATTTTGTCGATGGTTTCTTTTGCTGTGCAGAAGCTTTTAAGTTTCATATAGTCCCATTCATTTATTTTAGCTTTCACTTCCCTTGCCTTTGGAGTCAAATTTATAAAATGCTCTTTGAACCCAAGGTCCATAAGGTTAGTACCTATGTTTTCTTCTAAGCAATTTATTGTTTCAGGTCTTATGCTTAGGTCTTTGATCCATTTTGAATTAATTTTGGTACATGGTGACAGATAGCAGTCCAGTTTCATTTCTTTGCACGTGGTTTTCCAGTTCTCCCAGCACTGTTTATTGAAGAGGCTACCTCTTCTCCATTGCTTCTTTGTCAAAAATTATTTGTCCATATTTATGTGGGTTTATTTCTGGGTTCTCAATTCTATTCCATTGGTCTTTGTGTCTGTTTTTCTGCCGGTATCACGCTGTTTTGATGATTGTTGCCCTGTAGTACAAGCTAAAGTCAGCATTGTTCTTTTTTCTTAGGGTTGCTTTGGCTATTCGGGGTTTTCCGTGATTCCATACAAATCTGATGATTTTTTTGTTCTATTTCTTTAAAAAATGCCATTGGGATTTGGATGGGGATTGCATTAAATCTGTATATTGCTTTGGGAAATACGGCCATTTTAACTATGTTGATTTGTCCCATCCATGAACACGGAATGTCTTTCCATTTCTTTGTGTTTTCTTCAATTTCTTTTAAAAATGTCTTACAGTTTTCAGGATATAGGTCTTTCACATCCTTGGTTAAGTTTATTCCTAGGTATTTTATTCTTTTTGTTGCAATTGCAAAAGAAATTGTTTCTTTTTTTATTTCTTTCTCTGAGAGTTCATTGTTAGTATATAGGAATGCAGTGGACTTTTGTATGTTGATTTTGTAGCCGGCAACCTTACTGTATTTATTTATTTTTTCTAATAGCACTTTAGTGGTGTCTTTAGGATTTTCTATATAAGCATCATGTCATCTGCAAAGAGTGGCAATTTAACTTCTTCATTCCCAATTTGGATGCCTTGTATTTCTTTCTCTTGCCTGATTGTTCCGGCGAGGACTTCCAACACTATGTTGAAAAGCAGAGGTGATAGGGGACAGCCCTGTCATGTTCCTGAACATGGAGCAAAGGGCTTCAGTTTTTCACCGTTAATTATGATATTACTGAGGGTTTATCATATATGGCCTTTATTATGTTAAGGTATTTTCCTTCTATACCTATTTTATTAAGGTTTTAATCATAAATGGATGTTGTATCTTGTCAAATGCTTTTACTGGATAAACTGATATAATCATATGATTTTTGTCCTTTATTTTGTTTATGTGATGTATCACAGTGATGGATTTTCGTATGTTGAACCATCTTTGTGCCCCTGGGATAAACCCCACTTGGTCATGATGACTAATCTTTTTAATGCATTGTTGCATTTAATTAGTTAGAATTTTGTTTAGGATTTTTGCATCTGTATTCATCAGAGATGTTGGTATGTCATTTTCTTTTTTTGTGTTGTCCTTACCAGGTTTTGGTATCAGGGTAATGTTGGCCTCATTAAATGAGTTAGGGAGTACTGTCTCTTCTTCAGTTTTTTGGAAGAGTTTGAGCAGGATTGGTATTAGATCCTCTTTGAAGGTTTGGTAGAATTCACTAGTGATGCCATCTGGTCCCGGACTTTTGCTTTTGGGAAGGTTTCCCGTGACTGATTCAATTTCCTTATTGGTGATTGGTCTATTTAGATTTTCCAGTTCTTTGTGATTCAGCCTAGGAAGGCTGTATGTTTCTAAGAACTTGTCCATTTCTTCTAGTTTATTGAATTTGATGGCTATAGTCCTTTATAGCATTCTTGGATGATCCTTTGTATTTCTGTGGCATCCGTGATAACTTCCCCTCTTTCATTTTGTTTATTAGTGTCTTTTCTCTTTTTCTCATAGTGAGTCTAGCCAAGGCTGTGTCAATTTTATTAATCTTTTTAAAGAACCAGCTCTTTGTCACATTAATTTTTTCTGTTGTCTTTTGTTCTCTGTTTCATTTAGTTCTGCCCTGATTTTTGTTATTTCCTTTCTTCTGCTGACCTTCGGTTTCACTTGTTCTTTTTCTAGTTCTTTAAAGTGTAACGTGAGGTTATTTATCTGGGATTTTTCTTCTTTCTCGACATAGGCCTGTGATGACATAAATTTCCCTCTAAAAACTGCTTTCACTGCATCCCAAAAATTTTGGTAGGATGTATTTTCATTCTTATTTTTTCTATGTATCTGTTAATCTCTCCTCTTATTTCTTCCTTCACCTGGTCATTCTTTAGAAGTATGTTGTTTAATCTCCACATATTTGTGGGTTTTCCTGCTTTCTTTTTGCAGTTGATATTCAATTTCAAAGCCTTGTGATAAGAGAATATGCTTGGTATGATTTCAACCTTGGTAAATTTGCTGAGGCTAGTTTTATGTCCCAATATATGGTCGATCTTTGAAAATGTTCCATGTACACTAGAAAAAAATGTATATTCTGATGTTCTAGGACGAAGTGCTCTATAAATGTCAATTATGTCCATTTCATCTAATGTGTCATTTAGGGCTGCTACTTCTTTATTTTCTCTTTACATGATCTATTCATAGAGGTCAATGATGTATTTAGCTCCCCTACTATAATTGTGTTTTGGTCAAGTTCTCCCTTTAGTTCTGTTAGTAGTTGCTTAGTATATTACGGTGTTCCCTGATTGGGGGCATAAATATTGATGACTATTATGTCTTCTTGTATAGTCCACTTTATCATTATGAAATGTCTATCTTTGTCTCATTACCATTTTATCCTGAAGTCTGTTTCATCTGATATCAGTATGGCTACACCTGATTTTCTCTGGATACCATTTGCTTGGAGTGTCAGTTTCCACCCTTTCACTTTGAGTCTGTTTGTCCTTGTAGCTGAGATGTGTCTCTTTAAAGCAGCATATGGTTGGGTTTAGTTTTTTTATCCAATCTGCTACTCTGTGCCTTTTTATTGGTGAGTTCAATCCATTTACATTTAGGGTGGTTATTGATATGTGAAGATTTCCTATTATTTTATCTTTGGTTTTCTGGTCAGACTGTGTCTTCATTGTTTCTTTGCCTTTTTGTTGTTGTCTCTTACTTCTGGGTATTATTTCTATTATTTCTGTGTATTCTATGATTTTTCCCTCTGTTTCTTCTTTTATTACAGTATATATTTCAGTTCTGGATTTTATTTGAGTGGTTACCATTAAGTTTATGTAAAAGAAAGTTTGATATTTGGAGTATTCCATTTTCTTTAGCATGCTTACTTTCTCCATTCCCATATTCTGGTTCAGGCCTTTACTCTCCCCCTTTTTATGTTTTGGTTGCCGCAAATTGTCCCTGTTGATGGTGGTTGAATAGCCTCCTTTGGTATTTCTTGTAGTGCAGGTCATGTATTAGAAAATTCCTTCAGCTTCTGTATGTCTGGAAAGGTCTTTATTCCTCCTTCATATGTAAAGGATATCTTTGAGGGATATATTATTCTTGGCTCATAATTTCTCTCTTTCAATAGTTTGAATATTTGGTTCCACTCCCTCCTGGCTTGTAGAGTTTCTGCTGAGAAATCTGATGATAATCTAATGGGCTTTCCTTTGTAGGTTACCGTCGTCTTTTCCCTGGCTGCTTTGAGGATTCTTTCTTTGTGGTTAATTTTTGACAGCTTCAATACAATGTGCCTTGGAAAAGGCCTGTGGGGTTGAGGTAATTAGGTGTTCTATTTGCTTCTTGAATTCGAGGATCCAGTTCTTTCCATAAGTTTGGGAAGTTCTCATCAACTGTTTGTTTGAATATACTCTCTGTTCCCTTCTCTCTTTCTTCTCCTTCTGGTATGCCCATTATTTTTACATTACTCCTTCTGATGAAGTCAGAAAGTTCTTGTAGAGTTCTTTCATTTCTTTTAAGTCTCAAGTCTCTTTCTTCTTCCATCCGTGTCATTTCCAGGTTTCGATCTTCAATGTCACTGATTCTTTCCTCCATCTGGTCAACTCTACTACTTAAGCTGGCTGCTTCATTTTTCATTTATTTTATTGCGTTCTTAATCTCCAAACATTCTATTTGGTTCTGTTTTAAAATTTCAATCTCTTTGGTAAAATATTCATTTTGTTCTTTGATTGTGTTTCTGAGTTCATTAAACTGCCTGTCTGTATTTTCTTGCATCTCGTTGAGTTTTTTCAGAACTGCAATCTTGAATTCTCTGTCATTTAAGTCACATATTTCCACGTCTGAACTTATTTTCTGGAGACTTTTCATTTTCTTCCTGAGCTGTCTTTTTACCTTGGTTATTCATGGCAATTAATGATTTATTCTCTTCCTAGACATCTATAGGAGTGGATTCTCCACCAGGTTGATGGAAAGAGGCCTTTCTTTTGTTTTCCAGTATGTGTTGGTAGAATGTTTTATTTTCTCTCCGACTGCAGCCTTCTATTCTCTCTCACACTATAATGTTATATTTTCTCTGCACTATTCCGGCTTCTCACACAGTGGGGGGATTCCCTGGAAGGTGGGCTTCTCCTCTGTGAACAGTTCTCCTGGGTCATATAGTGCCGCCTCTGTGAGGGGATGTGGAGAGCTTCTGAAGTTCCAAAGCTCTTCCTGAACCAGATTCAGAGCCCGTGTGTTTCAGCGGCTCTGTTTATTTCTGCAGGGATCCGCCCAGATAGGTGAGGACAGAGACAGGGTGTGTTGTGAGAGGTGGCCCAAAGCAATGGCGGCAACCACCACCACAGCCAGTCCAGCTTCCACAGCTTCTGTCCCCTTTGCCGGAACTAGTTGGACTGCAAGTTTGAGTCTGTGGACCACAGTTCTCAGAACTGCAAATATTCTGTTCTTTTGATCTGATACTGCTACTGTTCCACTTCTAGCACCGTGCAGGTGGGGGCGGGGCGAGCTCTGGGAGGGTAGGGAGGGGGCGGCTAGTCTCAGTGCCTAAGGCTTCCGTTCTCTGCTCGGCAGTGAGGGCTTAAACCACCGTTTTCAGCCTTCTTCCCTCAATCTTTGCTCCGAGGTCTCTGCCATGAGCATTGGGTTCAGCCATGTTATATGCTGTTCCCTCAGCCCTGTGGGCCATAAGCAGAGCCTAGCAGTCCGAGTTCTTCCCTCTCCTGCAGCTGCGGTAGTTCCGGGATGCAGCGAGCTCGGAGCACTGAGCCAGGTCTGCGTCCTGCGCCCGCCCCCGCGGCTCCGTCTTCGCATGTCTCCCTTCCCTCCTCCCCCGCTCGCGCGATTCACCCACCTTTAGGTGAATTCAGTAGTGAGACTCTTAGTCTTTCCTGTCTGCTGCACAGGTATACACATGACTTGTATTCATCTTTTTCTTATTGGTATATATTATTACGAGATTATAATACAGTTTTTTCCATGCTTAAAATGTCTATACATTTTCTTGGTACCGTGTGTGTGTGTGTGTGTGTGTGTGTGTGTGTGTGTGTGTAGCTTTCAAGGGCTGTGACGATGTCTGTGAAGCCGCCCAAGGTGCTGGAGCTGTCGTAGCCCTTCCTGTTACACTTCCGGTTGCAATCAATAAAGGCTGTTCCTACCGTAAAAAATACATATATATATATATATATGATAAGTAAATAAATATATATTCTCTCTATATGTATATATATAGAGAGAATATATATATATACACATATATATTCTCTCTATATGTATATATATGTATATATATATATAGAGAGAGAATATATATATAATTGAATATACACACAGACACATACACACATATGGAAAGAGAGAGAGAGGTTGTAGATACATAGATACAGATATATGAAAATGTCTTAATGAGTTAGTTTTCCAAATAAAAGATATGTCATGGGACTCTACTCTAGAGTTGCCATCCAGATTGCCTGGCTGTTTTCAAGGCTTAAGATTCTCCACACTAAACTGAGAATTTTTCTCTACTCCCTTATTTGGGTTTATTTTGCCACCCATTTTTATTTTTATTCCCATTTTAGCTCTGATTTATCTCAGATCATTTTAATTGTATGAAATAACAAAAATTCTTTGCTAACTCCATTCAAAACTCTAAAGTAGAAATTACGCAGCTTTTCCATCCTAATTAAATCTCTCTTCCCTCTGGCATATGACTTTAATTTCAAAAGATCAAATTGTATCTGGATGCTAATTTCTTTAGTCATTGAAATGGCCTCTGCTTTACTGTATACATATTGTGACATAACTGCTGTGATAGGAGAGGAGGACATCAAATTATTTGTTCAATTTTTATTACACTTGCTTTTCTTCAGTTTTCTGTATTTCCCAAGCTTTCTGAATAAGGTTTAGAAAAGTGTAGATAGTGCCATGAAAATGGTAAATTATTTTTTTAAAAGCAATGTAAGAAATAGATATTTGTATTTGGTGATATATTTTAACAGAAATCTTTACTTTGTTAAATCGCACTTTTTCTTATATATATTTTTCTCAGTGGTATTTACTGAATCTCATGCCTGTGATCTCTCAGTGTTAGGAGAAATATTGATAAGTTTTTTTAATATCAGGTATGTGCCAGTTAAGTTTGTAGATATACTAGAAGGAAGCTGTATGGTAAAAGGAGATGCTATTAATTAAAAGATAAGCCAAGAAAACATGTTATTTTATGATGATGATTTGAGAAGCCAGATGTTGGCAGACTTATCCCATTCCTAGGAGAGTGTATTGGGAAACATACAGAAAAACACTCAGTTTTATGATGCTATTTCTTTCCCTTTGACTGCAGCTTTAAAAAGTCATGCAAAGTAATAGGCTTGAGATAATTCACTTTTCAAAATATAAATAAAATATGTAGTAAAGACTTTTCAAGAAGAGATGGGGTAAAATCCTCAGCATGCAAAAATAACTTTCTGAAAAACTTTTTCTTAAATAACCAAACCCTTAATAGTTTTCCCCAGCCATCCATAAAAAATGATGTTATAATTTTTATTTGAATTAATAAAATAGACTTTAATAGCTACATCTGTAATGCTTTACGTTAACCTAAATTCTTACTGCACAGTAGTTTTGTACTATACCCTGCTAATTTCTGGAACAGCTGAATAATTATTACAAGCTGTAAAGTTTATTGTTCTTTTCCTTCTTGATTGAGCCATCTGTCAGAAACAAAAGCAAAGATAAAAATCTCATTGAGCCACCAAAGATTCTGTATTTCTTAATGTCACTTCTAAGGAGACACATTTATCTGGAAAAAAATCAATGCTGCATTTCCAAGAAATTTTTTTTTACTTCATTGCAGATGGGGAACTCAAGGAGATTTCACCACTACCCACCCTCGGCCTGTGGTCAAAGTAAAACTCTTCACAGAAAGTACCGGAGTCCTGGCTCTTGAAGACAAAGAACTGGGAAGGGTGAGTTCTGGTCAGCTCTCTTTCTGAGGCTGCACAATTGTAACTTCTTTTGATTCGAGTTAAACTGGACCAGTATGCAGTGTGTGAACTTTCTGTTCACAAATTACACAAAATAATTTATTTGTAATTTCCCATGAACGAAGCATACATCTCTAATTTAATAAAAATAATTGTCCATAACAGAGAAAGTATCATGACAGGCTTTGGGAGGGTAAGGGATGCATATAAGATCGTAGCCAGTGACTCAATCATTCTTGTCACATGTGTACTCGACTGAGTAAGAATGGTACAGGCCAATTTGTCCTTCTTGGTGAAGGCTAATTCTCATTAAAGCATCTCTCTCCACAGGTTAAAAGCATTGTCGTTATATTTGAAACCATCTGTTCTTTGTGTTTATTATAATTCGACTAATTGTAGATATCTCTTAAGTGTATTTATCTCTCTTACGTCTCCCATTTTCCTTATAAGAGGAGTCTTCCTCACCCGTCTTTTAATACTGAATTTTTTTTATAGTCACCTTCTCATACCTAGAATATATTTATCCTCTCATTCCAGTACGTCTTCACTATGCTCAGCTTCTATTAGCAGTAAAAGCATTAAAATTATGGTACATTTGTGATCTTAACGCCTCTCTGTATAAAAAATTTATCTGCACTCTTGTTTATGAAGTAGTTGTGTTCCAGTTAGTAGGTTATAAAATCTTCTGCAGTGTGGATCTATCTTACCCAGTCCTGAACACTGCACTTAAAGATATTTTCCACGGAATGAAGCCTTTGGAAATCTGACTTGACACTTTCCGGTGACGATGGGCAGCTTGTGTGCTACTAGATGTTGAAGGATACTGGGATCGTTCTGGGTACTGGAATGTTCTTTGTTTCCCCAAAGTTGGGATGCCAGTTCATTTCAAGTCCTCCTCCTCTTCTATATCCTTTACGCTGTTGGGTTGTTTTTCATTGCTGGGGATTTTATGAATCTATCCCCACACTCTTCCCCAGAGATGGTGAGTCTGCACTCACATCCCAGATTTCCTCTTCTGTTCCCTCTTTGCATGTACCTGTTAATGCCTAAGAGAGCTGAGCCATACTGTTCATTCATTCATGTACTTATGTATTTGCACATGTATTCATTCAACACAGGTATACAGGGAGCATAACCCAACAGAAGAGTCCTGGAAATTACTCATGGTTGGGTGGATTTATGAATCGGCATTTTTCATTTGAACTAGTATTACATTAATTTTTCCCTATTCCCTCCTGTAGCTATTTTTCACTGTCTAATAGCAGCCAGTTTAAGACTAATGCTATTATGTAATTCTTGAGATACTTTTAATTCATTTCTCAGCTGGCCAAATATGTATTTAAGCACTTTTAAATTGGGTACATAAGTAGCATATTTTCCAGTCAGTCATATTCCTGAGAAAGGTCTTATGCTCCCTTACTCCTTTCATACAAGAAAGACAACTTTTCTATGTATACGAGTTTCTCAACCTCAGCACCACTGATATTTTGAGCAGGACAATTCTTTGTTGTTGGGTGCTCTCCTGTGCGTTTTACGGTATTTAGCAGCATCCCGGACCTCCAGTCAATAACTCCAGTTGTTCCCCTTCACCTTAAATCAAGATAATCAAAAATGTCTCCAGACATTGCCAAATGCACGCTGAAATGTGTTCAAAAACCACCCCTGCTTAAGAACTATTGATCTAAACGAATGACCTTCGTAGGTCCCATGGGTACGTAAATATCATTTGTACAAATATATGAATGACGTCCAGTTCTTTTATTTTTCTTCCTTGGAGCTTCAGATTTATATATCCAACCTGCAGACTTGGTATCTCTAATTGTATACTAATATATCTCTCAAACTAAATATTTTTGAGGAGAACTAAAGATTGGCATCCCCTTGAAGTCTTCCATAGTTGTCGAGCCAATGACCACGCCATTCCCTTTAATTCTCTTGCCTTCACTCTAATACCCAATCTATTTGCAAGTTCTGTCAGCTTTGCCCTAAATTTATCCTGAATCCATCACCATCTTAACTTCTCCTCTCCCCTAATTCAGGACACCATGATTTCTCACGTATACTACCGTGATAGGCTGCTTACTGCTTTCCCATTTATCATCTTGTCCCCTCTGATCCAGCTTTCACACCTCAGCCACTATGATCTAGTTAAAATTCAAAACAAATCACATCATTCTGTCCTTAAAATCATCCATTGTTTCCTCATTTATTAGAAATCAAAACCAGGCTCCTTGTCAAGGTGTAGCATGTCTAAGGATGGTTTTCAAGGTGAAACAGCACCTGGAGTTTCAGGAGGCCCTCAGGTCCCACTGCAGAGCTGCTGGGTCAGAAACTCTGGGGCCAGAGGTTGGCAGCCTGTTTTAACAAGGCCTCCTGATAACTTAGCCACAACCAACAGTGAGGAGCCCTGCTCTGCATGAACGGATCCCTCTCCAAATTTGTCTCCTGTTGCCTGTTGTAACCACCTCACTGTCATTCTTCTCTCACACTTGGTTTTATTTCTGTCCCTCAAACATATCGTACTCATTCTGCTTTAAACTTTAGGTCTTTAGATGTGTTATGGTCTGAACACCTGTGCACATGTGCAATTAGAAGAAATTGGTGATTATCTCTGGGTGTTAATGTCTCCTATATGTTTATTTACATTCATACTTAGAAACAGTAACAACCGTTTTTGTTGTTGTTGTTTTTAATTTGAAGAAAAAGACCTTCCATGGTCTGAAATCTGCAGTCTAAAGTCTTTAAAGTGAACTTTTAAAATTCAAATTTGAGGTAGCTTATGCACTTGAAAGATGAGTAACAGAGCCTATAAAATTGTTTAATACCACACGGACATACCACTGTACACCTACTAAAGTTTCTAAAATACAAGAAAACTAACAACAAATGCTGTCAGGGATGCAAAGCAACAGAAACGTACTCTGTCCTGGTGGAAATGCAAAATGGTGCAACCATTTGGAATGTAACTTGCCAGTTTCTCATAAAGTTAAAGGTACACTTACCGTATGCCTCAGCAGTTGCCCTCCTAGCTACTCACCCAAGGTTTTATAATGTTTATGCCCTGCATGTGAATGTTTATAACAGCTTTACTCATAATTGCTAAAAGCTGGAAGCAATAAGATGCCTTTCAACAGACGAATTGATAAACTAACTGTGGAATACATGCAATGGAATTCTATTCAGTAATAAGAAGATACAAGCTGTTCATTCACCCAGCAACATAGATGAGACTTAAATGCAAGCGAAGGAAGTAAAACCCCAAAAGACTACGTATTGTATGATGAATTGTAGAAAGGGCGAAACCATAGGGACAGAAAACAGATGGTCGTTTGCCAAGCACGGACCAAGGGGGAAGTGGTTGGCTACAGAGGGATATACAGGGAACTCGTAAGGTGAAGGAATATTGTCTCTGGTACTGGGTGTTGGATGCATGAATGTATATGTTCTCTGACACCCATCACAAAGAATGTGCTTTAATGCGCACACACACACACACACACACACACACACACACACACACACACACACACACACACACACACACACACACACACACACACACCCCAACACACCAACTCACCAACCAGGGGTGTCAAGGGCATCCCAGTAGAGAATGCAGACTGTGACTAATGAACTTAATTGTATTACAAAGATGTGACACACCTGCACCGAAAGGTGTGATGAAAGGAGAAGCACACCTAAGCAACCAAAGAGGAAGACGGTAACCTGCAAACCCTGCCTCACCAAGTGAGGAAGATGAACACGCCCCGTGATGCGCCGTAGCCGTCTCGTTAGGGACGATGAGGCTATGAGAAGGGCACACTTCACCTCTGTGATACTCTTTCCAAAACCCCCACATAAACCCCGTCTACTTATGAGGAAAACATCAGACAAAACCAGACTGAGGAACATTGTACAGAATAGTTGGCCAGTATTTGTCAAAGCTGTCAAGGTCATGAAAAACAAGACTGAGAAACTGTCATGCATCAGAGGAGACTAAGGAGACGTGACAGCTACATGCAGTGTAGTGTCCTGGATTTAATCTTGGAATAGAAAGAGGATGTTAATGGAAAAACTGGTGGAATCCAAATGGAGTCTGGGGTTTAGTTAACAGTAAGGTACCAATGTCAGTTTCATGGTTTTCACACATGTCGTGTATGCTGTTAATTACGGGGGAAGCCGTCGAAGTATATGGGAACTTTCAGTAATATTTTTGCAAATTTTCTATAAAACTTAAATTATTCCAGAATGCAAAGCTTGGTTTTAAAAAGATGTTTAGTAAAGAAGGCTGTTAAATATTTTTGCAAAATGCTTCAACATATATTTTCTAAAAAAAAACAACATTTTTTTAACATCAATTCCATTATCACACCTAGGAAACTTAATATTGATTCAGTAATATGTGATAGACAGTGAACGTTCAGAGTTGCCTAATTATCCCACTGTGTCTATGAAAGCTGGAGAGGCCTCTCATCCAGAATACAATCCGGGACCGTGTATTGCATTTGATTGTCATGACTCTAACATCCTTTATTTTACAATGCCTGCCTCTTTTTTTTTTTTGTGGGGGGGGGGGCTGTTGTGATAATGAAATAATGACATTTTGGGAAAGTTTGTAGAATGTTTTTCATTCTCAGTCTGTCTTACTGTTTTTTTCATGGTTGGATTCAGGTTAACATTTTTGGGGAATAGCATTTCCTGGTAAGTGTTTTGTGCTTCCCATTGCATCGTGTCAAGAGTCATACAGTGGCATTTTTTTCCCCTAATATTGGTGCTGTTAACTAAGTACAATCCCATTATTCTTTGTTTTTTGGCACTTGAGATGCTAACAGACTCAGCTTGTATTCTCCTTGTCCCAGGCCTATAATCAGCCTGGGTCCTTTTAGTGATTCTGGAATTTACAAACCACATTCTATGTATTATCACTTCTGGTTAAGAAACATACAGTCAAAAAAACCATCATGAGTTTACAGGCTCCCCACAGAATCACTATATTATCTCATTTTCTGTTTTATAATACATACAAAATCATTTTAGAAATCCCATACCAGTATCACAACTATCAGCAAACTTACAAAGTAAAGATCAGTATTTCTTTGCAGGTTTTTTGTGGTTTTTTTATTGTTTTTTTTTTTTTTTTGTCCTTAGAATGCATCATAGTAAGGATATATATCCTTTATCACAGTCTGTTACTGTGATAAAAAGTAACTCGATGAAATAGAAGATAAAACTTCTTAATATTCTAAATGGTAAATTACTGAAGAAACTACAGTACAGGTTCAGTCATTACAGAGATTTTCGGCAACAAATCTATCAGACAATAGTTTTCACCAGAGCAGCTTACCAACAGGCTTATTTGATAGTTTTGCCATACTAAGGAAGCTTCCTTCCAGGGCCTCTTCATTAAGTGTGATCTGGAGGCATTTATTCTCTTGTTCTTAGACCCCGTATCTGTAAACTGAGCAAGATGAAATAAAAACTTTCTGTTGTCATTTCTTGTTCTAATACTCTGTCACTGTATTGGTTTCCTGGTTATCATTACTGCTTACTATTCCAACATAATCCCATTCACTCCTCTTTAAGGATCGTTGAGCCATTCCATGTTTAGATAAGGAAAATGAGAATTGGAGAGGTTATGACCCCTTTTGCAGTGCAAAAGGCAGGATTTGAACTCGGGTTTTCTGACCCCATAGTCTATGCCCTAAGGTAATCATTAAATACTACACCTGATAAAATGAGAAAATCCGACAATGTTTGACAATCGTGGAGTGAGTGGGGGCCAATTTAATTTCACAACTTAAAGCAAGAACCAAATATTCTTTAAGGTAAAGTCATTTTCCGCATAGCCATTGAACATATTTTATGTCATTTTATACAGTAGCATGCATCTCACTGGGGGGTCCCTGGCTGCCAGTGTGCTTTTATTTCTGTAGGTGCTTCTCCACTCTGTGCACGTAAGAGCCGCCTCCGGGAGTGTGTGAGCAGATGCAAGTTCCGGGTCCACACTTTTTTAGTTGGTTTGGGGTGAGCCCAGGAAGGAGTATTTTTAAGCACTGCTCAGGAGCTACTAACGTGCATCTCGGGTTGAGAATCTCTGTACTCTGATACAAATATGCAGCAGGTTTTAGAACTAGCAATTCATAAGGATAAGAAAAAAATGCATCCTAGCAGATAGTTGTGTGAAATGATAGCTCAAATTTAGACAGGCATCGACAGTGGAAGGTTGTGTTCTCTGGCAAGTGCCTGACATGCAGATTTTGTTTGTAGATGGCAGATGCCAATACTTATTTATGGAAATGGGGGTGGCAGATGGAGATTTCTCATCCGAATTGGTGGCCAACCCTCCACCAGGTGCTAAGGGAATACCTAGAGGCAGAAGAGGGTGTTATTCCTATTATGGGTATGTCCTAGCAGCTAAATAGTTGACCAGTCAAGAACCTGAAAGTCTACAGTTCATTATCATCAAGATGATTTTTGTCCCAAAAAACTCTAAAAGCAAGGCTTACCTAACATAACCATAGAAAGATCTAAATAATGATGATCCCACAGGACATTTTTCTGAGGACAATATAATTTTCATTGAGTCTTTCAGAATGAGTTATTGTACTCCTGCGTAGCTATTTAACTTGCCCAATAGTATTCTCGGGAACAAGATGAATTTTTGAAGTCTCTACCCAAATACATTTTTAGTTTTAGAAGTGTAGCTATGAAGATATTCTGACAGTTGTTAGAAAAATGACCTATTGTCTGTTCCTACACTCTGCATTCCTGGCATGGGTACCAGCTCGTTACACACAGGAGAGGATGCTGGCTTATTTTCCTCCCAAGGATGGAGAAGCATGCACATCAGAGAATTTGTTTTCTTTTACAGAGCAGTGGGGCCAGAACAACTTCCTTTGTCTAATTTTATTAAATAATTTGTCAAGATAGCAAAAGGCTAAAAGTTTGCTCACCGTTTTGAGAGTAGTAATATTCTTGAAATTAAGGTTTTCATTTCACATGGTTCTTGCATCTTTTTATCTTTCTGTTGGAATAGCTGTACTTCCGTTCAACATTTCTTAATGTAGATCTGTTTGTACCTAATGATTCCCAGTGACAGCCATTATGCTTGTTTTACAAATGTATATACTATATGGACACAGCAGGTGTGAATTTCAGGTACATTTTAAATGTTAAGATAAATGGGCCTTGCTGAATTGATTATTCCATTAAAATGAACTATTATCTTTCAAGCAGCTTGTTACATCTTAATGTAGCAAGTAAAAATTAGCCCATATATTTGCCTTTCTCATCAAATTGTTTCTTCTGTGTGCTTTATGAAGCATCAAAGGAGCTCCATCTGAGGAGTTATCAGAATATACATGATTTTTGTTTGTTTCTGAAATTTGACAAGAGAGAAGCAATATAGTGGTGTGCTTAAACATCTGTCTTCTTGGGAGGGAAATACGGTCTTAGAAACTCTTATTCCCTGGTCAGTCTAATTCTCTTGCCCCTCTTGTGTTTCTGGAGTATATTCTTTTTGTGTTTTTCTGGTTAATTTGAATTTTATGTAATTTTATCGTTCTCATTTATGATAAAATTTTTTGGAGCCGCGTTAGTTACTTTAGCCAAATTCAGCATATTTAACTGGATACCCCATACATCCATACATATAACTGTTTAGGACCCACACAGTTCAAAACATGTATCTAATTGCCTGTTTATTGACAGTCACCATTGGACTTCTAATTTCAACATGCAAAGTAATAGATCAAGATTAGACTACAGATATTTTATTAAATAATTAATCGTCCTAATTTTTCACAAATGACGCAGTTAAATTCATAAAAGTCACTGAGACCTTTCCTTCATTCAGACAGATAAAATTTATATTTGAGGACTTAAAAAAAACAGTTTCCAGCATTATATGAATTTGATTCATCTACATATGAATCCAAAAAGCATTAGGGAAGCTGCTAGTGAAATCATAATCGTAGGTATTTTTTTTTGCAATTTGAAAGCAAAATGTAATATTCTATTTTATTGAAATAGCGCTAGATGCCTGCTACTTTACTCCGTAAATTAATATCATTTGCTGCAAAATGGAATGGAAAGTCATTTACATTTCATATATGTGTCTCATTCAACTCATCATACAGAGTACACTTTTATTTTTGTAGTTCTAGCAAGTACTATCGCTTTTCTGCAAGTAAAAGTCCCAGAAAAGTTCTCCTTCCGCCTTTAATCCTTTCATGTAGCCATTCTTCACGTGACTTTGTTGTCCTATCTCAGAAGCCATGCTAGTGACAGCAGGAGATAAGTCACACAGGGTACACATTCTTTCTGAATACTTTTTTTCTTGCAGCAATTAATTAATTATATGTGGCCCGTTAATAACACGGTATGAAGTAGTAGAGGAGACTGTCATTCTGAGTCTGACTTTGAAGGAAAGGAGACTGATAACATGCATCAGTTGGTCCTCAGTGAGTTTACCTCAGACCTTCTCTGAGGAGTTAGCTGGCATCCTCAATGGGGAGGGACAGGGAAGTATTTTCTCACTTTCTCGTCACTAAAAGAGGGTGAGCCAGTTATAAATAGGCATCCTTCATGGGGTGTCCGTATGTGGGTGATTATGGTAGAAGTTGACATTTCATTTTCCTCAGAATGTCAGAGGCCTGTCTCTGTCCCCGACAGAACAAATTTTAGACACAGACACTGTACTAATAATCCCTCGTTTCTAATAGGTGTGGAGTGCTATTTCATTATGGTTTTAATTTGCACTTCTCTAGCAACTAGTACTAATCATTTTGGACATAAACATTTTGCATGCTGATTTGTCATCTGTACATCTTCTTTGATGAAGAATCTGTTCAAATATTTTCCCCAATTTTTAATTGCGTTACTTGTTTTCTTATTCTTGAGTTTGGAAAGACCATGATATGTTGCTTACATATCCTTCGTTAGATATATGATGTGTAAATATTTTGCTCCCCGTCGTCAGCTTGTTTTTGCATTTTGTTAACAGTGTGTTTCAAAGAGCTTGTTGAGTATCACAAACTGAAAGCCTTGAAACCTGCTTCCAGAAGACATTGATTCTTGTTTTGGCTCAGCCATAATAGCCATGAGTGTATGAAGAAATCACTTAGTCGCATATTTTTCTGAATTCAGTTCTTTGGAGCATGTGAAATGTATTACCACTCTTTCTCAGCCTCGTACTCTCCTGTCTTCCTTCATTTAGATGACTTCTAAAGAGCTAAGATTTAGATGACTTCTGACTGGTTTGCATACATGACAAATTCAGGAGATTTTCAGGAATCTTAACATTTTGGAAAATTGTTGTGTTATGATTACTGCACCTTGCATAGATTTCTTATTCAAATGAAGAATAAGAATTCACCTTCACTCTTCAGGGTGATAGTTGCTTTTCAATATAAATAACAACACTTATCTGTAAATCAGTCACTCCCAAAACATTTTGCACTAATTGCATATTTCATGCTTTTCAGTTTAAGGGTGCAGCTGACGTAATCCGAGTTCAAACATTATATGTAACTCCCTCCTTTCCATCCTACGATCATATATTATGGATTGACAAAAATAAAATTGACTTAGCTGTAAGAATTCTTATACTTAATAACCAAAGAGTGAGAACAATGCTAAATTAGTTATGATATTATAATGTTAGTGAAACAACTAAGGAAATAATGTGTTGGATTAGGAAGGGGGATGTAAAATTGAAAATGTCTGTTGTTACCGGGAAGTAATTTTCCTTAGGTATTCATTTCACTTCAGTGTCAAGTTATTTACATAACAAGAGTAATGCCTGCTTTTTAGGGTGACGTGAGAATTAATTTAAATTTCACAAAGCACTCTGAGACACTAAGTTGAAAGGTTCTTCATAAATTCAGGTATTATTATAACCAGACTAGTAAAAAGAAACATGATAAAGCTACTCATGCAGTGTCCTCTAATAGAAACTGTGTTGGTTAAGGAAACATAAAGGTTACTGCTATTTATAATTTATGGCTTAGGGAAATCAATCAAGAATAATAATGATGCTTTCCCGTCTAGATAAGTCTTAAAAAACAGATATAGCTGTGACGGAATATATTGCTTCATCCAAGGAGAAGTATGAAATCAATACCTTACAAGCAATAAAATTGATATATGAAGATGATTAAAGGCCAGTATCTTTAATTGAGCCATGAAAAATATAGTGACAAACTTGACTGTGTCTTTCAAAATCTTCAAGGAAAGACTTTGACATAGAAGAAATAATTCTTGATCATTTGGATATGTGGAACTTGGAATTTGTTAGATTCATGTACATGGCGGTCTGCATTCTAGTAACCAAAATAATCGGCCTCATTGTTCATCCTAATTTCTAAAACCTTTTTGATTAATGCTAAGGAAAATAAAAATTTGTTTAACTAAGTCAATTAACGCAAAGTGAGAACAATATTTTCAAAAGATTTCATATAAGCAGAATGCTTCAGGAATGTTAGAGAAATAATCCCGCACACAAACACACACAAATCTCTCATTAAAATAATCAGACAAAACTAATGACAGAAATCTATATGTAAAGATATCTTTGAATCACATGCTTAGGGGAAGAAATGTAAAAGTCAAATTGTGTTCTTTTCATTATCAGATCTCAGCTTTTAGTGTTCTTTTATGATGAAATCTCACCTTTTATTGTCCGTGTGTTAGTTTCCTATTGCCACTTTAACAAATTACTAAAAACTCAGTGGCTTAAAACAACAAATTTATTATCTTACAGTTGTAAAAGTCAGAAGTCCAAGATGAACCTCAGGGGGCTAAAATCAAGAAGTTTGCAGGGTTGTGTTCCTTTCTGGAAGATCTAGGAGAGAATCAGTTTTTTTTTTTTTTTTAACCTTTCCCAGCTTCTAGAGGCTGCCAGTGTTCCTTGGCTCATGGACCCTTTCTGTTTCCCAAGGTCGCTGTGGCTGATTCAGTATTTCTCACATATCATTCCAACACTCACTCTTCTGTCTTCCTTTTCCATATCTAAGAACTCCTGTGATGGTGCTGGGCCCACCTGGACATTCTAGGATAATCTCCTTATTGTAGTCAGCTAATTAATTAGCAACCTTAATGCCATCTGCTACCTCAGTTTCCCTCTGCCATGCAAAGGAACGTATCCACAGGTTCTTTAACTTAGGACATACCGGTAGGCATGTTTGGGAGATTATTCTGCCTTGTCACAGTCCAGAAATGGAAAGATGAGAGTTTCATAAATTTTTAGAGACTAGCAAATAAATGGCATATGATTTCTAGCGTTTCTACTGTCATTTTCTGTTCTCACATTTTGGCAGTACTTTAGTTGGCACAGCTTTTTCTCTTTTTAACTCAAGGAAGTAGCAGTTTAATGTTTGCATTTTTATTTCTAATTTCTCTGAGCATCCATCCATCGCTTCAGTCAACCAACTAATCAAGGAACCAACAAATACTTGCTAAGTGTCTACTGTAAGATATAAAGGAAACCATGATGAAAAATGGCTTAATTAAAGATACTGGCTTAAATTACCCTATCAGCTACAAATGAATCACTCTATTTACTGTAGAATAGCTTCTGCCCTCCAGGAGCATACTCTGCTAAATGTATTCCAAGAGCCCCTCGTATGATGGTTCATTGTCGAGATGTCAGAAATGAATTGGGAAATATTTTATACACCTTGGTTTTTCCATGTCCTCTCCTCAACCCCCATGAGGCAAATAAATTTTTTAATCTCTAATAAAACTCTATTTAATCTCTAATAAAAGTTTTTAATAAGCTAATGTCCGGGAAAGTATATAATTAAGTAAATACTTTTTTTTTTTTAACTCAGTTTCTTTCATTGTTTTGAAAAAGACCTTTCTTATCAGAAAGTACTATATACTTTGTGTGGTTCTGTCAGGCCAAGTACACACTTGGTAAGGGTTTGGAAGTTTGATCAATTCCATATTGTAAATTCCAGGATTCTTTCCAACTTTCAAAATAAATGGTACTGGATTTAGCCTGCAGACAATAGGGTTGACAGAAGACTTAATGCTAATCCTTCAGTATACAAAAGAGCATTGTGTTAGAGAGAGTGAGCAGGTGTTCTTTGTTCCAACTGATAGAACAGGAAGCGTTGATATTAAATCAAAGGAGAAATAATTTAAGCAACCTCAAATGTATTAAACACTGGAAAATGTTATAAGAAGGGTGTAGATTTCTCTCAGAAAAATTATCTGATTCATCTTCTCCACACACTGAAAATGTGGTATTCTGATATTGCAGAAAATATATGCTAGTTGCTAACATGTGCTACGTAAAAAATTATTGAAATGAAGTAAATTCAGTTAGTCCTTTCCCACTATGTACTCTCTCAAGATCCTAAGATCTCAAGAAAGTACTTGAAAGGTTCACAAAGACTAGTCATTGTGAATCTTTGATAAATTATAAAATCTCTGTCAGTTGCATGAGATAGAAAATGACAACTGAACCCAAAAAGTCAATGTTTCTCATAGAAATGGCTCCACTTATCTGGAGAAATGTTCCCTTGGTCATTTCCTTAAAATACCCTATGTCTCAAAGATGCCTGATTGTCAGCAAAAAGGATTTTTAATCACAAATTGAAATGATTCCAAGTAATAGCATTTTCAGTCCCTTCTTACACGATTTTAAAGATGTAGTTTTAAGCCTAATGCCTCTCTTAGTTGGATGTGAGGGCACCTGACATATATTGAGTCACATGACTCCTACAGTTCCTACAGAGGGGGCTTATTCTTTACTCAAAAGTATGAAAATCTGATAGTCATTCCCTGGCCCAAAAGGATCTTTTGACTGCATGTTATAGGATAATATACGAACTCCTTAGTGAAACACATTCTTTTACAGTCTCTCTCTCATCTTCTTTTCTGGTCTCATCCATCTGTACAACCTTCTTATTTCCTTATCTTCTTCAACCTACCTAGCCGTATCCTCCTTCATTGCTGCCTTTTCATACGAGGTCCCTTTCCGCTAAAGTGATTTTGGCCAATTTGCCCAATCTTGCTCACTTAAGAGTTAAGTGAAGTCTTCTCCCGTTCCTCAAACAGATTGATTCCCCAAACCATCACAGTCTGGCCTCACCTAGATTTTCTCTTGCTGAGATCTCTTGTAACTTCTCTGTTAAGCCAAGCAATACCCTTCCCGTCCTTGCTGTGCTTGACATCTCGATTGTCCTTTGGCCATTTCCTACTCCCGGGAACACACTCTGCTTTGAGTGTAGTACATCGCACACCCTTCTGGTTTTTCTTCTGCCTCCTTGGCCTCTGGTCTCAATTCTAGCTGTTTGTGTGTTTTCTCCTTTTTCCAACTCTTAAAAGTTAGTGTTCTTAAAAGTTAGTGAAGAAGTTAGGGTTCTCTCTTCTTCACTTTTGATGAGAAGTTCTTTTGATTGAAGTTCTTTTGGTGGCAAGCAATGGAAACTGACTGAGCATAGATCCAGGGAATGAAAAAAGAGCTGACTAATTTGGCTTGGAGGAAGGACTTGAGAACCAAAGGTAAGAATGCCAACATCAGGATTGTGTGCCTTTTTCTAGGGTGCCACTCTTAGGGTGGTTCCTTTCCAACAACCTCATGTCTTTATCTCTTGGTCCCTTCCCATATATTTTGTGTTATAAATCTAATGTGTTCTTTTAGACTCCCAAAGGAAACATTAATTCCTGTACATGAAGTCTGTTCTTATTTCTTAAAGAATTGCAGGTTGCACCCATCTTTGAGAGGGGTACCTCTCAAATTGTACCAAATATGTATGTACCAAATTGTACCAAATATGTATGTCTATTCTTTTACTATAAGACTACAGCACAATTATTGTTGTCATGTGGTCTTTTTCTTCTTCCTCTAGGTGAAGAGATATTTATGGGAAAGGGCTGTGAATTCTTCACCGAGACACAGAGCCTATCTAACCCCTCTCAGTTCTTCTAGATTTTCCTCGCTGCTTTTTAGTTTTTCAGGTCTTTGTTGAAATAGTGTTTAGAAATTTAGAAAGACTTGAATTCATATATCACAAAATTCAACTAATGTAATATATACACAAACACACATGACTTGGCTTTAATCAATGTTCCTAAATAGAAGGAAAACAATGTAGAGGTACTGGCTTGTACAAGTATATTTTAAGACAAAAATCTTTCCCAATCCCATATTACACTAAATATTATGTATATGTATGTATATTTACACTTCATTTTTGTGTTTCTTTTCCTGTGTATTAAATTTGACAGAATTTTAAACAAAGCCTAAAAATCCATTTTGTGTTTTTCATTACACCTTAGCAAAGATGACAAGTGATGTTGACATTTTATGATGAAGGAGATACATTGGCTTTATATTTAAGATAAGAAATCATAAAATGTGGTGTCATGCTAAATGACAAGACATTTCAAGTGTTGGTGACAAAAATAAACTTGAAGGAGATGAAATGTGTATAGAAAGGTTAAGAGAAATGAACAGCAAAAAGCAAGCTTCTTTGCTAAGTAATACAAGAAGCTGTTTTGTACAGACCTGTAATTTAATTTAGATGTACAGAAGAATCCTTAGAAAATGTTTGTATCTGTTACATATTTTAATTATTGTATCATCAACATCAGGCACGCCTCTGAACATGAACTAAGTCCTATTGAAGAACTGCTTATCACGAAATAAATCTATAAGCACTTATTTACTTGCAAAAGACTGATGAAGCAAATCTCTGTATGTATGTACTCGTTAGGACACTACCAAATGCTGTAACACAGATGACATTTCAGTTGTTGAAAACAATAGTACCTACATAACAGTTGACTATGGGTTCCTGACAGATGGGTAGATTTCCTTGTTTTTATGGTTCTCTCATTTCCTAGAGGATTATTCTCCTGCGTTTGGCTAGCAGACGAGTAAAGAGGAATGAAGAAGGCATACTTATATCTTGATCATTTTCCCCAGAGTGACACCTTACTTCTCTGTATATTCCGTTAGCTAGCACTTTCATATGTCCCTACTTAGAGGCAGGGGGAGCTAGAAAATATAGTCCTTGCCTGACGAGCTGCTTTCTAGTGAAGGCGTGACTCCTGCTGGACAGCTATGTGGTCTGCCATAGTTCACCCCTACAGTCAAGGTTCACAAAACAACAGTTGTGCTACCTTTACCCTTACACATAGATCACAGTCACTTCAGCTCAAGGGAAACAACCTGAAGTCTCATCCTGTCCTTACATCCAGTCCAAAGTCCAACACCCCCATTAGGTCCAGCTGTGGCCCTTTGCAGCCTGGTGACCTATGCACTCAGTTCATGCTGACTGCCCACTGCCCCACCTCCTCTCCCCACCCTGCCCTGGCACAAATCCAATACACCGCCGTGGAGCGGGGGACAGGAGAGTGACAGTTCAGTTTCCATTTGCGTAAAGGTAAAGTGGTAAATCCATAGCAGTAATTGTCTGGTGACAACAGCAGAATCTTGTCACGGCAGGTGCTGTGAAGCCACCCTGCCGCAACAACATTCAGGGTCTCTTTGTTGGACCCTTACAGTGCATTTGCAGAGAACTCCTTTGTCTTTCATTCTCCCGGGCCCTTTGGGCTACCTACACTGAGAGCTGCTTCCTGGGCTGAATCACCTATGGCTAGATCACGTAAAGGAGTATGACCCTCAGTCAGTTTCCCTTGCTCGCCACCAAAGGGAGTTCAACCAATGTAATACTTATTATGGTTTCTGTCATGTCAATTCTTTATCTCATCAAAAGGGAAGGAGAGAGCACCCTGTGGATCACTAACTTTTAAGAGTTGGGAAAAGGAGAAAACACACAAACAGCTAGAATTGAGACCAGAGGCCACGGAGGCAGAAGAAAAACCAGAAAGGTGTTCCATGTACTACATTCAAAGCAGAGAGTGTTTCCGGAAGTAGGGAGTAGCCAAATGAGAATCACTTTCTGCTGTGCAATTTGGGAACCTGGAAACTTATTTTACAGGCAATGTTTACGAGTAAGTTCAGGGTTTATTCACCAGTATAGCTTTTTTTTTTCCCCAGTAGATTTAGAAACAATAAATATAATAGATTTTGTATCTGTGAGCCTCCATTTGCAACATGTCCCGGTGTTCACATCTTTTATCTATCAGAGTCTGTCCAGAAAAATAGAGACAATTACAGATCTTTCAAATGGAGGAAATTTAACACAAGGAATTCGTTATCTACACGTGTTATGGAACAGAGAAGCCAAACAAATGATGGTGAATGAACCCAGAGACTAATGAAATCAGAAAACTGCTGCACACCCTAGGGATAGAGGAGCGATGAGAAGAAGTGATATTACAAGATATTATCTGAGCTCTTAGCTCTGATAAGAGGAGACTGTGAGCTCCGTGAGGGATCTGAGCCATTTATATTTTTTCATCTTCGTGTCTCCACAGAGTGAGCACGCAAATGTTTCTTTACTTGAACAGAGATAAGCAGTAAATTGTTCCACTGCCTTCATTTAGAAGTACCCGTCAGAGAACGAAAATGTGTCAGAAATGATGGCATTCAATACTGGGGTGACCCTTAATTTCTGGATCAGCTGCAGTTAATTATTTTGGAATCTTATTTATTTAACCCATCACTGGCGTTGAGAGAATGAGAAATTGTCAGAAGTTTCAGTTTAAGTATTCTCTTCCTGTATAAGACTTTTAGAGTTTGGAACAAAACCAACTTTTGTATAAACATAGAAGGAAGAATTAAAAAGGAATAAAGTCTGTAGGTGGCTCATGCCCAAATACATTTAAAAAAAAAAAAGACAGTGTAGGGAGAAAGAGAGAAAAAGCTTTCCAGAATTGCTGGGGAAGTAGCAGTTGTAGCTACAGAGGATATGTAGCTCTATCTTAGTCTTTGATTCTTTTTTGGAATCACCTTTTAAGTTGATAATGACATTCCTTTGAATGCTGGTTTGAGCCAAAAATTATCAACTTATTTTCATTTGCTGTTATTTAAGAAAGAATCTGTAAAATATTCTATTGAATATTTTAGCAGTAAAAAAGCACTAATTCTAGAATATGATCATAATTTTTGAAAACAACAGAAATGCCATTTAATCTGTTTTTGAATGTGCCTTTATATGCTTAAGTGTACAGATATGCTGGATTCAGTTTAGTTATGGCTTTTAGAATAGGCTTGAGAAAAGTCTCAAAATAGTAGATACATTTAACAACTTGGAAGTTGAGAATAGTTTGAGAAGCTTTTTTGTCTATGTTGCCTTTCCTAGAGAGAAAATGAGCCTTGCTTGAAGATTTCTCAGTGAATATTTCCACTTATACATGGAAATGAAGGGTTTTTTTTTTTTTTTTTAGGGTCGGGGGGAGGGAAGTATGTCAAATTCAGTAGCTGTAAAAACATTTTAGCATACCTGAGCATGTTATAATTCTTCCATTTACATAGACATTTCAGGGTTTTTTTTTCTTTTTATTGATTTAAAGTAAGAATTTTAAATGCAATGAAATGCAGTGCATTTCATATCTTTATTTTATGCCTCATAATACAGTGCTCTCATTTAAAAATATCTATTAAGGTTGGATGTTGAGTGTGTCTAAATATTGTCAGGACGGACTAAAAAGGAGAAAATACATTGCTTTGTCTATATGGTCTGTAATATCTGAAGAGGAAGCTTTTCATTCCTGAGTTGGCTTTGTGGAGATGTAATGTGAAATAATCACTTGGTAATTTGTCAGTGTTATTAAAAATAATTACTTTGTTTCAGTCATAACATCATCTTTATAGTTTTGAAAACATAGTCAGGGAGAAAACTCTTCTTTGGTATTGATCTAGAGCACAAAATGTGCTATGATCCATCTTTTCCATCTCTAATCGAGTTGATTTTCTTTAATACTGTTCTACAGTGAAAATAGTAAAACATGAGGTGTATTTTTTGCTGCTTAAAATAATTGTTTTGGCTTTTTAAGCGTGCTATCTGTAATTTCAAAGAATATTTCTTAATGAACTTCTTTGCCCTGAGGAGTTTAGAGTATTCTTGAAATTATACCTGTCTATTAAGTATTTTTCAACCATCAATTCAGCTGTAGTCCTTATGCTATTAATTCATTATGAAGTAACACAGGGAGAAAATTTATGGGATAAAATGAAAACACATATTGGTCAAAACAATAAATGAGTCTATATTGAAATCCCAGCTGCTGTGGTGGGACTGAAATGGTTTATTAGACACATTTTGGAGTTGACACCTTCTTTTCAAACAGGAAAACATGTGGAAAAATTATGGTTCCAGTTCTTAGACACTCTGTATTGTGTACTTAAATGTTTTCTTTTTTTCTCCTGCAGGTGATATTATACCCAACTTCTAATAGCTCCAAATCAGCTGAGTTTCACCGAATGATAGTTCCAAAAAATAGCCAAGATTCTGACTTAAAAATCAAATTGGCAGTGCGAATGGATAAACCGCCACATATGAAACATAGTGGGTGAGTGTGTACTTGAAGTTGTTTTGCTGCTGAATTATTGGATTTCATTTCAATGTATCACTTTTGTCAATTATCACTTTTGTCAGTTTACTGAAAGAATCAGTATATCAGGCTTTCACATGAAATTTCCCCCAAAAAAATGACATGCACATATTAACTTACTTTTTTAAACCTATAGACATCTTGATAGCTAAATACTTCGGTATTTAGTTAATATAACTATTTGCATGCTAACATAACATTGGTATTTTTTTGCACATCACTTAGATTGATAAAGAACAGTGATATATGGAGACAGCTTCTAAGAAATATTTTTCAAAATACAGTAGTTTAAACAAGCCTAGCATTTGGGTCCCCCGAAAGATGGAAACTTACCTAGAATGCATTAAAGCTCAAAGGTGGTTCGGATATAACCCAGGAGGCTGTATCCATTTTGATGAAGGATGTGAGTGTTCATCCAATGTCTGGCTGCAAAACTGTATCAATGCCAGAGGAAACTGATGCTGGCGGATGCGCCAGAGGTTCAGGGACTGTCTCCCGGGGACTGCCATGGGGCAAAGCCAAGCTTCATCTCTGCCAAGGTTCTTCATCCCTTGTAGCTGGTGAGGTAACAGGTCTGAACTTGTGAGTACAATAATGTGCCTTTTTTTTTTTCCCAGAAAAACTCAGGTCTTTCTCAGAGCATACTACAGTCGGGATAAGGCTAAGGACCCTATTGCTGCCTTGGTTTGGTGGGCAGTGTATGCAGAGTCAGAACTAGTCACACTGAGGGAAAAACACCTCAGAGGGGGGCTCTTCGGGAACAGTGATTTGGGCAGTCCGCGTCTTTAATGTGGGAGTGTAAAGTGAAGACTCACTGTGACAGTTCATAATGCAGGTGGAGTTCCTGGGACTTAATAGAGTTCTTCTTTCTTTCATTCATCTACCTGCTCGCCATTGATTTATGTGGCAGACGTGGATTGAGTACTTAACTCTGTTCCAACCAGAACAAACCTCAGTAAGATACCGGGCCAGGCCTGAAGGAACTGGCTAGTCAGGGACCCGGCTTGTATATAAATAATGATAACACAGAGGAATCAGTGCTATAAGAAAGGAATGGGTACTGGTGGAAATAACACCATTCCCACTGGAGTTAGTCATGAAAGTCTCTCAAGTGCACAGACTTTTGAGATGAAACTTGAAGTATGAATTCAGCAGGTGGGCGGTGGGGAGGACGGGCATTTCAATCACGTGACAGAGCATAGAGCTGGACAGTGATGACAAGTGTGGTGCAACTGGCACAGGGTGCTTTGAGGCTACAGAGAGTACTACTGCTCTCAGGGAGCTCGAGATTAGTCGAGACTGCTCTGCTAGTGCTCAGAGATTGGTAGAGCCTAGAGTTCGCCATACAGGACCGTGATATGTTCCAGGTACTGCAGTTATCTCTCTCCTGTTTTTGACTCAGTGTCTTTATTTTAATGAATGACATGAGAAATGGGAACCTAGGCATTATAATGCCAAGAGAGCCCATCATGGATGCACAGCCAGCAGCACGTAGATACATGGAGCCTTCAGATTATCTCAGCGACCACGAGTAAACATGAAATGGGGCACATGGCACGCTCTGCAGCCGTTAGCTTCTGTGGAGAGAAAGCCCGGCTCTAATCCTTGGCGGTTTCTTGCGTTAGAACCATCCAGGGAAGGTGGGGCGATCCAGCCCCCTTCCAAGACTTGATTATTTTTGTTTGTTTCTTTTTTGTTGCTTTTTATCACTCCTTTGCCCTGAAGGAGAATTGCTTTGTATCACATCACACCACTACCTTTGACTAAATCCGGATTCCCAAAATGGCTCTGGAGTTGGCCCAAGACTTCAGGTGAAGGGGATTGCTAAGCAGAGTGTGTCATGACTCTCAGTTTAAGCCGTAAAGCTCACCTTGGATTCAGATCAGGAATGCGTGAGATCCGAGCTACATCAGTCGTTATCTACCATTTCTAAAAGAAACTAGCAGGCATTTCCAGACATTGAGTTATCTCTGTAGTTTATGGTACATAAAAGGAAGGAATTCTAGAAATGAAAATATCTGTGATGTTATTCTGCTAGTTGGTGTGTGACAGAGCGTAATTAAGAATATCATAGTTTTAAAAATTCATTAAAACTACTCAGGTCCGGTATTGGGCATACTAATAATGATGAAGCAGAATTAAAACTTTTCAGCATTGCTGTAAAAGCAGTTTGTCCCCTATGGGCAGGGACAGTACAGGTGCTTTGCTACAAGTTCAAGTTTCTCAGGGACTGCACAGTAAGTTTTAAATATTCTTATTATCACCCCTGCATATAGATGTATATGGGAAACCAGGACTTGACCGACCTTGTAACTATATTAATCTTTTTCTGAGGTGCTTCATAAGGGATTTTACTGAACTTAATTACATTTAAGGAGAGAAAGTTAACTAACTAACGATACAGCACTATTACGTGTCAAAGCAACAATATAATAGGAGAACATAGTAAATTAATAGTATTTTGCTGTGGGGCTGGACTGAGCTCTGTCAGTAATTCATTGTATAATGAATAATTAACAGATGAATAATTGAAAAAGAGACAAGTTAGAAAAGATTACGTTATCTACAAAATAGAGCAAACTCCTCTTACAGATAGAGTTGTCAAATGTATTAAACAATAAATAGGAGGGTTATGGATTTTTATCTTCAGAGTACTTTTCAAAACTAGACTTTGAGATCCTTTGGGACTGTAATCATAAAAAAATGATTTTCTGTTTTAATGATATGGGAAACAAATATACCTCTTTTATGTGAACTATTTTAACATGTATTCTCTGTTTTATTCATTTATCACATAAGTGGCCCCTGTATTGTCCCTAAATAAATATATTTTATCAATGTCACCTGTATATGTATGTGTTCCCAACTAGGCTGTGAGTTTCTTAGAACTATGAACCCCCAATGCTTCCCACAGTGTGCAATCAAGGGTAGATATGAATAATGATGATGAAAATGATAACCGTGTGCTCTGTAGAGTTTTAAAGGAAAAGCAGTAAGAATGACAGTAAGCTGCATCCATAAACTAAAATGTAGAAGGTTCTAAACACCATTTATAGGGAATAGAGTAGAATTTTAATGTGAAAAGTACCTAAAATAAATGAAATAAATGGTGTTTGGCTCTCAACTGTTGCATTTTAAAATGACCTTTTTTTTTTTTTTTGAAGCAGAAAGAAAAATATATCTGATACAAAGTCCATATTTCTGATAACTTATCAGCCCATGATTATACATTACACCTTTTCAAAATAGGATTGACTACATGCAAATGAAAATAGATACTTAATTTGGATAGAATAAAAATAATGATGATTTCATTCTTTTAAAACCAAATTGGATATTAGCACAAGACATATTTGGTAAAAGAAAAAAAAAAAGAAAGAAAAAGAAAAAGAAAAAAAAGGTGTTTATTCTTTTAGAGTATGTCATATAAATTATATAAACGAACTCATATAAATCTATAAAATGAATTATCAGCTAGATTTTGAATGGTTAAATAATTCGTATCCAGCCTTTGAATTTGTTTGCTTTTGGGGTAGCTGAAGAGAGTGTTAAATGGACTGTCCTTTAGCATAGCCTAGTGGCTGAGTAACAGTATTAACTTAAATCTCAGAAACACTGTCCCCTTTTTTATTAAATAACATTTCCCTGATTCAAATGATATTTTCTCAACCAAAAGAAAGGCCAAATAAAATGGAACAAGTAAAACATAATGACAGTTACGCCAGTAAATCGACCATTGAAAAGCAGAAAGAAGAAAATTAAATTGGTTGCCACAAATATGCAGAGGCAATGTGATCCCCCAGGATCTATCAGAAATCTGCAGGCAACTGCTTATTTTATGGTTAAAAATGAATGAAAACGGCATGAGAATATAATGATAGGAGAGTTTTGTCACAGTTAAGAATTGGGAAGATAAAGCTATAGCCAAATAATTGTCACATAAATCCTGTAATTCTCTTTGTGTAGTCACGCTTGGCTATTTAAACATTTATTGGATGAACATATGTATTGAAATATTTTGAAACTGTCATATATAAAGTCTCCGTGTAGTTTACGTCCTACAGGTGTCAAAGGCACTTGGCCCATCTCTTGCTGCCTGCCGGGGAGAGACAACAGTTTTGCTTCCAGCAGGAGGCCCAGGATATGCACCAATCTTTAGGATAAGCACCGACCTTTCTGCGTTATTGTGATCCTCTGCTTCCGCATCGAGAGGGCCAGCCAGGCATGGGGGCGCTGAGCTGTTGTGCCTTTGGAAACTTTTAGCCAGATACTTAACATTCATACATGGTATTTGCTTGTGTAGTGATACGACTGCACTCTCATAAAGTTACAATGTTTTGTTTCCGATTTACGGTTTATGATCTTCAACTAGGGGACAGTCTGATGACCAAAGAGAGGGAAGTCTTATTTTGTCAAGGTGGCGTTTGCTTGGAGGGTTCAGGCCTGACAGAAAGTACGAGTTTGCTTTTTCCCCCTGAAAAACTGGATTCTCCTGTGAAATCAACCTTAGGATGCCTTTCCTAAAAGTCCTTGTCTAAAATAACCATGTGTTGACATCTGACCTTTACCTGACCCTATATATAGGCCTGTTTGCATTCCCAATATGAATGGACCTCCTTTTGGCTTACCTCGATTTCATACAAATCCCACTCTTACTGCCTTGCCAAAACTTCTGACAACATGTTTGCTTGGTTCTTAATACATAATTGATTCTTTTTCGAAGTACAACTTTCAGAAGAGGGGTCTGTCTGTGGTCCTGTATAAACATTGATGTAGTCATCATAGAATGCTGAGAAGAAGTCATAAAGCCAACTTTCTGTTTCCAAACTCCTTCATATTTAGGTCATTTTCTGTACGGTAATTTAAATCATTAACAACTCTATTTTTTCATTTTAATTTACTAGTGGTTACTAAATTATGTAATAATGATAGAAACATTTTCAAACATAGCTTTAATGATCATTAAACTAGCTGTCTTAACTTATACTCCTTTGAAAAACTTCTCCTGTAATAAATTAGTTTTTAACTGGAAGCTTAAATGTGGCTTTCCATTCAGCACCCTTGTACTCTCAAGATTTTTCTCCAGGGGAGAAGCATCTTCACATACCTTGTTTTGTTAACTCTTCGTGCATCCACTAACTGCTTTCTTTTGCCTTGAGACAGGCTTCAGTGTCACATCTGAGCATCTTAAAATTACAAAGGCACTTTAGGCCAAATAATTAAAGATGGAATATGAGGTCCTTTTTTCTTTATTTTTAACCGTGGATCATATATTCATAGGTTATTGCAATTAACTCTAGGCACTTTTTAAAAAATCATAGTGAAAACTATTTAGGAATACTATAAAATTTTATGAACAGTTCATGTGTAGAATTATAGAACAGTTTCATTTTCTTAATTGATGTCTTACTATAAAATGTTTGTACTATATACTGACACAGTGATACTTTTTATTTCTTTGTACACAAACGTTTTAAACTATCAACACTGAGTTAATAAAGCAAAAATCGTGGGCTTATCGTTAAGTGCTTGAGCATTGTGGGAGGTCAAGAAAAATTTGGACAGTAAGATATTTATTTTTAGTTCATTGCTCTGACATGCAGCTGCATGGTGGCACAGATGGAAGACGATGCAGTAATAGTTACTCATATGGAGAAGAAGCACTAGTTTAAGAGCCAAGACACTTGTGTTTAAGTCTCAGTTCTGTCACTCACTTGGGTAAGCCACTACCTCTTTCTTGGCCTCAGTTTTCGCAATTTATAAAGGAGACACTGGGCTAGAAAATGTGAGCGGTTCCTTAGTCCCCGGAGATTTATGGCTCAACAAGTCATTTTCTCCCTCACCTCTCCAAGAACATATCCCACTCATTCCACAGCATGCCTTCCACATACAGGATGTACAGAGTTTGGGGAGAAGTGGTAGGAGTGGGTGCAACCTGGAGAGAGATGACAGATTGGGGTATTTATTTGAATCTGCTCAAAGGCATAAGGAGGTATGAAAATTGACTGAAACACTAGACTTCTTTATGTAAGCTTAATTTGAAAAATACACATTACATAATAGAATTGTTTATACTCTGATAGTATTGAAAAAAACAGATGCGTATAAAAATTCAGAAGGAAAATACATTGAACATGCTAAGTAGCATAATGCAACTATGGGTGAAATTGTCTTTTCTCTCCATTTTCCAGATTTTCTGTGATGTAATTATACTACTTTTATGATGAAAGGATGCAGTTATCCAAAATATAAAATATAAAAAAAGCAAATAGATTTTTTTTAAATTAAAAACAGTTACATTTGTTTTACCGAAAATCTGATTATTAGGGAAATTCATTTGAGAAGATTTCTTAAGGTGAGCCTTGAAGAAGGACTCTTGTCTGTCCAGTATTTCAAGGAGGAACGTGGTTTAGGAATGTGAGCTTGAGCCAGACTGCCTGTCTCCAAATCCTGGCATCATCACTCAGTAGCTACGGGATCTTGGGAACGTTAGGTCACCTCATCTGCAACGTGAAAATGTTAGTAGAACCTACGTCATAGAATTGCTTGGAGGCGCAGCCTTTTGCTACGTGTAATGTGCTTACAGGAGTGGCTGGCAGTTCACAGTCATACTCATCGTGTTTTAGCTATTGATAAAATCCTAAAAGAGGTCTATCTTTGAGTTGAGATACTAGTAAAAGAAGGAAACATAGACACAAATATTTAAAATATGAGACAGAACAAAAAGCACTTTAAAAAAAAAAAATAGGGGTGGCCGGTTAGCTCAGTTGATTAGAACGTGGTGCTAATAACACCAAGGTTGCCGGTTCGATCCCCACATGGACCACTGTGAGCTGTGCTCTCCTTAAATAAACAAACAAACAAACAAACAAACAAAATAAGGCACTGTTTTCATCTCACACCCACCTCTGACCCTTTCTCTCTTTTTCCTTCTCAAGCACCCAGGAGGCTGCTGGGGAGCAGTCGGAAACCTGAGCTGGAAGATCTCGGTCTCTCCCCACCCTGCCTCTGGATCTGTAGTACTGCCTCAGTGTCTCCCTCTTTCAAGCAACAGAGTGAACTCACTAAGTGATCTCTAGGTTTCTTCCAGCTCTAAAATCTATTTCTTTAAATTTCTTATTTTAAACCTAAAATAGATCTGTCTTAAGGAAAGTTAGGTAGAAATGTTTCTCTTCCTGAAGAGGATGAAAAAAGTTAAACAATTTTCAAGCCACATTATTCTCTTTAAGGACATCTCCATTAACAGGAGCAAGATACAGAGTAGTTAAGAACTACAGGCTTTGGAGTCAGACCTGGGTTCCGATTCTAGCCCTGTCATTTTTTTATGTAAACTTGGTCAAGTTACGTCACTTCTCATAGCCTCACTTTTCTCAGCCATCAAATTGGATTGTCCGGATATGAAATGAGATACACTCATAAAGCATGTAGCTAAGTGCTGGTGACGTTGTAAGAGCTCGCATAACTAGTAAAAATCATTATTAGACATTATTTTAAAAAATCGTAGTTCCATGAACTATAAAAACCTTCTGATTTTAACCACATCATTTGATTTGATTTAGAAGGAAACGCTCAAAGACAGATGGGAAAACAGCAATGTACAAATCCTCACTAATTTCTTGAGAGTATAAGAGCTATATCTCCCATTAGGGCCCTCTGCTTAATTGTTAGGCTTTAATTTACGTTTTTATTTGATAGCTATTATGGATGTGTAGGCAGTAGTTTGTTTTTTCGTGTGTGCCTGTGTGTGTTTTGCTGCTAACTTTATTTTGTCTTCTCTATGTCCAAAGGGAGAAAAATGAAAATATTACATAAGAGCTCCCAACCGTGTCTGAGGAGCTGACATGAATGATTTATCTAAGAGATCAGCTCAGGGTGTAGAAAAGAACACCTGGAGCTTATTTCACAGCAAGTGAGAAGAATAAGATAGAACTTCTCCCTTTATTTTAGCCCAGTGCAGTCTAACTTATATTAAAAATGGCAAATGCTTTCAAAGCATGATTGTTAAGTAACTAGTGGTGTCTTTTGTATGTTTAGTGTAATTGCTAGTTTTACTTTTCGTTTTCTTGCCTAAATCATTAAACAAGTATTACTTGACTCTGCATAGCTCTACACAGTCTCTCAGGTTTTACTAGTTGCAGGACTAAAATCTGCCAATTTTTAATAAGTTGTTGATCTCAATAATATTTACACACAAAGTACATTCGTTTTACTTTCATCTCAGCTATTTTTTGTTTTAAATTACAGTTTTATACATGCTTCATTTAAGGAGGGATTGGTGAGCTTACTCAATACTTACTGACTCTAAGACTTTTGTAGTTACCGTAGCACCCAAGACATTCGTATAATTGAATAATTGGTCTAACCATATATATATATATATATATATATATATATATATATGTATATATATATATATATATGTAATATTTTATGAGAATAATCTCTGGGAGAGATTATATCATTGAGACTGGGGTTCTGAGGCTGTTGTGTGAACGTTTTCAGCTGGTTCCTGGTGCAGGATGTTGGTACCGTGTTTCCCCGAAAATAAACCGTAACCGGAAAATAAGCCATAGCATGTTTTTCAGGATGACATCCCCTGAACATAAGCCCTAATGCGTCTTTTGGAGCAAACCTTAATATAAGACCCGGTCTTATTTTCAGGGAAACCCAGTAGTTGCTGATGCTGTTAGAGAATGCTCTTGCTGCACATCCACTGCCCTCCCTTTGTCAGGGCTCTGATTGGATGTCATGACTCCAGAGACGACCACCACCCTACATAGCTTAGTGCCCTTCCCTCGTCACCCCTTCTCTTTGCACCTGCTTCATTTTTTAAAGCTTTTGTCAGTACCTGATACTACATTTATTGGCTATTGTTTATTGACTCTCACCAACTAGAATTTTATCTCCATTTAGGTGATTTGCTGTTGACTAGATCTCCAACCGAATTTAATTTCCATAGGATAGGAACCTTGTCTTATCCACTGCTACTTTTAAACCCAGGTTTTAGAAAATTGCCTACCACTTAGTAGAAACTAAATAAATGTTTGTTGAAAGGATGAATGAATGAATGAATGAATGAATGTTTTCTTCTTTAAAGAAAGAACAGAATGCGGAACTTATGTTCACAGTTCTTTTATATTGAAAATAAGAGTTGGATTGATTATTTAGATATAAACTTCATGTTATGGCTTCACATGAGTTTTAGCACTGGGATGTAAGTTTGTTGGCGTACTCTTCAAAATATTATTGCCCCAGAGGAAATAAAGTAATTTTCATTAGTCCAAAAATTTCTATATGACTAGAAATCTAAAGACTCTACCCTGGAAAACTGCATTCTTATCCAAAAACTTTAAATTCAAAGTCGTTATTCTCTACAGTGAAGCTTGCTTTTTGCAATGGCTTTTTGTGTAACTATGAAGGAGAAAATAAATTTCTAGTATTATCTGTTATCTGTCAACATTTATTGTAGCCCATTCCTATATGTCATTGAACTGTAGGAGGAAGTTTTAGCAATGTTCCCCAGGGTTCATTTATAAGAGTGACGTATTCTATAACCAATACTCATTAGAGGCGAAAAAGAAAACTAGATCTGAGCTTCGTTCATATTATTTTTGTGGAATCAAAAAGTCCTTTACTTTCTCCTACAGTGATTCCTGATTTGAAATAATCGTGTTTATTTTAGAATTTATTCTGTCAATTCTATTTAATGAACAATTTTATTCCATTGAGATAGGCACCAAAAAAGTTCATGAAAATATTCTCCCCAACAACTAACAGAGAAGAAGGAAGTGATATTTGAAAGGAAGCAACACCTCGATCATCGGAGAGACAAGATATGTCATGGTCCTGTGAGTGGAAGAGAAGTTGAAGGAGTAAGCCAAGGAGTGGGCTGACTGGCTGCGTAAGATTTGTAAAGGTTTCAGAGGGCCAGAGCAGGGCTGTGGTTCGGCGTGAGGAAGCGATGTAGGAGCCTGAAGATTATTACATAAATTAGAGAACAGGCTGAAGTATGGCAGTAGTGAAGGGTGATAGCAGCAGAAGAACTTACACTGCAGCCAAGCTGGCTTCCTTTGGAAGCCCGTGACAAAGGAGGAGTAAAATGGCTTAGGGGGATATGACAGGGGTCCAAAGGGAAGCAAACGGGAGTGGCAGTGGAAAGCAGTGATGGGTCGGCGAGTGTCTGAAAGTACAGAAATCATTGAAAGAAATCTTTGCAAAAGTGGTCCCAACTTGTCTGATAGAGTATTTCATGCTGGCATTCTTTTCAGAAATGATCACACACTGTTATAAGGACTATTTCCTAATCCTCCCTTTTATGATCATAGCTCGAGTTGAGCAGAATGGAGCATTGGTAAAAGAGTACAACATCACAGCCACAGTTCCATATCTAGACTACATTTGAAATGCCTGAAAATCGTTGTAAGTTAATGATAATGGGGAAGATAGCAAATGGGTTTTAGCTGGATGGATGTGCATTCTGATTATCAAAAGAATTATCACCATCATTTTAACATTAATTAATACCAGTGTTGATGGCATGAACAGAGAGCAAAGGGTTATCAAGTATTAAAATTTCTAATTATTCATTCTGGAATCATTCATATCCTTAAGGAGAGTATATTTATATTCAGTTTAGAAAGGAAAAACGCATCACATTTTCATGATTTTAAAGATTAAGAATCAGTTTGTTGCCTTTATAAAAAAACAAATATATATATATATTAGTGCCTTTGCTTATTTACATTCAATTTAGAAAGGAAAAACACATCACATTTTCATGATTTTAAAGAAAAAATCAGTTTGTTGCTTTTATAAAAAATACAAATACATATTTTAGTGCCTTTGCTTATTTCACATATCAGTACATTTCATTTAAAAAAAAAAAAGTTAACAAAAAGGATATAACAATATACCAAAGAAAATTTGAATGTCAGCTATTTCCACCTTAGTGAAATTTGGTAATCTTTTCCTTTCTGCCAGTTGGATTGATATTTAGGTTTGTGTTTAATTAACTGCTTCCTTTTCACCTATAGTAGTTAATTCCTATCTCTCTGTAGTGTTTCCCATAGATAAATCCCTTTCCATTCCTTCTTAGAACCCAAACCAAAACAAAAAAAAATTGTTTCAATAACTTTTGCACTGATTTTCCTGTATTCACCTTTCCAAACCATTCAGCTATTTAGGAGTACTATTTATATTATATCTCTACTAAAAACCTTCTAATGCTTTCCTGTTGTGTATAGGATTAGATTCACATTCTTTAGCCTGACGTTCAAATTCTTCAAAAAGCTGGCCCCATCCAGTCTTTCCAAATGTTCCTTCTCTCTGTACTCAGCAGAAGCTCCCGACTTCAGCCAAATCAATCAGTTCATATACCCTGAACAACAGGCTTATACCAGCTCAACCCTATTTCTTGTACTCTTCCTTAAGCAAACCCTACCACTGGTCTGGTAGTAGGTTACATGTTTTCTCACACTAGCTGTTTAGCAGAATGGAGCATACTAACCATAGTCACCCCAATAAATTTTAATTGAGAACAAAATCCAAAGAGGCTCCAGACTTCATGTGCGTCATCAGGACCCTGTTAGAGCAGAGCCTTCAGGTAGAAATCTGAAGTGGGAAGTGTGGCAGAAGCCCCGCTCCCTGGGCTTTCATCTCTAGCGTGCATCTCTAACCCTGTCTTCATCTTTCTTTTCACTATAGTCTACAGGCATGGGAAAAGTGGGCCTTCTCTCTTCTTTCTCTCTGCTTAGGACCTTCCTTATGTAAAACATTTTGATTAAGACCTGCCCTTTGCTACATTGAAGGAGGAGATAAGTTGACTTAGAAAATGTATTCTTTGTACGTGTTAGTAGATTGACTGTATACATGGACCCAATACGTGGGCTCCCTAGATCCGTACCCTGTGCCCGTTATCTGTGTTGTCCTTGAGAACTTTGGGCTTCACCACGTGGCTTGCGCTGTCCCCAGGGACGGTAGCGACCTTGGCGTAAGCAGAGGCTTGCAGAAGCGCTCGTGCTTTTTCACTTTCTCTCTTGCTCTGCCTGTGTCCTGAGGACACATGTAAGGGCTAGACCTCTGGAGGAGCAGGACTGCATCAGTCCAGTTGTCCAGGCCAAGGTCGCAGATGTAAGTGAGCCCGGACAAAATGAAAAAGCCAACCAGCCAACTTGTAAGTGACCCCAGACCTATGAGTGGGTCCTGCAAAGCCCTGATCAGGTCAATACAACTGTTTAGTCACCCATAGGTTGATGATAATAAATGATATTTGTTTGAAGGCACTTAGTTTTAGGATGAAACATTAGACAGCAAAGGATACTGTGCACTATTGTCTTGCTGTAAGATCTTAGTCCCTCTCCCCCCCTTCTATTATACCTCAGATGCACAGAATTAGATTAGTCATAGTCTTGGCTCATGCTGTATGCCACAAATGTATAAGTGCTCTGCACATTTATATGTGGAATCTTTAGAATATGCCTTTCTCTGTACATGTATATACACTATAATTTATCCATTTTATTAAAATGAACATTTGAGTGACTTCCAGATTTTTGTTACTTCAGACAGTGCTACTATGAATATCTTGTGTATGTCTCTAGGTACATACGTGCACTTCCTCTTGAGTCAGTACCGAAGAGTGATTGCTGAATTGGTGAGGATGAAAGTGTATCTTCTCAAGATAATGCTAAACTTTTGCAAGTTTTACCAGTAGTTGTACCAAATACATTTTCTTCAGCTGTGTGTGAGATCTTTTTGTCCTCATTTTTGTCTTTTGCCACATACCACCTTCTTTGTATACTTAGATTTTCTCATGTATATGTCTTATGTCTACAGCTAAATTGCCTCCTGAAGAGAGGGATCCTAACTCTTGCTTCATTACTGTGCCCATAAGCTTCAGAACATAATGGATACAAATTAGATACTGATTGATAATTGGTTGATGTACTTTACATTTAAGAGTTAGTATGACAATTCCTTGATATTCCTCATCTTTCCACCCGAGGCTAACTCAGGCATCCTGTGTTCCCAAATTCCCTGAACATGCCCTATTGTAGAATTATAACCACCCACACTCTTGTTTGTCTCTCCAGCTAAGATTAACTCCTTGTAGACAGGAGCTTATTATTCAACATTGCTTTACCAGGCACTGGATACACACCTGGCTTGATTAAATTAGTCATTCGGCACTTACTTATTGATCATCATGTGCCAGACTCTCTGAATGAAAGAATGAATGGATGGCGGACATTAGCTATAAAAATAGTGATGCTTAAAAAGAGACATTAACCAGCACTAGAAATACATTAGCTACAGTGGAGCTCATTACTTCCACCACTCAAATAGAACAACTGTTAACCTAAGAGCATAGGCTAGAAAATGTAGAAAACTGTAAAATGGAAAACAATTTAAGCTGGCAAAATTGAATCATATATCCAGAATGTAAAGCATTATCAAATACTCAATTGCTTCTTCCATGACTTTGACATCCTAGTTGAAAAGATATCGTAAATAAGTGGTTCACAGAATCTATTGTAAATGATGGATTGAAACTGTTTCCAAAAACCAGAATTGAAAAAAAATTTTAAAAACAGACAGTTTTGTTTCTTTTCCTTTTTTACTCTTCTTTGAAGGTGTTACACACGCGCAAAAAAGTGTGGCCCAGGTCAGTGGAGTATAATTTTCATTGGTCACTCTGGTTGACGAATGAACAAGGATATATATAATGATTACTTGAGAATAGTATCTGTTAACTGAAAAATATTGTCCCTATAAGAAGTGATTGTGAGAACTATATGTATTTATGAGTATTCATTAAACTAAACAAATATGGCACATGTTTAAGAAGAATGAACAAGGCTCAACTCCTCTTATGAAATGTGAAAAACTATAGGAGGAAAGCTGATCAAACATGGGTGCTGAGATAGGTTTCTAGACTAAGGTAGATGACGATGACCAAAGTAGAAGAGATTACTGGGTGAAGGGAGTCAAAAGGCACAAAAGGTGCCAACTTCCAGTTATAAAATAAGCCATAGGGACGTAATGTACAGTATGGTGACTATTGTTAATAATACTGTATTGCATATTTTAAAGTCGCTAAGAGAGTGGATCTTCAAAGTCCTCATGACAAGAAAAAGCAATTCTGTAACTGTGGTGATAGATGTTTACTAGACTTATTATGGTGATAATTTTGTAGTATATACCAAATATCAAATAATTATCCTGTACACCTAAAATTAATATAATGTTGTATGTCAGTTATACCTCAACTTTTTTAAATGAACAAGGGTTGGACCTGAAATGAGTAAAAGAGTGTCAAATGAATAGGATAGTTCCAATGAAACAGGAAAGTAGTGTTACAGTTGCAAATACTGCAGAGACCATGGATAAAGTTATCATGCCCTGTGATGCCTCTTTTTTGCTTTGGGCACAAATATACCTTTTTCATTCAAAGGGAACCAAGTTCCCATATGTTTAGTCTTTGCCTTGACCTTAAGCAAAGCACAGTTATGGAAATGTGTGACAGGGTCTGTTTGCTCTTTCCAAAATTTGGACTTATTGGTAGACAGTTATACCCTGCGTGCTCTATACTTTAACCGTTAGACTTACTAAGTACTCTCTGAGAGAATGAAAGTGTCAGGTGTGTTTATAGTGAAAGGTATGAACAGTTGATGAAATAGTTTAAGGACTAATTAAAGCTGCTAAAGGAAAATGTAATGCCTAGCAGTGCTGTTCTGTTGGAGTGACTGGAGTGTGTCAGCCAGTATGCTTAACTGTAGTCTCGTTCCTGCATAATCGTGGGGTAAGCCTCGATTCGCTTGCCCTCCCGGTGCCCCAGTTCTTCATCTGCAAAGTGGAATAATGATGATCACCTTTTTCAAAAGGTTACTGTGAGGGTAAATGAGTTAATATCACTAAAGTGTCTAGAACATAATTAGCAATACATTTTTGCTATTATTAATAAACAATAGGTAATTCAAATTGATTGACAAATAGCATGTTTTGAATTTATGATATAATATTTTTTTATATATTGTATACTCCGTGTAACGTTAAGATGTTTTCCAATTGCAGTGGTAATATATGTTACAAAGAGCTGGAGTTATAAGAAAAACATCAAATAACATAAAAGTCACCTCATACTACCCTTGAAAATATTAGGTGTCTAAAAGTTAAAAATAAAAGTGGTTTCTTTATTCTTTGACCCCACAAGCAGTATTAACAATTTCGTGCATATGTCTTTGTTATATTAATATGTTCAATTTCCAGTAATTTTAGAAGTCTCATATTTCCAGCACTAGTATTTTCTACTAGAATCAGCTACGCTATATTTAATGTTCTGACCATTAAAGTCATATCATGACTAAATGGGTTAAAAATTATTTCTTAATTAAAATTATCTCTACAACTTGGATTTCTACAAAATCAGTTGTTCGTAATGTTATAAAAATGAAAAAATGAACTTTGTGAAACAGGGCACAAATAGCATTAATGATTGATTGGTAATATGCATGAAATGAAAAATTACTATGCAAGGAGTAGAAAGTGTTTACCCTACTACCAAATATTCAGTGAATGGATTATAGCTACGATCTTGCCTTTAATGTTTTTCATGGTAATTGTCAAGAAGAGGCATGAAGAATCATGGGACCTTGATAATATACCTTGCCATTTTAATTGCTGAGAGAAACAAGAGAATCTTAATTGCTAGGCGACAGTATAATTTACATTCATTCTGAAATAATTAGTTTGAATGTTTGTAAGAGCCGAGGGATAAATTTAATTCCAAATTCAAGAGCATGCCCAGAATAGACCTTGTTAAAATGATCTGTGTTTAAGAAAGCTTAACAACCCTAATGTTTTAAACCTTTTTTTTGTTTTTTTTTTAATTTAGTACAATTTGATTTTTTATTGGATTATTGAACTTGAAAGAATGGAGTTCATCATATTTGAAAAGTCAGTATGAATTTTAACTTACTATACCACTAAGTTGAATTCTTAAGTTGCTTTCAGATATCTGGGGTATTGATATTTTTATCACAATTTTGGAAAAAATATACTTCTTTAATGAATAATGGAGTCAACATACAGTTACATTGGAATATATATGAATTACAAGTTCTGTCAACACTGCATGGCAACTTGTAAATGTCGTTGTGATTCACTGGACTTTTAAAATTATAGATTGAATCTCAAAAATTCCTGGTTCAAACAAAAGGACATGTACTTAAAAGGAATTTAAACAATTACTCATTTCTCTAGGATTCGGAGCACAGAAAACGGAATACTCGTATTCCTCATTTCATGGCGTCCCATTCCCAGCCCCTCCTTTGTTTTATTCTTTTTCCTTTTCATCCCTGATTCTGTCTCTTATTCTGCTCCTCCCTGCATAGCTATCCATTCTGTTTGGGGTAATATATCCTTGAATGCTGTGGATCCTTATAAAATATGGAGGATTTTGTGTACATAAGTGTTTTATTTTTTTTTCGTTTAAATTTTTGTTTGTTTTTGTTCTGTTTTAGTATTAGTTTCAGGTGTACAAAGCAACATCAGTGTTTTAAATTTATGTATTTTGTACTAAAGGTACTCAATTTCTTATTTTTTCATCAAACATTAAGTATTTACGACTATGTAAATTATTATACAATATATTCCTCTGGGTCATTGCTTCTTGATAGTATATGTTATTCCATAGTATCTACCTAGGTCGTCCTCTAATGATGGGCACCTGAGTTGCCTCTCGTCTACACCACAAATAGTGCTCCCTCAGTTGTTCTTGTTCTCGACTCCTTATAGGTCTATCTACGAATGTCTCAACCGTCTGTAACCACGCATCTGACATGCACATACTTAAATTCATTAAGTAGTCTAAGATAGTTTTTTCAGATTATCTCTTCCTATTTACAGTCCTGCTTCCCTGTATCCTTAGCCAAGAATTGTATACTTGCCTTTGTAATTTTTGCTTTTTCTGATGAGTGGGAAGCAATGTTTTATTTTGTTTAACAAATTCTTATGTACTTTCACTAGTCATCTCTTGTGATTCATATATTCATCTCCTCTGCCAATTTTGTCTTTTTGTTGTCAACCTTTTTTCATTGTTTTACAAACGTTTCTTCTCTAAGTCAATACTGTCCAATAGAAATGGAGTTATGGAAATGTGTATCTTGACTGCCCTGTAGGTTAAACTGCTATGACACTAAGTTCAATTCCTAAACTTCTCTCAGGTTTCTGGAGTATTTATATTTTTTCATTTTTTTTTTCAGCATTTATCATAATATGTGGACCACATGTGACTTTTGAGCACTTGAAGTGAGGCTACTGTGACTGAACCAAAATTTTTATTCTGGTTAATTTGTATTAATTTAAATAGCCACGTTTGTCTACTCTGTTGGACAAAGACATGCTAGATAATAATCTTTTGTTAGTTTTAGCTATTACAGATTACTCTTGATCTGTTATCTGCCAGATGATAACCTTGTTGAACAGAAATAATTGTCAAGTCCATCAATTTTCTTCCAATATATGTGTTCCTTTGAAGTTGTTTTAAGTGTCCTCCACCCTTAAATCACACATAATTTCCTTCATTTTTCTCTTTTAGGTTTAGAGATTTATCTTTTGCTTTCAGATTTCTAATCCATATAGAGCTCCCTTTGGGATATAGTATAAGAAAAGCCTCCAACTTTGTTTTCTCAACAAGCCAGTTTTCCCACACTGTTGTGTGGAAGGCAATCCATCCTTCCACCTCTGCTTTTGTTGTATGGAAGCATAGTACTGATTGTAGTAAGCAGACTTGATCAATGCCCTATTGTAACCGTGTATTAAGTTGTATTTTTCTCTGTAGTTGATTATATCATCTGCAAATAATGGTAGTTTTTTGCTTAATTTACTGTCTTTACTCTTTTTCTTCTCTTATATGTGGGTCAGGGCTTCTAGTGCTATATTATCTAGAGGTGACAGCAGGCAAACTTACCTTTTCCCAGTCTTAAAACTAAATCTATATTTGTCAGGGTTCTTGAGAGAAGCAGAACCAATAGGATACATAAGCGTGTGTGTGTGTGTGTGTGTGTGTGTGTGTGTGTGTGTGTATTAGGAGATTTACCATAAGGAATTAGCTCATGTGATCACGGAGTCTGGCAAATCCAAAATCTGCAATGCCAATGTCCCAGTTTAAGTCTGAAGCTCCTGTAGAACCAAGAAGAGCCCAAGTCCCAGTTTGAAGGTGTCATACAGGAGTATTCTCTCTTACTTGTGGAAGGGTCAGCTCTTTCTTCTTTTCAGGCCTTCAATTAATTGGGTGAGATCCACCCACATTAGGAAGGTCAATCTACTTTACCAGGTCTCCTGATTTAAATGTTAATTTCATCCAAAAACATCTTTCCAGAAACACCCAAAATAGCATTGGATTAAATATCCAGGCACTCTGTGGCCCAGTCAAGTTGACACATAAAATTAACCATCACAATATTTAAAATTTCTATTATAAGCATAATATTGGTATTCTTGGAATACAGCTTTACTAAATTATTTATTAAACCAAAAATTGTAGAACTGTATCAAATGCTTTCTTTTACCTATTAAAGTAGTATATTTTTCTCCGGTAAACCGTCAATATAGTGATTTACATTAGGTGGGTTTTCTGATGTTAAACCTTCCTTACATTCATGGAACACAATGTTTTATTACTAAAGTTATTTAAATTGAATGAATTTAAATATTCTCTTCAGTTTATCTGACTGCTGAATTTGAGTTTTCATTTGCTTGAGTTCACATTTTCATTTGCTTTTTAACTAGCTGAGCTTTTCTTTCTGTAATTCATATGTTTGGCAATCTTCATTGCCAAATTTGTCATCTCTGTTTATAGGTGAAATTAGCCAACAATTTTTACTTGTAATGTTTTCATCCAGTTTGAAGTTTGGGAATCAAAGTTATATTAATCTCATTAAACTAGTTGATCATTTTTTTCTGTTTCTCTCTCTCTCTCTGTCTCTCTCTCTCTCTCTTTACTAAAATAACTTACATAAGAGGGATTTTCTGTCATTTGGAGTTTGTTAAAAACTATTCTACCTACCTATTAGAACGGCCAAACTCTGGAAAACTGACAACACTAAATGCTAGCAAGGATATAGAGCAACAGGAACTCTTTAATCACTGTTGAAAATGCAAAGTGGTACAGCTACTTCAGGAGACAGTCTGCCAGTTCCTTGTAAAGGCTAACACATTCTTAACATACGATCCATTTATCATGCTCCTTGGTATTTACCCAAACAAGTTGAAAGCTATGTCCACACAAAAACCTGCACATGAATGTTTATAGCAACTTTATTCATAATTGCCAAAACTTGGAAGCAACCAAGATGGCCTCAGTAGGTGAATGGATAAATAAACTGTGGTACAGCTGAAAAAATGGAATTATTCGGTGCTAAAAGGAAATGAGCTATCAAGTCATGAAAACACATAGAGGAAATTTAAATGCATTTTACTAAATGAAAGAAGACAATCTTTTTTAAAAGGCTGCAGGCTCTATGATTCCAACTATATGACGTTCTGTATAAGGCAAAATTATAGAGACAGTAGAAAGATCCATCGTTGCCAGGCACAGAGGAGAGGAATGAAAAGACAGAGCACAGAGGATTTTCAGGGCAGTGAAATACTCTGTATGATACTACAATCATGAATATGTATCACTATACATTCATCTAAATACATATACAATGTATAACACCAAGAGTGAGCCATAATGTAAACTCTGAACTTTGGGTGATTAGGACATGTCAGTGTAAGTCCATCCATTATAACAACCGTTACCACTCTGATGCAGGATGTTGGTATCGAGGAGGGTTTGCCTGCATGGGGACAGGAATCATAAAGGAAATCTCCGAAAATATTCATGAAAAATGCCAGAAATAAACAATTTATAAATTTTAAATTGTGAGCCAGTCTGAGTAGCGTGATGAAATCTCGTGACCTTCCACTCCATCCTGCCCTGGACGTGAATCATTCCATTATCTAGCATATCCACGCTGTATAAGCTACCTACTCATTCGTCACTTAGTGGTTATCAGAGAGAGAGAGAGCATGCACGCTTACCTAATTTTTATTATAGTATATTGTTATAATACTTCTGTTTTATTATTGTTGTTGGTGATCTCTTATTGTGCCTAATTTATAAGTTAAACTTTATCACAGGTATGTTTTTATAGGAACAAACATAGAACAGTATACGTAGGGTTCAGTAGTATCCACTGATTGAAGCATCCACTGAGAGTCTTGGAATGTTTCTCCTGCAGATAAGGGCGACTACTGTATCTTCCTCTCAATTTTACTGTGGACTTAAAACTGTTCTAAAAAAAGAGTAAAATTTCTTCATTAAAAGCGACAATTTGTAATGTTGTCTGGAATGGAAGCTTGAGATGGCAGTAAGGAGCGGTCTTTGATAGCCATTTCAAATTTTTTCGTGATTCTTGATCTGTTTAAAATTTCTAATACATCTTACATCAGTTTTTCTTTTCAAATGTCTTTGTTATAGCTATTAATATTTTCATATTTTAAAATCCTCCATCGTGTCTATAGCTATCCTGTTTTCATTCTTTTTCCTTTCTTTTTTTTCTCATTTCAAATAGTATGTTTGCATATTTCTCTGTGTAATTTTTATTATTCCTGAAAAGCTTTGTCTGTCTTACTAATCTTTCAAAGGACCAACACTTGGTTGTGTTCATTTTCTCTACTTTTACCTCTGTTACATTGATTTCTGCCCAAATCTGTTTTTCCTTTCTTCTTGTTTCTCCAGTTTTGCTCGGTTGTACTTTTCCTAAATTCTTGAGTTGAAGAATTCAGTTCATTTTTTCCCCTCTCTTTCTTATATTCCAATAACCTTGATATTTTTTTTAATGCGTAATTTTTGGCTTGGGTTTCAATTTGGTTTTATTTGCTTTATTCTATTACTCAAGTTAAAGGGTTTTTCCCCCATTTCATCAGGAGATTTTTCATGTCAAAAGAGCTTTTTTTCTATTTATATTGATCCTTTGTTAAGTTTTTCACCTAGTTTCATCTTTAATTCCCTTTTGTGTTGACCTAAGTGTGATTCTTTTTTGTCATTGTGTTACACTACACAATTTTCTTTCAGAATTTTCCCTCTATATGTGTTGCTTCTATGTTCTCAGAAGCATCCTATCTAGTTCTTGTTCTTTGCTTTCAGTACCGTTTGCCGATATTTGTGTAAACTCCCTAGGACAAACAGTTGTATGTATGTTTCTTAGATAAATAGTTGTATATATGCTTCATGAAAGTCTCCTCAGGTATTCAACTTCTCTTAATGGTTTCATCTATTTCAACTTTTCATTACTCCTATCAATGAATTATTTGGTCTGACCAGCGGTGACCAAGTCTGCCAAGATGGTAACTTGGGAGGCTTGCCCCCGCCCCCTTAATCTTCATTAGCACCCCTTCCACATTTCTAATATAATAGTTTAGGTTTTCTGAATCTTAAAGTGCTGTGCATACTGTTACTCAAAACGTTTTCTGGACCCACTTTTCTTTTCCTGCCACCCCATTCATATAAAAAGATTGTTTTCCATAAGATTTATCTGTGTAGAAGTTTCACTCCGTTTCTGACCCTCGTCAGTAAATGGTCTCACTGGATTGTGTTTATTTCCTCCCCTCGTTAGCTTCCAGTTTAAAAATGCGACGGACTTAGGCACTTTTTCATCTTAACTGATCTTCACAGATATGATTTTTACTTAAAGTAGGAAGTAACTGGATTTTTCCATATTTTCAGTTTGATAGAAAACTTCAGGTTTTCATTCTTGAGTCCAGTAGAACTGCATATTTTAATTATGTCTCTACATGCCTTAGCTGCCATACTTGTAAGGCATGTGGCCATGATGTTTGTCCATTTCATCTTTAATTCCTCATTGAATTCCTAGTACACCCTTTTACAAAGGACAGGTATATGATTAACTATTAAGTAAATAACCATAATACCTCCATTTGTTGAATCTACTTTGTTTACTATTCTGTAACTATATAACTGTTCTATAAGTATTGATTATTCTTGAGTGCAAAGCTTGTAATTTGTCTAACCTTATCTTGTGTCTTCTACCTTATTCTGTGGAGGTTACATCAGGATAAAATTGGGATTTGAAGAAACCCAATTACAAAGGTGACTTCTATGAGTACACCATGTCCTGTTAAAGATCTCTGTCTCCCCAGTCGTGAGGTTTAGTTTAGGGTTTTTTCTAAGGTCTTGTTATCCTCCGTTACCCTCAACTATGATTGCAAGAGGAAACTTAAGACTTACAGTGGAATTTTTTGAAAAGTTCCAAGGGGACTCTAAAAGCATGTAAGTCACTTTTGCTGATGCTGGACTCAATACTGCTTCCCATCAACCTGCAATTTTACTATTAGCCTTAAAACAAAATCTGTTCACCATGGACTTCTTGTCAATGGTTCAAATATGTAAGTGTCCTTAGTAGTAGAGTGATATTTTTCCTTAGTTCTTAAAGAAATATGTGGTCAACATAAATAGGATAACTGTAGTAATTGTCCCCTTTCTGTAGAAGTCATGTGAAATACTGGAAAGATTCCTTAATAACAGCAGTCAATTTTTCAAGTAGGATATGTGTCCATTAATCTGGTAGACTATTATTACCCTTTCAGACTACTCATCTATTACACTGCTAATTAGCAAGTTTATGAAGTGTGTGGCTTCTTATAGCTGTGGCATGGAAATAACGCAGTGATTGCTTTAAAGATATTTAAAGTAGTTAAGTACTTTAAATATATATAATCTTAATTAGTTCTTACAGCACTATGTGATATCATATCTCTGATAATTCATATGGTATATTCCTTGATTATACTCTTATATGATATATTCTTAACTATATTCTGATTCAGTTCTTACAACTGTCATATATATATATATATATATAGTGTGATATAATTGATATCACTTTACATCAATTTGCAGATATTACTGAAACATAAAGAATTTGAACAAAGTAAATTAACCATGATTTAAACCTCAGTTTGTTTGATTTCAGAGCTTGTTCCCTAAACCACTAGGCAACACTGACTAATAATACACAGTATTTTTCTCAAGGGATCACACTAGGAGCTCACAAAACTCCGACGCTACCAAAGGCAAGGCAAGCCCAATAAGTGTGTGAAGTGATTAAGTATAAAATCATGAAGAGTGGAATAGTCAGCATTATCGGAATCAAGAGAACACGAAAAGGAATTAAAAATACATGTGTATTGTTAATGCTGTGCTTTCAAAGCACATCTGCAGGCCAGGCTTGACCCGTGGGCTTGCTGGTTGCCATACACTCAGAAATGGCATTTATTTATTTTCTTAATGAGTAAGGGACCTCAGTCACATATTTTGCAATTGATTTCGTTGAAATAAGAGAATGAAAGGAATTAATTATTTTTCTTGTTTTTAAACTTTTTTTACATGTATTTTTTTAAATGAATGAAGTCCCATAGATACACACTGCTGTTACTCTGCCATCGATCAAATGATCCTTCCCACTGTCTCGTCTGGTTATCTGACGTTTGGGTTTAAGAGATATGGCCGTATTAGTTACTGGAATAGTTTGCAAACTCTAAATATTTGGGTGTTATAGAGGACATACAATTCTGCATCAGTCTGACATTTACTCGTATTCATTCTCTCAGAATTGCATCAGGATTGGCATGGTGAGTATCTTAATTCCTAAGTACATTTTAAGCCTATTTTTGTCATAAAAAGCAAATCTGCATAACATCTTTTATCCAAATGAGTATTCTTGATCCCCTGTCTGCAGTTATTTTGTGAAAATAACACTTAGACACCGTGTTGGGAATGCTTTGTTGAAATAGGCTGTGCACGTTCGAAGTGTAGAATATTCCTAGTTCAAGGAATTTACCTTAGTACAAAAGCAACTGATTTTGATTGTTTAAATGTAAGATGAGGAAACAAAATTCCTCAGGTTCTAGTGCCCTAGAGTTTAGATAAAAATCAAAATCATCCTTTTAAAAGAATTCGTGGACAATAAATAGAATTTAGATCACCAAATATTCAAACTTCTTGATTTGGGCAAATTGGGTAATACACAGGGCAGGTGATGTGAATACTACATAATGAGGAAATGACTGTGAGGTGCCAGGGCTTCATGTTAGTAGCTAATTCCAGTGTGAATGCTTTGCAATCATTTGTGGGTTGAGAGGCATGTGTTCAGCTAAATGGAAATCTTGGACGGTCTCTCATACACCCCATTATTTGTAATTGAACACCGGATTTCTATCATGCAACAAATTAACATCTGCACTGGATCTGTCTTTGATGCATATGGATACACTGATTAGAATTTTGCAGATAGGCAGAAACTGGGGGGAGAAAAAAAAAGACAGCATTGTGAAACACTTCCAGCCTTAATTTTTGATTACATATTGAGAATCGTTTAATTATCTTACTCCATCTAATTAGCCCTTCTACTTAGGTCAGTTGCTTTTTTTATTAACATGACATGTTAGCAATTTGTTAATTGGCATGAAATAACATGAGACCTCTCTGGGTATTTCGTATGACATACGTATTTCACATGTGCTTAAGGAAGCTAAGGAGAACACAAAGAGGTCAATGTGTTCGTTAGCCCCCTTACACCATTTACCCGTGCCATTGTGTGGTGCCACCAAATTATGTGTTTCTGTCCTGTAAATGTCTTTCCTTCTCTTATGACGAATGAGAGCGATGATTTGAGTGGTTACAAAAATTTGAGACCATGGATATATATTTAAAATGAAAAAAGTGAGGAAGATTACACACACACACATACACATATAAATGCTAGTAAGTGAGAGAGAGATAGGCAGAGAGACAATTCCACTGTATCCTGTCACTACTTGCTGTTATCTTTTCCCAATCCAGCCGTTGGTCCCAGGCGCTTCTACTTATGACATGCATGTAGAAAATAATATTAAGAAAAGGTTTAGTACCAAGCCTTTAAGCTCCAAGTCACTTTACCAGCGTTTTATGTTAAGTAATTTTACGTATCCACAGTATCCCTTTTGTGGCATTGACTAAGGCTCCTCAATTTATTGATTCCATCTATCCCCATAGAAGCAAAAAATATATTTAGCTGATAGTGTAGTACCCGAAAATAATATAGATTCCTTTGACGTGCGAAGGTATTCTTGATTATTGATCACACCTAGGAAGAAAAATTTGTTTTCCTCTAAAGAATTCCTCTGGGATGTGGCACAAATAGACAACTACCAGTAATCCTGCATGGAGAGGTGAGTATTTAGCCACAACACGTTTAACCTCCTGATATTACATTCAAGTATGAAACATTTTCTTTCTAAACCTCAAATAAATTATTATTACTACACCATCACAACTTTTAGGAGCTATGTAATGATGAGAAGGGAGCGCACCGAATAACACTGATTTTCCTGTTAGTTGTTTCTTTATATTCTACTGTATTCTAAATAGGATTGCTTCATACCAGCATAGAACTTTGAAAAGCTAAGAGAGATTTGGGGTTACTTGGCTTCACATTAGTATTTTATAAATAGAACACTGAGGGTAACAGTGGTGGGCCTCCCTAAAGTATGTGTGGGTATTTATTGAGCTAACCTGTACTGAGTGTATCCTGGGCAAAGCAGCAGGCTGGGCATTCTGGCAAATACACTGATAAATTTACCTAACTCCCCTTGAGAATTACTCCATTGTCCTTTCTTGTTAGTAATGTTTTCATCCACTAGGGGGCACTATGATCAAATATAAGAAGGAAAACGAAAAATGTTATTTTTGTTTGGTTTACTTAAGTTAGAAAAATTATTTGTAGCACTACTGTAGGGAAACCTTAACTAGTAACATACTTTTGGGTAAAATGCCTGATTAAAGCTATAGATATGGCTGAGATTTTTATTTGTTGCTGTTTAAGTGTCAGAATAGGCGATTAACGTGTGGGCTCTGGACCAGGAGCACCAACATGACTTGTGAACTTGTTAGAAATGCACATTCTCAGGCCTGGTTTGAATCGGAAACTCATGGCGTGGGGCCCAACCATCTGTATGTTCCCAAGCCCTCTGTGTAAGATGTCGTGGCTTGCTAACATTTGAGAACCACTGAATTAGAATAAGTGGATTTTGACATAGGAGTACTTTTAAAATTTCTTAACTGTTGAAAAATTATTAGGTTAAAATATCAAGTATCAAATGTACTTGAAATATTGTGAAAAGATGTTTCTTAGGAAAGGTTCTTCTCCTATATTAACAAAACGTGAGTCTGAAGAATTAAACTATGTTTTTTTTTTTGTCCATGATTATACATGAGTCGGAACAGTTAATTAATTGGTCACTTTCATCTCCTTTTTCCCCACACCAAAGTTTTTAATCAAGTGAATATTTGAGATAAGTCATTTGCTTTATATTATATAGATAAATCAAGTAATAGAATTTCTTAAATGTAACTCCTTGTGATATCAAGACATGGTCTAGATTTCAACATAATGCTGCTCACAGTATTTCTTTACATCTTTATAGTATCTTTACACATATTAAAAGAGCTATTATATCTCCTGGGTTGTTTGATCCTCAGGATAATCCTTTGAGGTAATTAAGAAGTCATTACTTCTGTTTACAGTTAGGAAAAACAGACTAGTTTAGAATTCTTATCTAAGTGTAATATTAGTATAGGGACTATACTAATTCTTTTTTTGATAAGTAGTTAATTCTGTTCCTCTGTTCCTGAGAGTTACTGAAAATTACTGGAAGAGAATACAGCTCCCCTTAACAGAATTCTACATCTCTAATGTTTGAGTTAGGAAGGAGACTGTTCTGGAACTATGGGTGAATGGACTGCTTTCCCTTTCGAGAGGTATTCTCTGACATCCTGCCTTCATACTGCGCGAGGCTTCAGATGTGCCCTGCATCAGCCTCATTTTCTTTCTCTTCCATTGTAGACATTCCTTCCTGATTTCTCTTAGGTCAGTTAAAGCAGTGCAGAACTTCTGAAAGCCTTTACGCTGCGGGAGAACAACTGAAATAATCACAGAGAATATAAGAAACTACCAGCTAAGCTTGCCACCATTCTACTTTATCTATTGGTTATCTACTGTCGTGCTTCACTCAAAAGGCTGACCTGACTTAGATGGCACCTGGTGAGGGGACCCTTTTGCTCTTAGTCTTTTCTTCAAATGAAGACTCCACCAGGAGTGGCCTCCTCTATGAGTAAACACTTTCACAATCATTCCAGCAACTAGTCCAGGATGCCTCTCTCCCAATATACAAGGAGAGGTCCTAATCATTATTCTGAGATCAAGGCCACCTTCGTCATATGTCAGAGGTCAAATGTTGCATGAAGGTCGATGTTTTATGTATGCAGTAGCTGGGGGCCATTCTGTCACAATTAACTGTAATTGTAAAGTGAATCTTGTAGCAAAGTCAGAAAGTATAAATATGAGTATACAATGAATATTTTTGTAGTATTAAAAATATCAGAAGTCGGTTATCAATTATGTGTATGGTAGTTTATAGCAATAACTATACCTACCTTGTAGGATTGTTGTATTAACTGGCATAACATATGTAAAGTACAAAGCACACTGCCTGGAATTTAGTAAATCTCAAAAAGTGTAACCTGTTATTAGGAAAATGATGATGAAATGCATTGGAAATAATTATTTGAAGAATATCCATATAGAATGTATGTGATGTCAGAATATATTGTAATATTATAGTTTGTCATTTTACTCTTCTGTTTTTTATTTTTATTTATTTATTTTTTACTTAGAAATTGAATGAAAAGTTTAATTACCTTAAGTGCTAGCAAAATAAGTCTCACCGGAAATCTTTTTAAATTTCAAACTTTATTGTTGAAAATTCCCGTATATTTACTAGAATTCTGTGTTGCTTTTTAGAATAGAGTTTATAAATATATTTTAATTTTATTTAATGATTAAGGATCATTTATTTACCTGTGGTCATTTGTCTGGGAATGCTTGACTTGTAAGAACTCCCGTAGTACTTTATGTCTTACAGTCTCTGAAGTAAGTCTGTTTTCTTATTTTCCTCTAATTGTAGAGCAAATGAAGTGGAGAAAGCCCTGTGATAAACTGAAAATTATTTGGGTTCTAGTCAGTTACAGTATGATTTATATACATGTCTAATAATTCATGCATCCCACTGAAATGTAGATATATATGTGCCAGCAACTGAATCAAACCCCACACCCAGGGATGTCAGTATGATATGAATTTTCAAGTAAGATTCCCATTTTCTTTTTCTAGGGAAAAATAACACTCCTTCTTAATTGAAAATGAACAGATCTCAAATTTCTTTACAGTTCTTCTGCTATGTAGGTGGTGCTGCCATAAAGAGAGATGGAAAAAGGATATTTGCAGGTCATTGTCTTGTATGAACTGATTTTTTAATACTCCATTTTATTATTGTGGTTGTGGTTATTTATTAAGAAAAATCCACAGATACCTTCAGAATGGGTTTAAATCTTTTCTGTGAAGTAATCTTGATATTCTACAACTTCATGTAACAGAATTCTAATCTTTATCCCTAGCTCTTTGGCTAAATGGGAGAGGAACTCTGCTTGTACTTGTTTTAAAATTAGGTGCTGGTATCCTTTTAAAATAAATAGAATGGTCTCTTATCTCCTTTCCTCTATCTGTGTTTCTCTCTTTCACATTTCTTTTGCCTATGAATGTATAACTCTGTCAAATGATTCCATTAAGATGGAATATTGAACTAATATGTGTTTGTGTTGAGTTAGGGAAATTATTTGAACTAATGTATATTTGTGTTAAGTTGGGGTAAAGATACTAATTTCTGATACTGACACGGCTTAAAATGCAAGAAAGACAAGGAGCAGATTTTGTTCCAAAGTTGCATTTATTGATTGATTGATTGATTGATTGTTTGATTGATTGATTTAACAAATAAAAGAGTGTTTATCTGAAGTCAGACAGAGAAGGACAAATACCAAAGTTACATTTTAGAGGGGAAGTACCTTGCTCACAAGTATCTTCGGAAGTGTTCTATTTCGTTTGACAAAAGCAGTAATATATTTCTCCAATAGATGGCGCAAGCATTCCCCGAAAATCGAAAATATTTTTGTCTGTTGAATAGAGAACTTGGTAATAAAGGTGGCACTATTTTAAGTAGTATTAAGTAATCTTCAAGACATTTTCTTTTTTAAAAAATGTAAGAAGAAGTTAAGAGAAGGTGAAGTGGTAGTTCACTTTGGACATATCAAACTTGTCAAGACATTTTATCAAATTAATGTAGAAAAATTAACGTAGTAGTATATGAATAATCAAAGAGATCACTAAGGTCAGTTTTAATAAAAAATAGCTGAGACTTGGAATTCTGAATATGTTTTGTAAATGTCAAAGGTTGTTTTCTATTGACTTACCTTGATTTCATTTTTCTTTGTACTTTGCTTTTAATAAGAAGAAGCATTGTGAATCTAGTTTAATAGGCAAGTAAATAAGTAAATGGAGTTCTTACACTTTAAGGAGAGAAAGAAACATTTTACAGGCCTAGCCCCGTGAATCTCGGCTTGATTGTACATAGTCTCTTTATTACTATTGCCTTTATTCTGTTATTCATTGTCCTCCAAATAAATAAATGCATGTGAGAGAGAAACTGAACATCAAAGCACACTTTTCTGTAGTAGTCTGGAATTTTTAGTTGGTTGATAAATAGCAATTTCTTAAGAACCTAAGGAATTCATAGCTGGGAAACACAATACATGTACTCTATGGAGATACTGCTTTTATCTCATGAATGAGAATGTTTCGTTGTAACTTGTGTGATATCATGGTTACACTTTATTTTAGGAAAAGTTATACTTAAATTTTTGCCCCACTTTTCAAAAGGTTATTTTTCCTAAATGGACAGAGTTGAAAAATTTATTGACATTCTCCTCAAGCTTTTTAAACAGTCCTTCAAAAAAGTTAGATTGAAATATTTTTTTGGAATATTGTGCTACTAACTAGGTGATGATGGTGATGATGATGCCTCGATTTACATTGTGTTTTATTTCAAAGGCTCCTTTATACACAACATTTCACTGGATTTTTGTAATGACACTGTCTGTTATAGTCAGGGCAAATATTGGTATTCCTATTTTACAGGTGAAAAGAAGTGAAAGTCAAATTGGGGCATATAACAGGTAAAAAGTTAAAGGGACTTAAGAGAATCGTTCATTTGTATTCTTTTTCTGTTTTTCGTTGTTTTCTCTCCCACTTGCTCCCTCCCCGACCCCCGGAACACACACACCAGATCATTCTCACTCCTTCAGCTCTATTTTGAAAAAGCACTTACTCTGTACCCCTAATATTTGCTTCCATATATAGGGGCACCCATGACAGTAATCCTCCTGGCTTCTTGCCACTGCCCCCGCCATTTTTTTTGGAGGGCATAGCTCACTGTGGCCCACGCAGGGATCGAACCAGCAACCTTGGTGTTATCAGCACCACGCTCTAACCAACTGAGCTAACCGGCCACCCCAGACCACCCCTTTTTTTGACTTATTTGATTGGGCAGCTTGAGAGCAGAACCGGTCATGCATAGATCAGCCCTTTCCTCTCTGTGCCTTGAAAGTGAGTTGCCCACAGGGAGTACCTGTACTCTGCTTCTCCATGCGTGTATCTGTCAGTGGCAGGATCTCTGCACGGACAGGCCTATCTTGTCTGGCACTGTCTGTGCCAGAGTGCGGAACGTATGTCTGGTAATGACACTGAACCTCATAAGGAAGCCCACTTCTGACAGAAATAAACCATATTCTTCAGTGATTATCTTTATAAGGGAATGTTTTAGCCTCATCTTAACACTGTTAAGCCAGTTTGTTTAGAACTCAGGCAAAGAAAAGAGGTTCTAAACTATTGGACCTCCTTAGAGATTCCAAATATGTTTCTATTATCAGAAACTTAAAAACAAACAAACAAACAAAAAAATACCTTAGTGGGAATTAGAGTATCGGGTGGCATTTTGAATATATGCTATTTCATTTTGACTTAAAAGGCTTTTGTAATACTGTGACCTCGGGGCCATTTTCAGCATTGGTACAGAGTCTTATATCAAGTCTTATAGGTGGTCCCTTATTCAGGTAATGGGGTAGTAGGTGGACTGGCGTCCTGAATATATGCAGCTGGTTCATGGTTCCTTTATGTTTGATGGTCCATATTGAGCTAAATATTAGGATAACTTTCTGCGGCTGCTAAAATTATTTGGATACTCGTGATGAAATAAATATAAAAAATACCAACTTTATGGAAAATCCAGTCTCTACAAGGCTTTTTCTTTTACCTTGATATATATAGTATATACATTTTTGCTACACGTTTACTTTCTTCATTATGTTTTTATTATAATTGTTCCTTGAGACAAAGCGAGAAGCAGCCATTTCAGTCGTTCCAAAACTGTTTATGGAAGAGTGGCTATAGAAGGCCACGCTGCTCTGCTGGAATAGAGTGGTGAGTCAGCTGATGTGGTCCCTGCCCTCCAGCGCGCAGCGTCTTGTGCTGGTATTAGACATTAGTTCAGTGTGCCATGTCGTAAGCCTTGGAGGGCTATGGAAGAAATGTCCACCTACCCCCTAACACATGTGACCTTATTGGGGATGTCAGGTAGGGCTTCTCTGCAAAAGTGATAGTTGAACTGGGGACTAGGAAGAAACGGGAAATGTGTGATTCGCACACTAAATATAAATCGTTGGACATGGATGAAATTGTCAGATGTGTGGCACTGATGGGGTATGGCCGACAATACACACACAGAGGAGCCGTGAGAACGCAGAGTATTTGCGTAAAGGAGTACTTGGTGTCAAAAGGAAGCCAAGGAAAGTACTGACGGATCTGACCACAGGCCATGTTTACAAATGTGAGCAATCACAGAAATGTCTGTGATGGACTCCTATGTCCAGCATTCGAGAGCAGGGCATCACAGCAAAGTTACCAAGAACAGGAGCCGAGCTGGGTCATCATACGGGGTGTTGGGCAGCTGATCCAAACAGCCACTTAGCTGTGAGGGAGCAAGGTGGGCACTGACACGCCGAGGTCGATAGACAAGGGCAGAGCTGGCACAACAGCCGGGGGCTCTAACTGCTCAGTCACCCGTCTCCAACCAGATCGCCACAGTCCTTGGCTACGGATAAGATGGGTCACAAAGCATAAAACTGAAAGCTTAAGTGACAGAGTTTAGGGAGATGAAAGCTGTTGGGGAAGGGAATCTGAAGCATGCTAGGTGGCAGGAGGAATTCATGCAAATCACTCACATGAAGAGAAGTTACTTTAAAGGTAGACGCAGACAGTTTGTTCTCTACATTTCAACACCCTCCAAAAATGTTCCGGCTTAACTAAGACCAGAGAGGAACACTACAGAACAAAAGACCTTTCAGGGATCAAACAGTGTCCATGAAGAGGATCATCCAAACTTGGCAGAAACTTTGTTTTTCCTGCATCGATGTTTACAGATTCTTAATGAAATGAAGTTAGAAGTGAAGAAGACATTTTAATTATGATTAGGATGTTAGTTAATTCTGAAAAGAATGTAAAAGCTCAGTCATATAATTTTCTTGCTGAAAGACTCATTAGCAGTAATCTAATGCAGCTGATTTCCCAAAGTGTATGCTGGAGAACAATACTCCTACAGGATCGTCTATGAAAAAGATGCTGTAATTCTGGAGACACTGTGTCTCTATTCCCACCCCAGCCCCCGTCCAGGCCCTTACACCCCTCCCCCACCTCACTCCTTAGTGTCTCAGTGTCAATGTCTGTTACACGCTCTTCTTCCAGGTCCTCTCAGACAGTGTTTTGCTTTGTTTCGCTCAATATTTGTCACATTTGGTTGCTCACCAAAGCCAGTCTTTTTCTTCATACTACTTTGTATCTAGATGTTCCAAGCCGCACACAGTGAAAAACACTGAATCCCAAGTTATCTTCTGAACTAGAGGGCATCGTATTCACATATTTCCACTTGAATCTGTCCTAAATAAGGAGGAGGTAGAACAGTATCTCCACTTACAGAGGAGGAAACTGAGGTCTAAGTTATTTGTGTTAAGTCGGGTTGCCTACATTGTACATAATGTTTAACAATGTTTGATCGTTTTGCTTTGCTTTGGGAATATTGTGCCCCAAAGGGAAGGTATTCCATAGTCAGTAAGATATACTTTGATATATATATATAAAGCCATTTCTAAAACTTTTGTTTTATTATTATCAAACCATTTACATTTTTAGGGAGAGGAAAGCTTAAAGGAATATGGCACAAAAATATCTAGGATTGCCTAAGTGAAGTATTTCGTTTTAATCTTTAGGTACCCTAGAGCTTGTTTGCAAAGTGGTGCAGTGTCCTTCCCCTTGGAATGTGTCATATAGCCTGACCCCCAGAATTGAGATCTTCACAGCCTCTCCCCTCTTCCTTGGGGATGGATGCCTAGACTTGACCCTGTGCAACTTTTCCTGGTTGGAATAGATAGCTCAATACATTCTTAAGATATATTTTCCCTCTTGTATTCTTCGGAGCCATTTTACAGTCAACTTGGAAAAGTCCACTAATTTTCTGGAATTTTCAACAAACCAGTGAAGCTTCTGCTGATGTAAAACAGTGTTACCGTATTCTGAAAGACACTTAAACTGAGAAGTATGACACCATGCTTTACAAAATAGGCCCTCTGTGACAGAGTGTATTTGAATGAGACCCTAACCTAGTTGCATAACTATAAATGTCACCATTGGCGAGATCATGAACCGTTAAAAATAGGTACTAGGGCACTTTTTCTGCTAATCATGATATAAAAGAAGGCTGATCCGTTATCAAAGATAAATGTCGGAAAAATTTCCTTTGTAAGATTTCTCTGTACAGTTTGATTTAAATGGATTGTTTGGCTTGTGTTTACCTGTTTAAATCTACCCTTCGTAGAACTACTTAGATGATTTTCCCAGTTCAGTTTTGTTTCTAGGTGACAGTGCACCGCCATTTGTTTTAGAACACCATTTTTATGATCACTTGCAGTTCTTAATGTCTTGTCCGAGGGTGGACTGGGGTCTTACGGTCTTCCCTCTCATCTTGCTTGTTTGCCTCTGGTCATATTCTAGATTGTGCAATGGCAAGCCAGTTGTTAAAAGATAGGTTCTATACCTCAGACTGTTATACTTAATCTGATAACATTCCTTCGAGCTGAGATTTAACATAGATTAAGCCAGCAGAAGATAAAACTTCTTAGGAAAAGGAGGGGTGACAATTTTTATGTTATCGAGTCTGCAAAACGTGATGCAGGAAATGAGTGAAGAACTCTACATTTTCCTGCAGTGACTACATTTTATAAATCTCCTGTTTCTATTACACACACATTTGAACTTCCTGCTCAACAATAGGAGTTTTTGATTTTCTTTCATTGATAATTTCTCGGGAATGTTTTGTAATTTCGTTGGGCTGTGATCCTCTCCTGGCCTCCCCACCTCTGGTACCCTTTCCTGTAAGAATTCAGGAAGTATAAAACGCCAACTGGAAAGTATTTACTTCTGGGGTTTTTAATGACCAGGTCACACTGTTGTCTTGAATCAGTTTCTTTTTCTCATCCTTAGCTGAAAACAAAACCAGAAAAAAAATGGGGGGGGGGGGCTTAATCTTATGGGGTTAAATAAAAGAAAGAATGTAGTAAAAGAAAGAGTCCTTTTATGCTGGCTGCCAAGAACGTGCAGGGATGACTGAAAGTGCCTGAGGGCATTTGGTCCCTATTGGTTTTTACATCAAATGCAGTGGTGCCCATGGATAGCCTGTATTGTTGTCAGTTAAATGGGATCATGAGTGTCTGAAAGGTGTTTGAGAATGAACCGAAAATCATTTTCACAAGTGGGTGATTACTTCTGCCACGTGTTAACCGAACTCCAGCAGAATGGCCCAGATTTTCGAGCCTGTATTAATTGCTCTTTCAACCTTGACTGAGGTTTCTCTTTAAGAAAGCCCTTTCCAGGACTAAGCTACTCTATATATTGATTTTTTTTTTCTTTCTGTATTTTTCCTTGAAGGAAATGAAGGCTGGCAGCAGAAAAGGCTTTATCATTCAACATGTAGATTGTCCCATTTCTTTGAATAAAAAGCTAGACTCATAAAATGATCCACTGGAGTAATAGTCCTTTTTTTCCAAACACTGAATAATCCCCATATTCTGTATACAATTATGTTTTTCAAATATTCATTAGTGGTGATTTTTCATCATAAAGTAAAACCATGAACTCTCACAGCATGGACTCAGTCCAAATAAATTGTCATGTTCTCCTTGCTATTGGAAGTGTGTGCCACCACTCTAATTGAGACTAAACTACAATATTTAGCAATATGTGTTGAAGTATTCTTTGAACAATCTTCAAGTTAGAAAGGTTTTTAAAAGTGCTTTTAAAGTGTTTGGATGAATGAGATCTTTATTTGATGTTACCATTTTCTATTTCATAAATGGCATAGAGAATGCAGGGTGTTTTCTTAACTAGAAAAACATAGGCTGTATTTTAGTTCAGACATATTGTGCTATGAAGATGAGTTAAATCTCAATTTTTAAAACTAATCAGAAATGAGTTCTGGAGATTTCATTAACTTTTGTGATTATATGTAGTAGCAGAAATTATATAGTATTTATAGGAAAATGGCTTAATTTATTAGTAAAGCTAGTTTCTGATTTTTTTGGGCATAAAGTAAGACAAATCACAGCATGTTATATGTGAATCTATTTTTAAAAAACATTGAAAGAGGTGCTGTGTAGAAAAAGCTTTTAAAATAATTTTATAAGCATTTCAGTGTGAACATGTTATGCAATCTAAATATCTGTTGAAAAATTCAACAAAAATAAACATTGTAGAATAATTTTGCTATTTTTGTTTTGTTGGGTTTATTTTTACCGAACCTTATTTTACTCAATATATTGTTGAGGTAATTTTATTAGAATAATACTTAATTGTTAAGGATCACTTATATGTAAAAAAAATTGTGTTTCTATTGTCACAGAACATTCTGATGGATTTCATTAAAACTCTGCTTTTGTTTCTCCACAAATGAAAACCTTTAGAAGTAATTGTGGCATATGTTCCAGTTGGCATTTTTAAGTTAACATACCTCTTTTAAGGATCATGCTGATACCACAGAGATTGTACAATTTTTAGTGTAAGTGTTGAAATACCTTATTTGTAACTCTTTCTTCCTCTCCCGGTTAGTGTTTCTTTGGGATGTTTTGTTTTGCTATTTTTCTTTTTTTTTCCATTAGTTTCAGGTGTACAAAACAATATAGTATTAGACATTTGTATACCTCACAAAGTGACCACCCCAATAAGTCTATTACTCATCTGGCACTATACATAGTTACTACAATATTATTGACTCTGTTCCCTGTGCTGTCCCCACTTTATATCCCCATGACTGTTTTTTATAGTTGACATTCAGTATTATTTCATATTAGTTGCGGGTGTACAGCATAGTGGTTAGACATTTATATAATTTATATTTATGTAATTTGACCAAATATAACTCTTGATATAGGACATGAAAAAAATTTTTGTTTGCCTTGTTGATGGTAACTCTATTGACTTGAGGTTTGGCCATACCAAAATTCTTCTGTTTACTTATTTTTCCCCTCTTAACTTTTTTCCTAACAGCATAGTATAGGAGCTATGCATTCACATCACTTTTTTTTTTCTTCTCCTTTTTTTAAGGAGGGCGCAGCTCACAGTGGCTCATGTGGGATCAGACCGGCCACCTTGGTGTTATCAGTACCACATTCTAACCAACTGAGCTAACCGGCCACCCCATTCACATCATATTTTAAACATATAATCAAAAACCTTAAAATTCAGTTTCTCATATCTTTCATATCTGAGACTAGAGCATGACCTAGGACTAGTTAGAAATGCCAAAAAAAAAAAAAAAGAAAAAGAGTCGTAGGCCAATGAAACATTGATGCACATTTACTTGGTTTGTGTTCTAACAATGATCCCTATGTTTCTTGGGAGCAAACAGTACTCGCCGTTAGAAACAACCCTAGGAGAGGGAGTGATACTCTAAGATTATTGCTATTTATACTGATTTATAAAATGCTTTAAGGCATTATCCTTATGTGTGAAATCCAAGCTTTGTGTTAGTGCTGCTAATTTCTTTGTTACCTAATCCTGTGGAAGAAGAGAAGATTTTAAAGTTAAGCAGGCAGTTTTTTGTTCAAAGGGAACAACTGCTTAATGCCTTCCTTAAGTTGGATGTGCTGAAGAAAGCAAACACTTTTAAGTAGTATCTGAACATTCATTTTTAAATAATCTGAAATACGATAGTTACGTGAGTATTGTGATACATTGCAATTATTTCAATGGCAAAGTGTTATATGTAGTACAAATTAACATTGGAAATATGTGCTTTTGGAAATATGTTATGTACAATAGAATATCTCTTTTATTCCGTTCAAATAATAATTCTTGGATCCAATTTACCTTTGGTTAAGGAATTTTTTTCATAGGGCCATATTCTAATAGATTACCGGAAAAGTAGTATGACTCTGAAAACTGCTAATGTGTGTTCCTTCACTTTCCATCAGTTTCTTACTTTACTGAAATAATTTAACAATGATGAGAAAAAATGTTTTATTCAAAATGAAATTCTGTAGGTTGATGAAAATGAATAATGTTGAAAGCCCCACCAAATAAATAAATAAACAAACAAACAAACAAAAATAAATGAATAAAAACTTGCTTTCCTCTTTAACATAAGATTGAGAAAATTCACAGTGCTCATTAGAGAATGTTGCCCTCATGCTGTGTGATAAACATTTATTTTATTTGATAACATTATAAATTGTCACATAAAACTTAGTTAAATGTGTGTTCCAGTTTGACTGGTATTTGACAGGTCTGATTTACTTACCCTTAAAAAAAACTTTCTTTTTTATTTGAGTTAATCATACAATCAAGAGGAAGCTAGTGATGACTCAGCAGGTTACAAAATATTCAGAAAGAATATAGCTGCAAAGCAGACCCACCGACAAATCTGTAGGACACTTAAGAGGTACTCTCTCCAGGATGACAAATACCCTTCTTGAGTCATGTTCTCTATGCCTTTCCCGGGTGAAATAAGGCAGTGAAAAACCAATTTGACCACAACTCAGATGACAAGAATATATTCATAATAGATTGTATTTTAATTTAATTTAATTTTAATTTTTTTTAATGATTATTGGGGTGACAATTGTTAGTAAAATTACATAGATTTCAGGTGTACAAGCCTGTAAAACATCATCTCTATCACATGTGTGTTCACCACCCAAAGTCCGGAAAAATTCTAAACCATTTTCATGAAACAGAAATGAATGACAAGTAAATAGCTTTCAAAGATATGTTTAATTAACGCTGTTGCCATTTATGTCAAATAGTTAGATTTCACTCTGTCGGCCACAGCTCCTTTTATAGAATTATGTAGTTATAATTGATCTTCATAATAATGACCCTGAGATGCTATTGGGTCTTTTCAAAACCACTAAAGAAAGATCAAATTATATTTTATGGCTGTTTGAAGTCAAGTCAACCTACTGTATACAAATTCTCTAAAAATTTGTATACAATACGTAAATAGAGAGTCTCCACATAGAGTAATTCATTTTCCGGTAATGGACAATACTCAGACCTCACTAGGTAAGGGTAATGAGCAGCTTCTGTTGCCTAGGAGAACATAATGTCATGTTAAATATCACTTTAGTGTATTTTTCTGAAATAAAAATCTTATGGATGTTTATCCGTAAGAGAGAATTTATAAGCTAACACTCAACATTTAGAAAAACAAACAAAACCGTGATTCAGTAGCAATGCTAGGCATAAAAATGGGTTAGGAGAGAATGCATTTTGATTTTTTACGATGCTTTCTAATAAATGGATTATCCGATTTTATAACTAAATTTTAAATGATTTTGGCTCCTTTTTCCTTACTTTCTCCGCACTGCAACCTTCCCAAAGCTGATAAGACCACAAAAAATTTAGATGGCTCCAAATCCCAGAACTTGAGAAAGGCCTTGAAAACTGGAAAGCCCATTAAAGCTATGCGTTCTCCACTGTGTTCAAGGTAAAGTGACGAGCAGCCTTATCTTTGGTCTATAGGTATTCAACTTAGTCATACCAGAAATAGAATTTATGGAGCCATAATGGCCACACACCCCAAATGCTTAATAATAGTGATTTTTCTGATTATAAAAGTAGGATGTACTCTCATATATTGCCACTGGTAATGCAAACTTTTACAGCCACTTTGGAAACCAACCTCAACAACCCCACTCCTACTTATTTACTTGGAAGAAGTGAAAACGTGTGCCCACGCAAAGACCTATACATGAATGTTTATAGCAACTTTATTATAACCAAAAAAGTGCAAACGATCCAATTATTCATCAACTGTTGAATGGATGAACACATTGAAGTAAATTCATGCAATGAAATATAATATTCAGTAATAAAAAAGGAACTGCTGATACAGACCACAACATGAACGAATCTCAAAAGGTTTATGTTAAATGAAAGAAGGCAGACACAAAAGGCTACATGCTGTATAATTCCACTCATACGAGATCCTGGAAAACAAAAAACTAAAAGATCAGAAATCAGATGAGTGGTTTCAGAGCTGGGATGGAGGAGGAGATTGATCATAAAAGGGCATGTAGTAAACTTTGGGGGTGGAACATTCTGTCAGTTCACTGTGGTGGTGGTGGTTATAGGACTAGGTCAACACTCATCAAATTATATACCTAAAATGGGTGAATTTTACTTGTATACAATACCAGGTAACCTTACTTTTAAAAATGGAAGATGTGCACTGTAGAAATTATGGAAATGTAGGACGGCATAAAGAATGTGAAATTCATCTGTAATCTCACAAGCCAGATATGAATGAACTGCAGGTTTAACATTTTGATGCATTTTTCTGGATTCTTTTTTCCATATATGTATGTGTGTATATATATATATATAATATATATATTTATATATATATAATATATATATATATATATACACTATAAGCTCATGTCACTTTTTTTGTAACTTAACATTATAACAATTCTTCCATATCATTTTTTTGCGTCACTTTTAATGGCTACCTTATTTAATTCCTTACTGTTTGATTCTTACATGATTTGTGAGTTTTTGCTCTTAAACAATATTGATAAATATCCTTTTTCTTTATTCTTTCCTCTATTTTTAATGCCTCTTATGCCAAGAATTTGCTTTTATACCAGTGAAAAAATAGCTAGACAGTGATACTTGTTACCTAATTCCAGAACTCATCTTTATAGTTAAAAAACCCTCAAATTTGTTGAAGTGTAATGTGCTTTTTTATTCAGTATAGTTACTTTTCAGATGTTTTTTATTCATGTCCTTTTTTTATATATAAAATTTTTGTCTGTCTAATATGAAAACTAAAGAGCAGAAACTCATATTTTTCTGCATAGCATTTCCTTTATGCAGTTAATCTTTTGTTGAATTGAATTCTTTCTTTAGTGCAACAACCCCAAATACCTCAAGGCCCAACCTTCTAATGCTTACCTTGCTTCCAGTCTTAAATTATCTGTTACTCTATATCTTTCAATATCTTCCAACAGACACATGTACGCATCTACCCACCCTTCTGCTTTCTGTCCATAGAGAAACCATACATTTTCATTCCAAATGTGTTGATCCATCGTTTTGAATGACGTTACAGCAAACAGTATTATTCCTGCTGCAGGACCTTCACTGCAAGCAAGACTTCCCCCTGACTTGCTCATGGTGCTGACGGTTTGTGTATCAATATTCACTTTCACTTAGGTATGACCCAGTTGCCCAGCAACGTGCTAAGTGAGACGCTTTGATGGAGCCGAGAAACAGGCTGTGGTCACAGGCAAAGGTTATTCCAAACGCCCTCTGTGGCTCCTAGGCAGCTGTGGGCGCACAGCTCACCGTGCACTTTCATAGAGGGTGTCTGTTGTGTCCACAGCCTCTAGCTCCCGGGGTCATTGCTGTTAACCCTGTAATAGGAGCTTGGGTCTGTGCATTTCAGGAGAGGGAAATTACACAGGAAAGACAGGAAGAGAGCAGCTAAACACCTATCACCAGAACCACAGAAATTAGAGGCTAGAGCAAAGGTGGGGCCACGGGCTTTCAGGGGACCTCAGGAGGAGAGAGCAAACAGGTGAGAACAGTAGCAGTGGATGTCTGTCAGGAACGAAATGAATTTGCATCACATCCACAAGCACAGATGACAGGGCCTCAAGGGTATTATGAGAGCCAAATATAAGTTTACCAAACACTTCAGCTAGATGACATGTCTGAAAGAAAATATGGAATTGATGTGGGCATTGTGGGGAAAGCTTTCCAGGGCAAGAGCCTAGTTTCTAGTTCGACTTTTAGTAACTCCATGTTTGTTTATTTGATTCTGAAAATTTGGAAAATACAAGGAATAAAGGAGGAAACTTGAGTCTTCCATAGCCCCACCACTCAAAGATATTATTACTAATATTTCAGAATATGTATTTCATATATATATCTTTATTTACAAATTCCAAATCATTAAGTATGTATGTAGTTTTGCATCTGTTCTTTTCACATAGCGGTATATAATGAGATAGTGCTTTGTTTCTCATTTTATGAAAAATATAATTTCAGTTGCAGCATAGTATTTCTTTCCATGCATATGACAGCATTTCTTAAATAATTCACTTACTACGGGATACTTAAGTTGTTACGTTTTCAATAATATAAATAATTTTTTCTGGGTATCCATGTAGCATACATCATTATGTGCATATCTAATTATTTCCCCAATAAATTCCAGGATGACAAGGTGGGACCATATATACTGCCATGTTATCCTACAAAAAGGTGGTCTTAGGTTCTGCTCCAGTATTAGCGAATGGGTGCCCATTCATTTCAACACACTTGAGCCAACATCCTGTATTACTAGGTTGGTGCAAAAGTAATTGCAGTTTAAAAGGTTAAACATAATTGCAAAAACCGCAATTACTTTTGTACCAACCTAATACTTTTTCAAAGGGGGAGGGGGGCGGAAGGTACGTTTGCTTTGTTTTGCACAAGATAATTATTTTAATAAGGCAAACGAAAAATTCAAGCTAAGATTCTAATTCTAAAATGTGAGAAAGGCTAGAGACTCTAAGACCCTAAACATACTTTTAGCTGCAGTGCTTTTTTCTTACTTGGAATTGATTATCAGTTAGTTTGACAGATTATCAAGTTAGTTTGACTAGCCTCTACAATGTTAAACCTTCATTTCGGAAAAAGGGATTGGGATAAAATACTGAAAAATCTTACTTTGATTTAAAAATGCGGCCTCGATTTGTCATATTTTAAACTTCTAACAATGTTTTCCATCTTTGTAAGAAGTGTGTGTGTAGTTTTGTGGTATAATTTTAGAATAGCTCTCTGTGACATGCTCACACTTGATTAATTTTTAATTTATTCTTTTCCCTTGATACTTCAGCTCACATCTGTATATTCAGTAAGAACAAAAGTTCTATTCTCAAATGATTGACTGCTTTAATCATTTCAGTTCAGGTTACTAATAGCACTGCAAAGTTAAAAAGAAGCCTGGTTGAAACGATGTTAAATTACACACTGTCATCTTCCTGATCGGAATTTCATAGTCAGGAACATTTGTAGCAAGATGCTTCCACAAGTCTGGTAAATCCCCAACTTACAAGACTGGGAGAGACCTTCAAAATCACCAAATCCAATCCTTTTCGTTTGATAGTTGAGGAAGTGGAAACTGAGATTGGTGCAGGGACATTTCTTGGTCACTCAGCTAGACAGCGACCCTTCACCCTGGGGTTTTGGACTCTACAGCTGGCTCCCTCTCAGGTCACACTCCTCATCCCGGTCATCAGGTCGCTGGAACATTTCGTATTCGATTCTCAACTCACAGCCTTTGTCTCTCCTAAGATGCCTGTGTAAGAATCAAGTTCCTACTGGTTCCCTGATGATCCTTTCTAACTCCAACTTCGTTCAGTTTTGTGGTATGCACTGACAAATTGATAAGCCACAAAAATCAATTGCCTTTCCAGGCCTAGCCTAAGCTCATTTTGGAACACAGAAGCTGTGTGTTGCCTCAGCTTCCAAATGAACTAAACTTTGTCTGTAGCAGGCTGGTCTCAAGAATAAATACCTATGGAAGAAATACTGTTACATAGCACCACAGCATCATTCATGGAAAGTATCCTTTTGTTTGTTTGTTTTTCTTACCAGATATCTGTATGCCCTTGGACAGAAGGTTTGGAAAAGATGGAAAAAACGTTACTTTGTTCTTGTTCAGGTTAGTTCCTTTTTTTTCCTGTTACTTAATCACTCTAAGACAGTGAGTGGTTCTCAAACATTTGCCTATGTGGGTTATGTCTATCTATATTCACTGTATTAGAAATCAAAACTGAAAAAAAAGTTAAATATTTAATTCATTTTAAAATAGCAGTAGTAAATCCAGTACATGCTGACAACGCATGTAACATTTTTATGTAGAATAACTATTTTCCACACCAAACAATTTAGTGCAATGAACGGCATTATTTTATACTTTTTGCACATTTCTTTAGTGTTTGGTTTAATAGAATGCAGCTGTGTTTTCATATGAGCTCCTACATTCAATCTGTTGCAATCTCAGATGAAATTTAGCCTCTGAAAACCTCCACTGTACACTCATGAGAGAATAACTATGAAAAAGGCAGATGATGACTGAATATTATTATAAATATAATGTTGACCTCGCAGGTCCCCTGAAAAAATCTTTAAGAAATCCAGGATTATAGGACCATAGTTTGAGAACCACTGCATCATTCTGATATTTCAGAGATAAACCATAATGCCTAGAAGCACTAATTTTTATATAAACATGCCATACATGTCATTTATTCACATAATTATGTCTTTAAAACACCTTGACTGGTCCATTTGTTTGTCACAGGATTCTGAATGTAGACAAATTACTAGGGTATACAGTTTCGCTGGCTCTTTTCTGGGAGGGAAGGCGTGCTTTTTGTGCTTTTCGAATCATGGATAACCTTTACTCATAGAATATTCTCATTAAGTTAAATTTACATTAAAGAATAACTTTCTATTCTATGATAAATCAAAGCAATTTCATTCCCAATGAAATATATGAAAAGAGATTCACTGTTGGAATTCTTAACAGAACACAGCCTATAAAATCTCACCGATTCCTACCCACACATTAAGCGAACTTAAATGGACTAAATCAGAATGACACAGTGAAATGCCAAGGATAGAAAACTCTTATTTGCTGTCTTCCAGAAGTATAGCCATCTGTCAATTGCTGGGTAAAGTATGTGCCATCATGGCATGAAAATTTCATGAAATGTATAAAAATTTAGTCAAAGTTAGTTTTCTCTCCATGGCAAACAGCCAGCCTATTGTTTACACGGCAAAAATGTAACCTTTCCTTATAGGATTAGAACCAATATTTGATCAACTAATTTAATAAAAGATACACACACACATGCCTTTTTTGATATGAAGCCCAAGTGTTTGCTTTGAGTAAAGGGCCCCCTGTTTGGAATTCTGGGTGATCTGTCTTCCAGAAGCCTCACCTCTGAGGCGTCTTCTTTGTTTTCCAGGTTTCATTCTTTACATTGGCACAGGAATGTAAATGCATTTACCAGGCTGTTTGAGTGCAGGTCTTTCTGAGAATACAATTTTGATTGTATTCTCTCCTGTAGATGCCTTGCTCACGTTAATTTGACAAGTTCGTGTGAGTGACTTATTTTTATCAAGTCTTTCTAAAACATTCAACTGATTTTTCATAGAAACATCAGCTTCTCATACATAGTCATTCATGCGTTTATATAGAATCTTACTAAATTCCATAATTCCAATAGCTTATGTTACTGGCATGGACAAACCTAGATGACTCTTAACAAGCATAGAGTTTTACGAATAAGTCATTATGCTTTTTAAAAATTTTCCCTTTTTTATGACTTCATTTATTTATTTTTTCTTAAGAGCAATTTTAGGTTCAAAATTGAAAGGCAGATGCAGAGATTTGCCATTTATCCCCTGCCCGCACACATGCATCGCTTCTCCTGTTACCAACATCACTGAGTCCGTGTGTTACCAAGGATGAACCAACGCTGATATATCACAGTCACCCTGAGTCTGTAGTTTACCTTTGGGTTCATTCTCGGTGTTGTGCATCCTATGTATTTGGACAAACGTATAATGACATGTATCCTTCGTTGTCATATCATACAGAGTATTTTCACTGCCCTAAAACTACTCCTCTGTCCCCAGCAACCATTGATCTTTTTATTGTCTCCATAGTTTTGCCTTTTCCAGAAGGTCATATAGTTGGAATTGTACAGTATGTAACCTTTTCAGATTGGCTTCTTTCACTTAGTAATGTGCATGTAAGGTTTTTCCATGGCTTGAAAGCGCTTTTTTTTTTTTTTTTTAGCACTTAATAATATTCTATTGGAGGAATCACAGTTTGTGTATCAATTCACCTACTGAGGGACATCTTGCTTGCTTCCAAGTTTGGGCAATTGTGAATAAAGCTGCTGTAAATATCTGTGTGGAGATAAATTTCAACTCCTTTGTGTGAAAGCCAAGGAGCACAATTGACGGATCATATTCATTACGTTTTAAAGAATGAATCAGAGAGTGTTCATTAGTGTGGAGATCTGGTTAAGTGACAGTTGGCTAAAAGCGTTTCTAATATACTGATTGTTTTAATATGAAAATGAGCCTTCATTAGATCAGTCTTTAGAGGTCAAATGATCACCTCGTGCTTTTGGCAGGTGAGTTTCAAGGTAATCCTCTACTCCTTACTTGATTTTCTAGCATTTGATCACAAGAATCAAAAGTTACAGGACAAACAAGTATACTTTTATTGTCGCCCATAAAATGGTTTAGAAATGAAAAAAAAAAGTTTTTTGAGATCATTAATTGGCATGTCTTTGAGGAACATTAACCATGTCTTTGGGGTGCTAGAAAGTTCTCCCAATAATCAGAATGTGTTTAACATTTTAAAAGGCAAAATTCAGTTTAAAGCAAAGTAGGTAAACCCATATACTCCATAATTAAAATTTAGGAAAAACACCACCTAACCATAACGAGTTCAGATTTATTCTACTTGAGGCATCATCTTACAATCTGAAGTGATATTTAAGCATTATATCTTTACACAAACATATGTACATACGTGTACTCACACAGGGCATCCGTTGCCCAAATGTCCTGAGATAGAAATGCCAGTACTTGGCATCCTCTTCGAGTTTTACATATAATCGAATTTTCCTTTCAATTCCAAATGTGTTGGGAAGACAAATTGAATGCACACTCTTCAAAATCAAGATGGCTATGTGTGGAGATTCAACGAGAATGCCCCATTGGGAGGAACCAGGTAGTGTTTATTCATATTTTTAAAGACAGCTCTCATTCTGTCGGCACATAGCTCGTAGGTCCATACCTGCAGGCTGCAGTATTGAAAGGTGAAGGAGTCATTTTTCCAGGGAGGACTGCGTCCCCCTGCTGTGTCGCTGCTGCCGTCAGCAGAATGGTGCTCTGGTGATAATGTGAATCTCTTCACCACTTGTGCGTGTGTATTATATGTGAGTGATATAGCTGGAGACCAGCCATCAGCCCAAGAATTTGTACTTAGAAAAATTGATTGAGAGTCAGGTTTGGCCAGCTGCAAAGTCATTGTTCAAAGCGAACTCTCGAGGAGCTGCTGAGGTGAAAAGACTTTGCAAAGACTCGCACATAAACAAGTAAATCAGAGTTGAAAATGGGAAAATGAATTATTTATTAATGTGGGCTGTTTATTTAGCTTCTAAGTAAAATTAGTTTTGGTCCCGGTTTAGATTGTGAAACCAATATAGTTAACGTATTAAACAGATTTTCATGTTTTTTAAGAGGCTGCATTTTTTCTTTTTTAGTGAAGGTAAATTTTGGTTCATACCAAATTGAAAGAACAGTAATTTGGAAGAATATGTTTGAAATCTTACCAAAATTAACTTAACGTACATTTCTTATTCATTTTTCTTATGCTTATTTAGTGTTTCAGTATTTGGTGGCTGTCATTGATACAAAGTACTTATGATACTAATAAATTTTAGTTCGTTGTAATAAAACCATTTAGTAGCTTTAAAATTATCTTAATATTTATGATTTAACCAAACTGAAGTATGTCATAATTTTGTGTTCTGCTAATGCCCCTAGGTATTGCATATTCTGTGGTAAATCCAAAAATTCCTGAAGCGCTCACCTTCAGTGCTCATTGTATTAATGAGAACTCATTCATTAATACAATTATTGCTATGTGTCATCTAATATTTATTAAGCAATTGAAGGGGCATTTATGTTAAGCACTTTTAACACATTATTTACTCTTCAGAATAAGGTATGTGTGAGGGTAGGTATTATTATCCCCATTGTACAGATAAAATTGATGTACAAAAGGATTATATCATTTACTCAGAATTATACAAGCAGGATGTGTTAGTCAGGGGATCCAGTCCAGTTTTATCGACTCTAGAGATTAAGCTGTTATTTCCTCTGTCGTAATGCTATGATTAAATTGATGCACACAGCTGCAGTTGATCTAAGACGAGCAGATATATGAATAATCACTGCGGATCATTAATTTCCTGAGGTACAAAGCAGTGTTACTACATGAAGGAAATGGCCAATGCGTGATGGCGTAAAAAGTCCCAGGCCTCATGAAGGCCACGTAAGTGCGTGACATCACTGGGAACAGAAGTAAATATCTATGTTGTTTTGGCCCCATATCAAAATGTTCATTGCTTGTTGTCGATGTGTCAGAATCATGACTTGAAGTTGCTGCAAACAACAGCAGGCTATCAAGACATAATGTTAATTACATATCAGCTGAGTTGGCACAGGATGTAAACAGTCAGCCATGCCACTGAGTGATCCAACGTGCTGCAAACATACGAGAAGCCCCTCTGTTAGTGAGATGCTATCAAAATGTGCTTTAAACTGAAAGAAGTGGCTGCCCCAGCCTGTTGACATCTGAAATACGCAGCACACGTGGAGATGCACTGCCACAGGCTGCTGTCACGTATTGGAGAACGCCAATGCTGCATGAAAACATATGGCCCAAGTTTAGTCCTAAGACATCAGCTGATGGTTGCTTATAGTACGGGGAGGTGAACTAATATACTGCTTCAGATCCAGAAAGCCAGGTAGTGGCTCTCTGCCCTTATATTTTAAATTGACTTAAAATTTACAATCCCAGGAACTGCTCAGTGTAGGATAAAATCAAACCATACAGAAATATTTATGGTAGAAGATGGAAGGCCCCCACAACTATTGCTAGAAATGTGGCTTTCTAAACTTTCTTCCTTGATAGAATCATTCCATACATAGTTCTTCTGTGAATTGTTTTGATCTTTAAAAAATATATCACGGATAAGTTGCCATGTCAACATATAAAAATCCACCTTGTTCTTTTAATTGCATGATTGGATTCCACAGTATGGATGAACATAATTTATGTAACAATTCTGCTTTTTTTGACATTTCAGTTCCCTTATTTTTAAAATCAACAAACAATGCTAGAATAAATATATATGTGATTCTCATATATTAATCTTTGTGTGTATGTGGGAATATTTCTATGGAACTGAAATTGCAAGGCTAATGATCATGAATACCTATAATATGAAGAAAGATTATAAAGCTTTAAATGACTCATAAGTGCTTAAATATGCACCAAAACTTTGGCTTATTTTTTTCATTTAAGTCATTTTTTATAATTAGGAAGTAGTCATTACATACCAAGTTGCATGTGATATTTTATCTTTTAAATGCACATCTAGCTCTAATATGAAGGACAATTGAAAATTCTTTTGGTTGTGGGGCTTATTTGAAACAAAATGTCAGAGGAAAGTAATTTTTTCTTATTTTAGGTTTTCATTTTTAAGATAACTTTTGCTTTGTAATAATTAAGTTTCCATAGGAAAAAAATAATGACCATATTTATTTATAGAATGTATCTTGAACATTAATAAACTGAATGCATTTATTCTTCAAAATAGTTCTAAAATACCTGAAAATTATCACTGACCTATAGATAGCTCAAGAGCTAAAATTATAAAACGAGACAGAGAGAAGGTGAGGTGAGAATAGGGCAGTATTTGCTAAGGAGAATCTCATGGATCAGTCAGTGAGCCGAATGCAAAAATTCCTATTTTTACATATACATACCCTGTGTTCCCTTACAGTTTTTGTTATTTTCATGTTTAGATTCCAGGGAAATGTCTGACTCCTACATAAAAGAGCAAAGAGCCTATGAATTAGAATTGTACAACGGTGTGAAATCCGAATTAAATTTTAGGAGGCCTAATTTTTTTAAAATGGTTTTTGCAGTACTCCATTTTAAAATGCTGTGTGTGTGTATTGATGTATATGTGTGCATTCATACGCATATTAGTATGTATCTTAACGTGTACAGTGTGCCTGCCACATAGTAAAGATAAAGTATTTGTTACGTCCATGAATATCATCTGTTCTTTAATTCAGGTTCTTTCTCAGACCTCTGTATGGAACATAAAATTGACTTATACTTAAGCATACTTGAACTCGTCTTTACATGGATTCCTACAATAGCATCCTAAATTTTCTTTCTGCTTCCACTTTCCCCCATAATTCTTGTAATGTTTTCTTCTCGTGGCCAGAATAATCGACTTGACGCATGACTCAGGTTTTGCCAATTTGCTGCTTAAATCCTTCCCTGACATCCCATTACACTTAGGATAACCCCTGAACATCGTGTAGAGAAGTCCATACACGCTCAGGCCCCTAGCTTCCTTTTTGAGGTGTGTTTCTGTGTCACCCAGCAACATCTTGACGTGTTGTGCCCCCCAGACTAAGTGCAGTGCCCAGAATTAGAGTTTAGCACCTCTAAGTCATCAGCTCCCTCACCCCCGTTTCCAAGCGTACCTCAAATAAATGTGTAATATAGGTTTATTGTTTAGGTGTGATTTCTGGGCAAATATGCCTTTGAGTTGAGTCCCTATGTGTCTTCAGCCCCGTTGATGTTTGGCTGTCCCATCTTTCCTTTTGACTGCTCTGCCTTCATTTTCCCCTTGGCTGGCTCATTCCACCTTCCCATTTTAGGTATCAGGTCCAATGTCACCTCAACTTGGCCTTTTCTACCCACCCAATCTAAAGTACTCCTCAGCTCACTCCCTGTCACTTTACTGTGTTTTATATTTTCAGAGAGTTTATATTTAATCAAAATTATTTCTATTTATATTTTTATATTATCTCTTTAACCTTTCTAGAATATATGATGGATGAAACTAAGGCCCTTGTCTTTCTTACAGTCTACTGTGAATAGACACTAAATATTTGTTAAATAAATGAATCTATGTGAATCACTGTGAGCATTGTTTTTAAAAGACTGCCTTTCCTTTTTCTAATTTACATACACTGATTGCTAAATCTTTTTTATGCCATTTGGTCAAGACTCTAACTATATATTTCCCTGAAATCCATCGTGGTCTTGAAGATGTATTCATTTTCCTCGATTAAATTAAGCTCTGGGATTTTTCTTTTTTATTTTAATAACTGTAACAGCACCTTTGGCCTCTGCCAAGAACATTTCCAGCTAAGGATTTTTAAGCCTTAATCTTTACTGAAATTAGATGGTGGCAGTTGCTAAGCTGCCAGCTGTTAACACTACCCCTGTAGTAAGAACACTGCACACAAACCTGAAGCCTGTGGTCTCTAAAACTAATAAGCAGCACTTAACACGTGTGGACATGGACAGGTGCTGAGCAGGTTGGCGACCGAAAAGGAAATGGGAGGTTCCCCAGGCCAGATGCAGCCATGTCATGGGACCCCAGCAACTGAAGGTGCTCCGGCAAAGGTGGTGATGCTAAAGCCTGATTTAATGCTGCCGTCCTCAGATTAAAGGCTGTTTACATTCCCCAGTTCTCAATAAATCCGTTCTTTATGGAATTACTAAGAGTGGATTGGGTTAAGGAAATTAAATGTGTATCATTGCTCTGTCTTTCCGCTGAAAGGATTTGCAGTTGCAATAGAGTATATTATATAAGCTTTGTTCGGTAATATACAAGTAAGCTTATAGATAAAAACAACTAGATCAGAACAGATCAGACCACCTGTTTCTATACAACTCCTTGGCATGTGGTGATGGTGCAGAGGAGGGTTCACAAGACTACCTCCAACCAGGAGCACAGGGAGCTGGTGACCCCCGGGTCCCCAGTTTATCTTTCAGCAGCCTATTGTAAATATTAGTGCCGGCAGATATTGACAGTTCTTTCAGAGTGTAACTTCTCCATATTACCCTTAATCTGGATACTGGTTTAGCAAACCAGGAGCTGCAAAGTATTAACACTTCAGAAGGATTCACTTGAATTTACACTACAGGTTCATTCTAGTGTTTGTCTCAGGAATGGGATTTAGCATGACCTTGCAAAAGAGATGAGTGACAGTGAAAATTTGGGGGGCTATTAGATGAATCAAAAGAAGCATAAAATGCAGCACTATTTTATGGAGTTAGAACTAGGAACCAATGTATCAAAAGGATGATATTATTCAGTTAGTTGCTCCTGGAGCCAATGTATTTGAAAGCCAAACTGCACCTTTTTAGTTGTCTCCTGGGTCAGATGCCCTAATTGTAATGACAGCTTTGCGAGTCACTGGTGTCTTGCTACCCTTCCATCTGCACTCTTCGTTAAAACTTTAGGCCGTTACCTATGATGGATTCTGGGTCCAAAGTTGGGTGACTTTTGAAATAATAAAATTAACAGAATATTACAAGAAGTACAATATAAAACAACTATTTGATACTCTCTCATTTAAATCACTATGGCTTCAGAAAGTAGATGATTGCTCTAAACCTGCAGATTTTTTTGTTTTAGGGTGTTTTTTTTAGTATCTCTAAAGATCTTGAAATTGGTCCTTACAATTTTATGTATCCATCATATTAAGAAATAATTGTATCACGGCTAGCTGGAAATACTATATTTAAAAATAAAGCATAACACAGCATCTGGACCTATACTTCAAGTTCTTGTATAAATCAAAAAAGCAACACTGATGTAAGTATTTTACACAACATGTAAAAAAAAAAAACAAGTAGCCTTTTGACAGGTTATTTTTAAGGCTAGATCTTAAATGTTAAGCAGATTTTTAGCATTTTAGGTGTGTTACACCTATCATGTGTACATTCTTTAATGCATGACAACATATGAACATCATTTATGTAAAGAGCTTTAGAGATTAGTCATTTTTAAGACAATAATAATTGTAGAAATATACATTAAAATATACATTCAAGATGATGTCCATTAGAAATAGAGGGAGTGATATCTACAACTACGTTTACAGGCATCTACACTCTTCCTTAGTTTCTTATTCATTTATGTGTTCATTCGACAAGTATCTTTGCTGCTTTCGGTTTTATATCCCGTGTGTCAGTGAAATCATATGGTTCTCTGATATCTGATATGTGAGATATAAAACTGAAAGCAACAAAGGAACAAGACAAAGAAACAAAAACTGATAGACACAGATAATAGTTTAGTGGTTACCAGAGGGTAGGGGGGTTACCAGAAGGTAAGGTAGATGAGGGTAAACGGGGTCAAATATATGGTGATGGAAGGAGAACTGACACTGGGTGGTGAACACACAATGTAATCTATAGATGATGTATCACAGAAGTGTACACTTGAAACCTATGTAACTTTACTAACCATTGTCACCCCAATAAACTTTTAAAAATAAATTAATTAATAATTGAAAAACAAAAAAAGTACCTTCAACAACATAGTCACTGTGTTCCTAATGGATAGACGTAAATTATGAGAGGGGGACAAAGAGGAAGGGAGAGCACCAAATGAGGCTGGGAAAACAGAAGACCAAGCATGAAAAGCAGTCCCCAGATCATTCACAGCATAAAAGTGTGTGTCCAGAAAATCAGTTCAATCCCCCAAATCAGTCACCTTCACTCTGTTACAGCAACAAACTGCATCTCTAACCCAAAATGAAATGACCCTTGGAAGACACAAGAATAGAGTGAAAAAATGATGGTTCCCTAACAACCGGGTTTGATTTATTGTGGGGCGGTGGGGAGGCATTGGAGGAGCCACTGTGTAACAGGCAAGCATTGTGCTCCATACTCTACATCAGTTATCGCTACCGTGTTTCCCCGAAAACAAGACCTCGCCGGACAATCAGCTCTAATGTGTCTTTTGGAGCAAAAATTAATGTAAGACCCAGTATGTTATATTATGTTATATTATATTTTATATTACATTATATTTATTATATTATATTATATTATATTATATTATATTATATTATATTATATTATATTATGACCCGGTCTTATAGTAAATAAGACCGGGTCTTATATTCATTTTTTGCTCCAAAATACGCATTAGAGCTGATTGTCCAGCTAGGTCTTATTTTCCGGGAAACACGGTAATTCTCTCAAAACCTGGTAACGTACATTATTGTTTCCAGTACAGAAAATCAAACTGAGGTATGTAAGGGTTAAAGTGATTTGCCCAAGGTCTTGTCAAGATAAGTTGAAAAGAATAAGGAGATGTAATTGAGAGGTAAATGAAAATGGGACTTATCCCCCTTCACTTCCAATTGAAATACCTCAGTCTGCTTGTCTTCAGGGTCCTTTTCTGGCCACGTTGTCATAAATAGACCCCCTTCAATGTCCTTCTCTTTACTCTGCTTTATTTTTCTTCAAAACCACTCATCACCCAAAGTTGTTTTAGGTGTCTCTTTATTGCCATTCAGTCTCCATTCTAACTGTGAGATTGATTTTTTTTTTTTTTTCTGATTCTGATGCTGGGAACATTGTTGTAGCCTCAAGGCCTAGAAAAATTCACTGTAGATGTTCAGTAAATATTTGTTAAATGAATGAATAAGAAAGGGGGGAGGTGAAATACCCAGAAGAACACAGAGGAAGATATGAACATTGTAAATGCACATGAAACTAAAGTCAGTTATTTACCGTTCCGGCTAGCAAGCAATGAAGAACTCATTTCCAGATCTCTAAAGGACCAAGAAAGGACCAGATATGTCTTCCTAAAAGACCAGGTAGGAAGGAAGACTCACATCAGTCTTCAAACTGTTTTGTAATATGTCCCTTAAAATAATTTTGTACAACTATAGATTGTTGTAAACTTTTCATCATCGATATAAATAATTGCAGTGGATGCAGGTTCTAAAATAAAAACAGTAAATCAATTGTAAATATGCCCAATAAAATCTAAATATGCCCAATAAAATCTAAATATGCCCAATAAAATCTAAATTCTGTTGTGATTTTGTAGGAAATAAGTATTATCTTCTTGATCACTCTATCCTTCTTAATTATCCTGCAATTAAAAAGAAAAGTCTACAAAATCGGACTAAAAAAATTTTGAAGTTCTAACCCCCAGTACCTCTCTGATTGTGACCTTACTTGGAAAGAGTACTGTTAGATATAATTAAGATGAAGTCATACAGGAGTAGTGTGGGCCCCAATCCAGTATAACTTACAAAAAAGAGGGAATTTGGGAACAAACATGGATTCCGGGAGAACGCCATGTGAGATGAAGGCAGAGGTGGAGATGCTGCTTTGACAAGCCTACAAATGCCCTGAATTCCCAGCAAACCAGGGGAAGTGCGGAGAGTGACAAGGAACAGAGATTCTCCCTCCCAGTGAGTAAAAAGAACCATAGTATTATTTTCATTTTTGTTGTCTCGTTCTTTTCTTTTACTTTTGAACCTCCTTATAAGTTTTCACCTTAAATGCAATATAGTCTACGTGTATTTTAAGTGTGGCAAAGGTGTGTAATATGAGAAGCGCTTAGATACCCTGAGTGTATGTATAAATTGGGAAGTAGTTTGGCAGTATCTACTAAAGATGCCCTACAACCTAATGATTCTGCTCCTTGGTGTAGTTCTTCATTAGCTCTCATTCTTGTGGGTAGGATGTGTACCAGCATGTCCACTGTGGAATCCATTGTAAGGGCAAACGGAAGAAACTCAAGGCCATCCCAAGACATTGGGCCAAGTGTGACAATTCAAGTAATGGATTATGTATCAAGATGAGTAAACATCACGTTGATTTGGGGGGGCAGGGAGGTGTTGCAGAAGAATGAATATGATTCATTTATATGAAGTTTTTAAAAATGTACCAAAAATAATTGATTTTATTTATCAATTTACCTACGTGACGTTGTGATTTATTGGAAGAAATATATGTAGGCATACCTGGGAGATATTGCTGGTTTGGTTCTAGACCACCTCAATAAAGCTAGTATCACAATAAAGCACATCATAATCTTTTTGCTGGCATAGGGTCTCGCCTTTAATTTGTTAAAAATGCAACATCTGTGAAGCACAGTAACAGGAAGCACAATAAAAGGTGTGCCTGTATTTGGTCTTCACAGACATTCTGGCACACAGCTCCTAAAACCCTTGGGATTTTCTAAGTCATGAGAGAGAAAATGTATCTTTTGTTGTGCTAATGAAGTGACTTCTAGACCCAACCTAGGGACGGAGACTGGTTGAGGACCAATCTTGTGATTAAAGGGTTGAAACTTGCAGTCCCAATCCCCTGACCTTGCAGCGGACAGGGGCTGGAGAGGGAGTCAGTCACCAGGGGCCCATGATCTAATGAGTCATGCCTGTGTACTGAGCCATCATAAAAATTCAAAAGGGGGGTTTTGGAGAGCCTTCAGGTTGGTAAACATGGGGGGATGTGGGGATAGCGGCACACCTGGAGAGGGATGGTAGCGCCGTGCCCTTCCCCAGGCCTTGTCCTATGCATTCCTTCCATCTGGCTGTTCCTGAGTTTTATCCTGTTATAATAAACCAGTAATCTTGTCAGGAAAATGCTTCTCTGAGTTCTTGGAGCCTCTCTAGCAAATTTTTTTTTTTTTTTTGAGCACAGATTCTAAATTTTATTTATTTATATGTATCTTTATGCATTTATAAATATGTTATTATCATTTGATAATATTTTGAGGACATATATGCAGAGGGTGCCAAAAAATGTATACACTTTTTTTTTTAATTAATTTATTTTTAATTTATTGGGGTGACAATTGTTAGTAAAATTACATAGATTTCAGGTGTGCAATTCTGTATCACATCATCCATAAATCACACTGTGTGTTCACCACCCAGAGTCAGCTCCCCTTCCATCACCATACATTTGATCCCCCTCACCCTCATCCCCCACCCCCCAACCCCCTTACGCTCTGGTAACCACCAAATTACGTTCCCCAGATTAATTTTCAAACCCCGTGGCCATCCTGTGGTCACCGACTGCCCTCCAATCCCCTCACCCTCCCCCCCACCCCCCACCCCTCCCGCCCATCTAGCAACCCTCAGTTTTTCCTCATTGTCTCCCAAACTGTTTCTGATTAGTTCATTCACTTATTCTCTAGCAAATTTAACTCAAGAAGGGAGGGGGCCCTGGGAACTTCCGACGTACAGCCAGTTGGGCAGAAGTACAGGTAATATCTTGGACTTGCGACTGCCCTCAGAAGTACAGCAAGGGGGTTGTGGGGACCAGTCTGTAGCTGGTTAGTCAGAAGCACAGGCAACAACCTGGGCTGAGACCAGTGTCTGAAGGGGTGGGGACTTCGGGTGGGAAGTCTTGTAGGAGGACTGAACTCGCACCGGTGGAATCTGATGCTGTCTCTGGGTAGATAGCATCAGAATTGAATTACATTGTAGGAACCCCAGCTGGTGTCCAGGGCATTGCTTGTGTATGGGGTGGACAACCCACCCCCACAACACACACACATAGGCGCGCGCACACAGGAGTTGTGTCCAGGAACCTAAAATAACTTATATTTAATCAAAGTTTTAAAACATGCATGGAAATAATACACAAAATATTCAGCATGGCAATTACAGCTGGTGAGAGAGAGAAAAGGAAATGGATTTCATTAGATATCCATTAACTGCATGTTCTTAGGAAATAAAAAATCTTAAAGCATATATGAGTGTATACACACACACACACACACACACACACACACAAAAGGTTATGATTCAACAAAGCTGAATGGTGGGTGCACCTGGGATGTCAAAAAATGTACACATTTTAAGAGATGTTTTCTATGTCTTTTCAAAGTTAAATTGAATTACGGTAACAATGTGTATAGTGTGACGTTCACTCAAAAGATGGCATTAAACAAATGAATGCTAGCGTCTTTCATTGTATTACAATTTTAACATAGTTTTTTCCTTCCTTAAAATGTGTATACATTTTTTGGCACCCTCTGTATACATGTTAGTATATTACTGTATTTTTGTTTATGTTCGAAATGTTTCAAAATATTTTAAAGGTAATACGTTAAATCACTCTGGAAGAATCGTGGGACTTTGGACTGAGTTTGTCCAAAGAGAATGAGTTCCTTTTAGAATAAATAATAGAATGTAACGTTGCTGTGTACTGCTCACCACTCCACAACCCCCTCAAAAATCACGCAATCATATACAAGAAAACAGAAGCCTACTTGAATAAGAAACCCCTCCGGGAGCCCTGGTTTTCTCTGCAAGTCTTACGCATAGGCAGGTGAAAAAGGAAATTCACTGATAGTCTGTGAGATGAGGAAAGAAAAAGAAACGGAAAACTTACGAATAGCAAGAACCACAGTCTCAAGTTATCGACCTCACTCTTCCCAAACAAGGCTTTGTGGGGATTTGTTTGTTTGTTTGTTTGTTTTCAAAATAGAAATAGCTGTACTCTTTATTATTAAAAAGTAACTCATATTCTTTACAAACAACTCACTGAAAAGGTAATTTAAAATAACCTACAATTTCACCACCTAATCTATTAATATGCTATATGTATCCTTCTATTTCTGTGTAAGTAGAGTGTTTTCCAAAAAGCATACTCTGCATTTTTGTTTTTAACCTAGTCTTTATGTTGTAATGTATCTTAGAAATAGTTCGATGTCCAGAAAAAAAAAAAAATCTGTCATATTTCTTTTAATGGCTATATAGCATTATACTGTGTGGTCATGCCGTAATGTATTTAACAAAACCACAGTTGGTTTTTCCAGTTTTTCTTACGTGCAGTGCTGCAGTGAACACGGTGCACATGCATCTTTGAATATTTGTCCATTTGTTTCCCTGGGATAAGTTTTTAGAAGATTTGCTCGATTGAAGGGTATACATAATAAATAGCAGTCCGGGTTTCCAAAGAGGCCGGCAGGCAGGAAATTCACACAGGACCTGATGGTGCAGAATTTCCTCTACTCTAGGGAACTTCAGCTTTTGCTTTCACTTGTCACCCTGTGTTGGTAGATGTTAATTCTTTGTTGAATATATATTTTGCATACATCTTCTCTTAGTCTGTGGCGTCGCCTTTTTACTTTGTTCATGGTGTCCTTTAGTTCAGAGAATTTCTTCATTTTAATGTACACCACGTGATCATTTTTTCTTTTGTAAGTAGCTCCTTTTTGAGTCCTCTTTAAGTAATCTTCATCTATTCAAAGGTATTTTTGTGTTTCCTTAGTTCCATGTCGTGCTTAAAAGTGGAAAGGGACATAATTAACAATAATCACCCTGTTTTCCATGGCATCTGGTGTTGTAGGGTATTTTGCAATTTAGATATCCATTAATCCACCAGACATTCTTCTCTCCTGCTAGGACCCGCTCCACCCCCTCTCTGTTTTGGAGGAACTTCTAAGAGCCTAAAGTGTTCAACATTGTTTGGTGGAGTGGTGAGCTCATGACCCAAACCGGGCAATACTGCTACTTTTGTAGCCCCTCAGCCACAGTGATTGGTCCAAAATGGCCTTGTGACCCAAGCTAGAACATCAGGGAGGTGACTGCAGCGATGTCAGCAGCTGTGGTTCTAGCGCAGGGAGACTTCAGCACAAGAACAGGAAACCAGTTCCACAAGAGCAGAAGAAAGGAGAGAGCAAATCTCCCCAGCGCTAAGTCTCTGGCTGCCTAACACTTACTCCACCCTAGAACTTCCTGTGGGTCTGGCATGTGGGCCAATAAATCCCCAAATTTTATTGAGATCTTTTTTGAGTTTTCCACTTTGGTTAAAACTCTTGAAATAGGTTAGCTGAAAAATGTGGGTCCATTACCATGTACATTTGAGAATGCTCCGAATATATCTCACTCTTAAGGAAACTTAACAATGTATCTTAGCACACTAAAAGCCTGCAGTGAAAGAAGCCTGTTTATCTTTATTTAACCCAGTGATTTCCAGACTTATTTTTAACATGAATACATTTTTATGGTGCTTCTATTAACATCTCATAGAATCTTGGCCAGCAGGTCATCGATTTGGGAAGTGCTAGCTCATAGGCATGGAAGGTCCGTCTCATCTGCAAGCCGACAAAGGAAAGGCACTGTAATCCTGAAGCTAGGTTTTGGGAAATGTTCACATTTCATTCTTTATGTACAAATGATGTTATTTTCCATTTGGACAAAAAGTCTTCTGATAAGGAAATCTAAAAGGTAAATTGAACGCAACCAATTTGCAAACTTTTTCTCATACAGGTTAGCCAGTACACCTTTGCTATGTGCAGTTACAGAGAAAAAAAGTCTGAACCACAGGAATTAATGCAGCTTGAAGGATACACTGTGGATTACACCGACCCCCATCCAGGTAATTTTAAGTGGAATCACTTAACCTGCCATTCACGTATGCATGAAATTCTCATAATATCCTGTGTCTGTTCTACATTTCAGTCTCCACTCAATAAATGGGATGCACATTTCACGTATATCCCGGAACAAGACTTTATGAAATACAGATTCGATCTTTTTGACAGCTGCTTAGTCTTAGCCATAACTCATCTTTGTTAATATAAGGATGAAATATGTGGAAGTTTCTGTAATAGAGAAACTATATGAAAAATATCATCAATGCTTACATAAACTTGATTACTGGAAAGGAAAAAGATACAAGAGACAAAAATAGGGAAAGAAATAGCAAATGAATTATTATGTATTCTACCTGTTTTCTCCCCAACAGCACATTCTTGTTCTTCTCTCCTTCCTTTTGTTTTAATACTTGGTGTAGTACTAGATGCTGGATTTCTAAAATGGATGAGGGAGTGAGTGAATGAAACACTATGTGGAGATTAGAGAAATTAATAAAGTGATATTAAGAAATATATAGGTTGATAAATATAGAAATTAAGAAATTAATGTATGAAGATTAAAATAGAAATCTGCGATCACACTCACTAGTCAGTCATTTAAAAAGGCAAAATACCTTCTCGGTGAAAGAATTTTGCAAAAAATAAAATACTCTAGAACGTAAGTATCCCTTTTGCCTTATCTGTATTTTTTTCCTGCTCAATTGATCATGTACGTATTTCCCCTGCCTGGAGAATGAGGACTGTGCCAACCAATAAGCACTTTCTTCTCTGGCATGAAATGTCAGGCTATACTACGCATTTCCGTGGGAGAGGCAAGTATGTCTTGCCGAGTGCTACTGTGTCACGGACAGTTTATTTCCCTCAACTATTTTTAACTTCCCAAGAGATATGGAAATCTAAACCTTTCTCTTATTGTTTTTCCTGCAATTCCTGGATTGTGGGTTTGATTCTCAACTAAAAGTCATTTAAACCACTGAGCTGCTAATATCAAATCAGTTCTTTTCCATGAGACCGTTGAGTGAATGACATTAAAACCTGCCAAGTGTATAAGTTTTTAATGGTGTCTTTCTTCCTCCACAGGCCTCCAAGGTGGTCAGATGTTCTTTAACGCAGTTAAAGAAGGAGACACTGTTATATTTGCCAGTGATGATGAACAGGATAGAATATTATGGGTCCAAGCCATGTATAGGGCCACAGGTCAATCATATAAACCCATTCCTGCAATTCAAGTCCAGAAGCTGAATCCTAAAGGAGGAGCTCTCCAGACAGATGCTCAGCTTTGTAAGTTTTGTGAAAAAATAATTTGATTATCAATGAATAACCTTAATACAATATAAAATTGTCTGAAGCAAATTTGTTCAGCATTATCGTTTACATCATGAACTGATTCATAATTGAATAAAAATAGTTTCACATTAGTAGTCATAGAGTCAGTTATGTAATTTTTCACACAGATCTTGAGTAAGTGTTGCCGGTGGTTTTCAATCATGAATTTGCCAAGCATTGTGGTATCTCTGGGAATCTCAAAAGCATATAAGAAAGTTTTCCAAAACTTCTCAAAAGAAATTTTATTTTAACTTACTGCAGTGTTAACTTATGTGCCCTATACAGATGGCAAGATCAAATTGATTGGCCTTGATAGATTTCAGAATACCAAAACGATGAGCCATCACTCTCTAGAGTTGTTCTTAAGAAAAACTTAATTATCCAGAAGGATAATGGGACTCTTTTCTGTTATAGATTAATAAAAAAGATTAAGTCATCAAGCCAACTTTCTTTTTCTAAACACCTTAATATTCATGTAATTTTCTGCATGCTAATTTAAATCATTAAGAACTATGCTTTTCATTTGAATTTACAAGTGATTAATGATAAATTACATAATAATGATAGACATATTCAAATATAGCTTTAATAATCATTAGACCATATATTCTGACTTGTTACACTTCTTTGCAAAACTTCTCTAGTTTCTCCTGTAATAAATCAGTTTGTCTATAACTTCCAGCTCAAATTCTGTCTTTTTCAATCAGCACCCTTTTACTCCGAAAATTCTTTTCTAGGGGAGTACAACTTGACATACATTATTTTATTCTCCTTTTCTTTATGCATCAAATAACTACCCTCTTTTCTTTTTAGGCACCCTTCAGTATTGCATCTGGGCATCTTGAAGACACTTTAAGCTCAAATAATTAAAGATGGAATATGTGCTCAACTCTAGTCACTTTGTGCTTTAGGGTTTAAAGTATATATCTTTCAATTTATCACAATCCATCTTCATGTGTTTTTATCACTTTGTGCACAGCATATGGACCTTACAATCGTATACTTCCATTTCTCCCCTCCTGGCCTCTGGACCATTCTTGTCGTACAATTAACTTCTGCCTCTGTTGGAAATCCCACAATACATTGCTGCTATTATTATTGTTATTATTATTATTATTGCCTTAAACAATTACCTTTTAAAGAAATTTAAGGGGGTGGCCGGTTAGCTCAGTTGGTTAGAGCGTGGTGCTGGTACCACCAAGGTTATGGGTTCAATCGCCGCATGGGCCACTAGGAGCTGCGCCCTCCTTAAAATAAATAAATAAATAAGATTTATTAAAAAAAAAAAAAAAAATTTAAATAATACAACAAAATGTTACATACTTACTACCACATGGTTACCACTTCTGGCGCTCTTCCTTCTCTTGTAGAGATATTTTATTAATACTTCTTCTTGAAGGACTTCCTTTGACTTTTCTTGCAGTGCAGAGTCGATGGTGATGAATTTTTATTTATATATGAAAAAGTCTTTACCTTTGTTTTGAAAGAGTTTTTTTCTGTCAGTACTTTACAGATTTTGCTACACTCTCTGTGAAGTTGCTTTTTTATTTCCTGATGAGAAATGTGCTATCACTTTTGTTTGTTTCTTTCTACATAATATGTCTTTTTTCCCCTCTGACTGCTTTAAAGATTTTCTCTTTACACTGGCTTTGAGCAGTTTGATTTTGATGTTCCTTGGTGTAGTTTTCTTCATGAAAATGTTCTTGACCTTTATTCTAAGACACAGTTAAAGTAAGACACAGTTGAAAACCGTTTGATCCTTTCAGAGTTTGCTTTTAAGTTTTCTTAGGTGGAACTAAACAGTGTCTTGTCTAGGATTAATTCTCCCTACTTCTGGACCAGGACTCTTCTTAAGGACTCTAACTGACGACCCCTGAATTTTGAGGTTTTATATTTTGCCTGTTGGGAACAAGTACTGTTCCGGGCTCTGTGTGAGTCTGGTGCAGTGACCCCTATAATCCTTTAGGGTGATTCTTTCCCTGGCCTCAGGTAGTTGGCTCACATTCATGAGGTGGTTAGTATTCAAATGAATACGGAAGGGGTTGGGGGAGGGAACAGTACCCTTTTCTGCAGACTCAGCCATCTCGGCCTTTCTGAATGGTCAACTCCATCTTCTCAACTGAGGGAGACTACTGGCTCTTCCTGGGTTCTTGTTCCCTGTGCTACAGCTTTGAAAGTTTCTCCTGGCATTAACCTGGGGCAACTTAAGGCTTACCTCGTTTATTTCTCATCTCTCAGGAATCACTCTCCTATGTTGCCTGATGTCCAATGTTTTGAGAACTGTTTCTTCATATTTTTTTTTCTGAATTTTTAGTTGTTTCAGGTAGGAGGGTAAATCTGTTTTCACTTACACCATCCTGACCGAAAGCAGAATGATTAATTCTTGTAAGTTAGAACAAGATGTCTTGGCCTTGGCATTATTAACATTTTGGTCCAGCTAATTCTTCATTTCCGGGGTTTGGGGAAGGTCTGTCCTCTGTATTATAGGATGTTTATCATCATCCCTGGCTTCTACCCACTAGATGTTAATAGCACGCCCTTCCCCAACGCCCATTTAGGTCTGACAACCAAAAATATCTCCAAACATTGCCAAATATTCCAGAAGGCAGGATTGAAGATGGGGAAGAATCACCCCAATTTGAGAAACAGAGTTACGGTGACTTGAATATTGTTTTTGTAAAAATGTCTCACTTGTTCACTTGTGTTGACATCCTAAGTACCAGGAATACTCCAGGAGAGTGCCGAGCTCATGGATCTCACCAGTCTGGTGCAGAGAGGCAAGGAAAGTGGTTGGGAACCCCTGACCTAGGATATTAAGGCCATGACTACATGATACACAATTAATGAGTTAAGGATCTACTAATCAGTTGATTCAGATAGTCATGTAATCTCTTTCTAGCAAAACCTTCTACTCTTGTCAAGGCAGTGTGTCGATCAGAGTCAGTGGAACTGAAGTTCCTAGCCCTTTGATTAACTTGTTCTGAAAAAGGTAAATTTGGTCTAAAAAGCTAAACTGTTTCAGCTGTGTTAACAACAGCTTTCTTTCCTTCCTTCCTTTTTTTTTCTTTCTTACTTTGCTTTCTTTTTCTTTCTTTCCTTCCTTCCTTCCTTCCTTCCTTCCTTCCTTCCTTCCTTCCTTCCTTCCATCCTTCCTTCCTTCCTTCTTTCCTTCTTTCTTTTCTTTCCTTTCTTGTATCCCAGGCTTTTAGTAAAGTTTTCAATTAGAGCAGACTGCTATTTTCTCGTTCTTTAAGAAAGAAAAACGGAAAAAAGGCAGAAAGAAATGGAGGGAAAGAGGGAAGGAGGGAGGGAGGGAGGGAGGGAAGACAGGAGGGAGGGAGGGAGGGAGATGTTTCTACTTCGGAAGAATGAGAATACTGACTGTGAGGGGTTCCCTTGGGCCCCTCCAGAGAGTTCTGCGCTTGATGTTTGCCTCCCTTCCTGGACTTCCGTTGCCTTCCTTTCTCTCCTTTCTTGATCATCTCTTGGAAGAACAACTTCTAGAGTCATTAGTAGAAACCAAGAAAATAAAAAAATTAATATGACTGGTCACAGCAATAAATATGTTCCTAACCCACTTAAATATGCTTTGTTTTTCATTTCTTTGCTGACCAATAGCTGGTAAGGGTAAGTGTTTCCCTGATTTTTGTTTGTTGTTTTGCTTCATTGTATTAAAATTTTTGTAATGATATGATTTTTGAAGGAATGTCTTGACCTCGTTTACAATGTCAGTCTCCTACTTTCTAGGCAAACCCAGAATATTTACAGTAACTTTACCATTTATGAAACAAAAATGTCTATTTTTGCCACCACAGAAAAGTAGAAACAACTTATTATCTACCATTCATGTGGGCATAAAAGTAATGACTGTGAAGGTGTTACAACAGCATGCGAAAAAATGCTCAGTAAGGTTACGTGGGAAATTCTAAATTATATATGTGATATGATTTTCAGTAAGTTAAAAAATATATAGGTAGAATTATAACTAAAATTTTCATAGCGGATGAGTTTAATTGCAGGGACTACTTGCTAATTCATTTCCTCTCCTGAATTTTCTTTGAAGTATATTCGTTGTAACTTTTAAAAAGCTCATTTTTAAAACTAAACATACTGAATGTTTAGGGATAGAACGAAATAAGAAATTTATAAAATCTAACTTATTAGATGACCCTGCTGTCTTTTGGGGGACATAAATAATGGTATGTATTTATAGATTGCTCTGATAAGCAAATCTATTCTCCTTCCCTATTTCTTTGACTGTGGGGATATATAGAAATTTGAAGGAAATAGGGTGAACGTAAGTGCAAGAGATTGTGCGGCTATCCACTTAATATTTGCGTCAAACCGTCGTGCACTGCCTTTTGCCTGACTGACGACATTCTTTGGATAAACTATCTTTCTTTGCTGTCCCCAACCAAAATAATATGCAAGAACCTTGTTTTTCATTTCTCTCTCACTCATGTATGTAACACAACGCAATACATATGTTACATAATACAATCCAACACAGTATTAGTTGACTTCCGGTAATAAATTAATGACACAAACGAACTAGAAAAGTTACCTTCTTTTCAATGTTAAGGCAGTTTTCTCAATCCTTAAATAGGAGTATACATTTACATTTCATTTTATGAGCCAATTCTCCTGGCTTTGTCTCCTGACTGATCTAATAAGTTAAATTTCACATTTCATAGGGAAAGTATGCTTACTTTACATTGAATATAGTATTTCAAATAAATGTTGAGTATTAGTTATTTGGTCTGTGGTTCTGGGTCTGTATGTGTTGATTAAAATTGTCATCATGTGAAAATATTATGTTATTTGCTACAGAAAACAAGATGTGTAAATCCATACATCACGTTTTAATCAATTTAACAAAAAACAAGCTAAGAAATTATTTGGGTCAATAGTAAAGGTGTGAACAAACTTCTAATTGATGTATCTCTCAACTATTTCTCTTTGGTCCTCAGCATACATAAAACAGGCACACATAAAACACGAACATACCAACCAGGATGATCTACTCAAGATTTTAGCTTTCAAGTCTTCCTATTAACGCCATAAAAAGAGAAGTGGCGCGTACTTCTTTGTGCCACTTTTAACTTCCTGTAAATTTTCAACCTCAATGAGAGTTTGAGCTACAAGGAAAGTATCATCAGGTGTGGGCAGCAGTGAGCACCCCTACCTGCCAGCTCCCAAACATAGGACTATTTTAAACCCATGTGACGGTATTTCCAAAGGTTCGTTGCTGCTGAGTTCAGCTGAGGGTTTTGCAGAGTTGGTGAGCAGCGCTTAAGTAGCAGCATGCTCTTCTGAGTCCTTTGGGGCCTGGAGTCCCAGGTCTGGGTACCCAGGTGGTCCCCGTGCTACTGAATGGCTACCTCTTCTTCAGTGGTCTCCTCGCCCTTCCCCCCCAAATCTTTTCCCTCCCCTTTCCCTTTAATAATCCCAGTCTCTCACAACACCAGGAGCAGAAAAAAAAAAAAAAGAAGAAGAAGAAGAAAGAAAACCATTTTTTTGCATCAGTTGCAGAGGAAGGAGGAAAAAAAATTAGTTTAATGATTTTTCCATCTCACGTTCTGAACTCTGACTCAGATGCGTATTTCCATGGGATTTGGGTTCTTGAGAACACAGGGTTAGCTGTGGTCAGTGCCCCCTGACTGACTCTGACTCGCCTCTCCCCACAGTGGGGCCTACCAGCTCGCTAATAGTCTCCACCACGTTTTCTAGGCGAGCAGTTTGCAAGTCAGTGTTAACAGTCTAAATGGATACTGTCGGCCTATTCTTTTCTCTTGACTTCCAACAGCTATTACCCTAATGAAAAATTTTCATGTTCCATTTGAATACAGCCTCTGTAATTCTTTACATCTATAGCAAATAGTAATCTTTTTCAGTTTGGTTTTTATTTCATCTACTTGTTACCACACCTGGTGACAGTACCACCTAAAGACGCTTGGAGCGTGTATCTAGCTGTTACCATAGAAACTCCCCATCAGCACCCTCAATTACTGTGTCCCACATCTGTAGTTAGTCCATAGGTTAATCATCACAATTGATGACAGTTTTACAGTATATTGTTTAAGCTCATATCTTGTTGGTTTCTTTTAATAATTTTCTCATACTGTTTCATAAGACAAACTGCACTGAAATTTGTCGTTATCAATAAACATTTGATTAGTGCCGTGAATAATTTTCCGTTTAAAATTAGTCACCGTAATTCTGTGTTATTGTAAATCTCCGAGCCTTAGGTTTGGTTATGTTATTGATTGGAAGCACATTTTCCATTTGATCTAAATGATATCTATGTATTTCCTAAGACTTAAATGTAGATATGTTATGCCCACAGAAAACTATATGAAAATATTCTTTTATAAAAATAAGATAATATTTTAAGGGTAGTTGATTTCCTATTTTACTTTAGTTCATGAGAGAATTTTAAAATGAAAGATTTCTCATACAGGGAGATTAAAACTGTTGCCTTTTCAATTTATTTTTATGTCTTTATAAATTCATGGATATTAATGTTATAATGCTGCATGGTGAAGTATATTTGCATGAAATATTTTGAATTGTGCCAATCAGACATCAAAAAGAAGTAGAGATGATTGGTCTTTACAACGTGAGTTTTGAAAGTGGGGTAATCCCTAAGAGTCATTTCACTTTCATAGAATTACAGCCCCTGAGAGATTGTAGGGGATTTTTTTTTTAAAATAAAATTTTTGTGTGTTTGTTTTCTCATTATTTGTTTTCTCAGTATAGAGTCTATATTTGTGATTTAAATTGCTATCATGAATATTATTTGTATTACTAACGGTAATTGTTGGAAAAGTAATTTTCCACTTATGTGTCAGAAATGCTTGTCACTTTAGTAAATATATGGCTTAGAGTCACATTATGGGGAAAATGCTTCATAAAGTAAATTCACTTTTGAAAATGTGATTTAATTGTAGACGTGAACCATAGATTCATTTTTTTCCAGGAACCTGTATCTTTTATTTAAAGACTGTGTACCTATTGTTTTAAAATAGAAATTTGCTTCTCCAAACCTGTGCAGTAAAAGGAGAATTACGGATTTCTTTTCTCTGAAATTTATTGTATATCCTGTTCTCAACTGAAAAGCCATTAGTGGGCATTATTTTTAACTTCTTGTTATGACCTTCTCTGGTGAAAGAAATAATGTATAACATTAAGCAGATGTTTTTTTAAAAAAAAAACTAGTAATTTAATTTCATAAAGGTGATACTAAAAGATTTTTTTTTACTCAGATAAATGGAGAAATAAAGATTCTAAGACAAATTCTTTAAAATAAAACATAATTTTCTGATTTTATAATATATGCACCTTGCGTTTTTCAATGCTCTGCCTCCTACTCATTTGATATTATTTCACATTATCATATATTTAACTTTTATTAACTATTGAAAGACAATCAGGCATAAGAATAAAATGCAAGAGAAGTTGGATTGTCTCATTTCTCCGCTCAGGGTAAGCAGTTTAGTTTAGTGTTTATCTAATTAATACTAATTTACCACATGTAATGTATTTAATCATTCAGGTAAGTAATTATACAATGTAAAGGAATACATTCTTCATGGATCATCACCTCATACCTTACATCGTCAGTGAACAGCCAATCATTGCCTACTTGCTACATTCACCTTTTGATATTGATGTGAGATTTATATTAGTTTCTGTATTTTTGTTTTGTTTTGTTTTGTTTAAATACGATTCTGAAGACCCTTCAGCTTGAATTATATAGTTCTTCCATCGACAGATATGGCTGAAAGTTGAACTTGACATGGATCAATATGATCTGGGCTGAATATCTAAATGTGACTGATTATGTTAGCATCATGTCCACAGATCAATACTGAGTTTTGTTATGAGCCTGACTCTATAATTGGGTTTAATCAATAAACTTTTGTCTCCTTTCCTTTGCAATTTTAGGATTGTACCATATAGGTTTTAAAAACTACAAATAGCTTACATTTAGGACTCTGCTTCTTGTGATGACCAGAAATGAGATCTATCTGTGAATTTTAAGGAACAATAGAGCCTCAGCTCTACCATTATGAGAAGATCCACTTTTGTCTCCATAACTGATTGCTTGCCCAATATGTGCGACATTTCTAACAGAGCTAATGTAGCAACACCCCAGCTCTTCTTTGGGGGGATGTATGGCTCTCTCTCTCTCTAGCCTTAGTAAATAACTCACATTGAAGACTTTGACAAAACATACCATTAATGAAAGCAATCATAAAAGCTTGCCTTTTGATAAACCCGCAGGGTCTACAAGCGTTGAAAGATGCAATCTGGAAAGAACAATAAATTCAGGCCTTTGATTGAAGTGCCATTTGGGACGTTATTCTTTGTCTGCATATTTGTACAAACACGATGCTCCCTTTTTCATGTCTCTTAAACTTGAAGCTTGAGAGCATTCGTTGCCATTTCTACATTAAGGCTGGTCCCATTAAAAGCTCCATGCAGAGAAAAAAAAAGACTGGAAGTGATCCAGCTGAAGCTTGTGTGTTCATTTCTGCCCTAGTTTGCCATTTGGAAAGCAAGCTTCTAGCTATCATTACAGTTCTTTTATGAATAGACTTGGGTTCTTTTCCAGTCAGTTCCTTCAGTCATTATGTACTTAAAAATGCATCAACTTTTCTTAAAATTGAGACATAAGATTATTTCTGTGATGGATATTAAAAGTAGCTTTGAATGAAAATAGGATTTCCTCATTCCAAATGATTTGCAATTTTTTTCCTGTCATTTTTATTTAGACTCCCCAGAAATTGCAATTTAGGGTCATATGCTGAATTCTTGACATCATAATTTATGTAATCGAAGGTCGTCTTCTGTTATGATGAGGCATGCATTTTGTGATTTTCAAAAACTGAATCTGCTCGTTATTAAACCAGAAAAACAAATGTATTATATATGCTTTTCTGAATTGACAGATGCAGACCGGTTTCAGAAACATGGTATGGATGAGTTTATTTCTGCAAATCCTTGCAAGCTTGACCACGCCTTCCTTTTTAGACTACTCCAGAGGCAGACTTTGGACCACAGACTGAATGATTCCTATTCTTGCTTGGTGAGTAAAAGTCTGTCCGTCTACCCCCCTATAGATTATAATTAAACGGTTTAAAAGTGAGAAATACTTATTGTGAAGTGGCATTTTATTCCTGACTCATTTAATAAATTGGAGTTAAGGATGAAGGATTCCAATCGATTGCTTCCCAATTTGAAAATTACACACTTGGAGACTGCTGCTGTTCCCCTGAATAGACTCAAACTTTGAAGTATGGTTTATCAGTCCCTCCAGAGAAGGCTGAATGAAAATAGAAGGCTTTAATGAAAATTTAAAAAACAAAAACAGAAAAACTCTGTGATAGAATTTACTCACAACTGTACAGACATTTTAAGGTTTAAGATCTGTTCAGCAAATGTTGATCTTTCGTTTCTCTCTTTTGTTCCTAGAAAGACAACCTGTGTGATAGGGAAAAGAAAGTGGGATAAACTGTTTAAATAGGACAGTGGATAGATGTAAGAGAAGAAAGCTTTAGTTTCGTGTAATTCTCAAAAGATTATTTGAATTCCTTAAAAAGAAAGAAAAATGAATTAAATTGAGTAGCTAAACTGCTACCTGGTATGTGTTGAAACCAGCCAAAATTTGGGGTATAAAATATAATTTATTTTTAGAAGGATTGCTTGACTCTTCAGAATGTGGGATTAAACTGCCTAGGAATCACTGTGCCTTTCCAAGGGTTTATATTTTTGGTGGCAATTCCTCTGGAATTGTTCCAGCCAGAATACGCCTATTTCTATCACCATTTAGTCTCTTGGATACTGAACCGGGTAACTCCGTGCAATAAAGTTACATTGTCTTTAAAATAAGATTGCAGAAAGGATGTACTCCCAGCTCATCAGAGGTATTTCAATAGACAGGAAGATATGAAACAAATTACTGTCATGCGCATACTGATGGTTTATTAATTCATTTATAGACACTTTATTAAGGACCTATTATTCAACATGCAATTCTGCAGCTTAAACCTGATCCAGCCCTAATTTGACCATTACATGGAGAGTAAAACAAATCATCACAAAACCTTTGATAGACAAGCACACGTAGAGTGAACACCAGAAAAGGGCACTCAGTCTTGGATTCCACTCAGTGGGGTCAGTAACTGAATTGTTAGAAGTTGTGTTGAGTATGTGGGTGACCCCACATGTCATATGGAGTATGAGGAGAACACGACAGTGTGTCTTCGATGGCACCCAGAGGGTAGTGAGCATGGCGATTAGAAAGAGAGTTTGGAGGCAAGATGACCCGGGGTGTAAATCATGGCTAATTTGCAGTGTGGTCTTGAGCAAGTCACAGAACAGCTTTCAACTTCAGCTGATATATTTGTAGCATGGAGATCATAATAACTACCATTTATGATAGTTCTAAATATTAAAGATACATTATGTACAATATGTCTAGTATCGTGCCTGTACCATCCCTATAGTAAATATTCTGGTGTTTTGTTCTTTTTTTCTTCCTCCTTTTCCTTATTACAATTCATCTTTCTACATTTCTCACCATTCTTTTTCTTCTCTTGCATGATTTTCTTGCCCCTTTTTAAAACTCTCCATTCCCCTTTTTTCTTTTTTTTTATCTTAAAATAATCCATATAAGCGCATATAACCCCTCAAAACATTTTATAAACAAATATTAACTTTGTTATATTCGCCATAAAGAGACAGTCAGAATGAGAGCAATATCCCAAATATTGAAATACTCACATAGCACATGTTTACCACTGCTAGACTTACTGGAATTTTCTTTTAGTTCATGTTATAAAATCCTATCGGAAACTAGGCAATTTGACTTATAGTATCTGCTTTACCATTCTCTTTTTAATTAATTCATACAGAGGTCTCTGTTTGGGGACTGACCATTCAGATACTGTGAATAAATTTGACTGATTTTGAATGACAGGAGAGCAAACCAGACTACCCCTTCCTTGCATGGCAGGAAAGAGAGAATGGTATTACATAGGTTGCCAGTGTCCCAAATCAGTTGCAAAACTGATGATATTTGCTTTTCTGAAAATAATATGAAACATACCACTAATAAAAAGAAAAAACGGCAAAAGACACTTCAGTGCAGACTCTGCTTATAATACCTAACAGCAGCTGCAGAAAAGCAGATCTTAGTACAGAAAGAAAAAAATCTTTCTTTGTTTTCTTTTGCAGGGTTGGTTTAGCCCTGGCCAAGTCTTTGTGTTAGATGAGTACTGTGCGCGCTACGGTGTGCGAGGCTGTCACAGACATCTCTGCTACCTGACAGAACTGATGGAACATTCCGAAAACGGTGCTGTCATTGACCCCACCCTGCTCCATTACAGCTTTGCATTCTGCGCCTCTCACGTGCACGGCAACAGGTATTTTCACTTGCAAACGTACAGTGAAACGTGTGGGGTTGATCTGGGAAGAGAAAAAATGTGCTTTGCTATTATCACCTAGTAACAGATTTTAAATAGCAAACGCTTCTTAGAAGAGAACAAAAACCCACAAAGGAAAAATGTACATCGATGTGACGTAGGTGGGCTGCACTTTATGTTCCTTTTTGCCAATAAATCCGAGAGAGAGAGAGAGAGAGAGAGAGAGAGAGAGAGAGAATCTGAGATTAGAAGTTGCCTTTTAGTTCTTATGGGCCACCTAGTACTGGGTCTGCACAGCGTAAGTGTCATCAGTGTTCCTGTTGTAGTGCATTTCTACGACTATGTCTGGGTACGTTTTGTTGATAGCTTTGTATATTTCTAATCATCCTTGCGTTTCCACTGGTTTCGTAAAGCAAGATGAATAATGGAGTTCATGTAGTGTCTTCTCCCAGCCTCTCCTCTCAGCTACACTTCCGGAATAAGTATCTCCTTTTAGCACTCTGGTGACCTCACCTCTTGCTTTACCAAAAGGGCATAGAATCAACCTAAGCAAGCCCCCAAAACTATGCACGTCTGAGTTTAAAATCTCTCCATGTCACTCCACCTCTCTCTTCATCCTGTCCCAGAGAACCTTTGCTAGGTCTCCTCCCATACAGGAGGTACCCCTTATCCTGTCCCCTTGTACATTCAACCGTTATCCCATTTCCCCCTCTTTGTGTTTCCTTTCTTCCCACAAACCTGTCTAAGCGTCACTTAGCCTCACAACATAACAGAGTGGTCAAGAGAGTCAGAAGTCAGACCACCTGGGTTCAAATCAACACTTATTAACTGTGTGAGGTAGGGCAAGCTTCTTAATCTATTTGGGTTCTCCCAGAAAGCATAAGTTATGTTAAGGATTGAATGCATTAATATATATCAAGTACTTAGAACAATAGTACCTGACACAGGAGTAGTCAAAAAGCCTGTTCACTGCTAGTTTGTATTATCTTAAGTGTTATTCCTATGGCAAGCTACTTTTCCATTGTTCTCTTCCCAATCCAACCTCTCACCATTCTGTCTGGCTTCTAGCTCCTCACTTGTCAGTGAGTCTTTTGGAAATGGATTGCGTGGTGACCTACTAATCAGCAAGCAGCCTGTGCCCCAGCCTCACTCGCCTTACGCTCATTGAAAAGCTGATGCTGGGGCATCTCCAAGCCCCCGTGTTACCTAAAATGCTGCTCGTCTTCCCTGAGGCACCACTAACTCCGCTCTCCTCTTATCTATTCCTGCAGCCATCTCTTTGCTAACAGTTCCTGTTCCTCTAGACTCCAAGTACAGTGTAATGTTTTTTCTCACATCTCTTCTTGAACTTGCCCTCTTCTTTCTGAGAACTTTTCTACTTCAGTGAAAAATTCTACTTCAGTGATCTCACCTCTTTTCCACAGCTTCAACTATGACCTCTCTTTGTACAGATAATTCCAACCCAATTATTCTCCTAAAGTGCAGATCTCTGTCAACAGTTGGGGGCTTGAATGTTCTACTGGCACTTCTCAGTTCTCCTTGTATAAAATCAAATCTGTCTTCTCACTAAACCAGCTTTTACACCTTTTTTAGGTCCTAGCAAAAGGGAACACTCCAGGCACAAAGTAAGTGTTTGATGACCGAACAAATGAATGACTTCATTATTGATGTTACTGTCACTTCCATTAATGGCCCATTCACTTTTTGTTCATCTTTATCTTTTACCTCCTAGACCCCATTTGTTGCCAATGTCAATATACTGTGTTCATTTTCTCTCTTTTTCCTATTTCCGTGCATCTACCCTAATTCTGGCCTTCATTTTTTCTTACTGATCTATCTTTCTTCATTTCTCTACTGCTTTTTTCTCCATACAGTAGCCTAGCAATCACCTTCCAAATTACAGATTTATTTTTACTATACTCCTTTAGAAAAAACGTCCGTGGTTCTTATTTGATTATTGAATTAAAAATAGATTCCAAGCGATAGTATTAAGGTTTTCCGAATATCATCCATTCTAAAGTCCAAGTATTTTCCTCATAATCTTTACCCCAGATACCTCTTTATTCTTCCTGTAATGTTTCTTTTTTTCCAAGTTTGTAACAGTCAGATATCATAAAACTCCTCTAAGAAGACTTCTGTTAACTCATTCAAACACTAAAAACCTTCTCTCTGTAGTTTTCTTATGAACTTTATTGAGTATATTTATATACCCCCCTACACACACACACACACTCACACACACACACACACACACACACACACACACCTCTGCTTCTCTTCGACTAGATCGTATTTTGAAGGCAAAAACTAGTTCTCATTCACCTATTAACCTCTCAAGACCTCACCACAGTGCCTTGCATATTGTGGGTGCATAATAAATATTAGTTGAATTTAAGTTGTCACTGTTGCTGTTTCACATTCCATAATAAAGAAAACCAATCCTAGTCTCAGAATCTATTCTGGCTTTGACCTCATTGGGAAACTCAGCCTTACTTGGGAGTTAGGGGGATTGTATTACCCCAAAGTTAACCATCTGCACTTAGCAAACGTGAGAAAGGAGGGAAGGGGACAGGGGACAGTCAGGATGGCTGGTCTTTGAGAGACAGTGTGGGAGGGGCTGTTTTCCTAAACTGTCTCATCTCCTGACTCTGTCTTAATTCCTCCTGACCCATGGATATCAAAGGATAGGCCTTCCAGTGTTCGGAAGTTCTCTGGAAAGCAGGAAGATACGAAGGTTTCAGTGAAACCGACATACCCAACACATTTTGTATGATCAGATTATTTTAGTCATTAACACAGAAAGGTAAAATTAAATGGAGAACATTAAGTAGGAAATTCAGCTAATGCTCCCGCAAAATGTATGTATTTGAGACACATTTTAATGGAAAGTTACTCAGCCAACGGGGAGCTGCTGCCACCACCTGGGAGGCAGCCTGATTTGAATCTGTAGGTTGCCATAGTTACTTTTATTCTGTAAAAGTATTGTTTTCTTTGTAATGATACACTGTAAGGTGTAATTTAAGGTATGTTTGTAAGTTCATGTATATATTAATAGTACACATTTAATCCATTTTCCAGGTTTAAAAATGTACATATCAGGTATCTCTGGGTGGTGTTTTAGAATAGAAATTTGAGTCAGTCTATGATCCAACATTTAGGTTGTATGTATCTTAAGAAAAAAGAAAGGAAGAAATAGGTTTTAAGGAAATTTGAACCTCATTTTAGGGTAGAAATTATCCAAGATAAGCTGAAAGGTATGATGTTTCCTGTAATTTTTAGAGTCAAACAGATGTCATTCAGGAATGTCATGCTGTCACAATGAAAGAATAAAAAGAAGCAGAAGATCTCTACTTGAATCTCAACTCTAAAATTTGCACACTAACCCATGATGGGCAAATCACTTAACCTTTCTGAAACTCAGGGCTCATATGTAAAAGGGGAAATACTAATGTGCAGGTACGGGGTCATTATAAAATATTCTATGGATCACTATTGATTAGTTATTATTCTAATATGCTTCCCTTTGGCAGCCAGCCACAAGAATGTAAATTTTGAGAAGAAGAAAAACGTGAAAAATAGGTAGTTGGAGTTGTAATACCTCATGCTAAGTGGAAATATTTCAGTGTGTATATAATTATACTCTTAATTTCTTTGCTAATAGAATAGAATATTCAGGTTTTAGCCGCCTCCCCTTGTGAAAAGAAGCTTCCCTTGGCCATGTCTGTAGCACCTGATATTTATCATGACTTCCGTTAAAAACGCTGTCAATGTCAAGTCTGACGTTTCAGTCCATGTTTGCCGTCCTCTCTTTTTATGACCGTTTTTACAACCATTGAGACACGCATTCAGAGTCGCACTGCTCATTACCTGAACTACCTCTATCAAAAATTCAAAAGGAAGCAGGATTGCCTTTTGTTACTGACTGAAGTGAAGGACAGCAGTACTGTCTGGATCTGAAATTTTCCCGGAAGCGCATCCTTTTACACCGCGATGAGCTCTCTGGGTGTGTTCCTTCTGTGCAGGCACATCTTCTCTGAATAGCACTCTGAGCGTTTCAGGAATAAAAGAATAGAGTTAAACAGAAACAGTCTAGCTGGTACGAAGACCGAAGAAGAGAGAAAGAAAGAAACAAGTGAGTCAAGGACAGACTCAGATACACTCCTGCCGGATGACAGCCCCACGCATCCGTGAATGACACAGCCACTCACTGAGCCATATACGTAGTACTGCTGAGGACTGATTGGAAGGAGAACAGAGGATTTCAGAGACAATGCAGTAAAGGACAGAGGTCTAGGTTGATGTGTGTGGTTAGACATCTGGGGTTTGTAGGTCAGGCTGAGGGTGGAGACACTGAAGCAGCAACACAAAATGGCTTTTCTGTTCTGGTTTAATGTAAGGTAGGCAGCTCCCCCTGGGTTAGTGGGGCCATCTCAGAGCTGCTGCACACCTGACCAATGTGCTCGCTTCCAAGCACAGGGTGCTGGAACACAACATGACTATATATAAAGTAGTCCCTATTTTCTGTGGACTCCAGATCATATCACAGAGGCAGCCGTCGTGGGCACCAGTCAAATTATGTCACAACACCTCCGTCTTCACGGACGATAACCTTTCCTCTTTCCTGTCACTTCAGGAATTACGCCTCAGCTTCCTGCCTCTCCTCTTAGAGACAGTGATGCATTTTTGAGTAAACTCATAGATAATTACATCAAATAGGATCATTAAGAATTTTCATCGCTACTTCTTAATTCTAGTCTTGGATACAGGCGTAAAAAAAATAAGTATAAATGCCACACAAATTGTGCATCTAGAGATTAACTTCTGGGCAGGTGGGCAACCACATCAAATGTCACAGCAAGGTTATCCTCATGTGATGTGGCCAGTCTGACAGACTCCCTCCTACACACTACGTGTGCAAAGGTAGAAGGGGCAGTGATCAGTGAATGCCTCTTAAATATACACTGAGGGTTCTATTTTTATTCTATCAGAAGTTGTAGAACACCCTCAAATCTGCTTCTAACTTTCCCAGCACTAACATCTATCCCCACCCAACCTAGAGTTCAGTACTCAATCAAGGTAATCATGCCTTTCAAAACAAGGCAGACAAACCAAAACAGAGAGAAGTGAATGCTATGGGAGACATTTAATATGTGGGAAATAGCACTGAGCTAAGAGTCAGAAAGGGCGCTGTCCGAGCTCTTCTACTTATGAGCTGTATCATTTTGAGCAATTGGTCCTGTCTCAATTTCCCATCTGTTCATTGTGAATAATAATATTAATGCACTCTACCTGCTATGGTTCATAATAGGTCACAGGAAATTATGTAAACACTCTGTAAATGATAAAATATGCTTCAGTGTCAAGTCAGTGATATTTTACATTCAATATAGTTGTGAAATGCGCTTTTGCAGACTGCTCTGTAAAAGACCAGCAGTGCAAAGGTGAACTCTGCGACTGTCATGGTTCTCGCGGCACACTGTAGACATCTCTCAAGGAGGAAGATGGGACTGGAAAATCACTGAGCAGGTGCCTCACCTCATCTGCTGTCCATGATCGTTAGAAGGATCCCTGGAGAGGTTCTGGGGTCTCCCCTTTCCCCAGTTTCATCCCAACCCTCATGTTGCTGGAAGACATTGTGGGCCAAATGTGGTGGCAAAGAGATCGCCAAAAGCAGGAGCCAAGAACCCCATCGCCCAACGTACGCACGTCACCAGACCTCCGCTACCATTGGGGAATAGTTACTAAGGTCACTTAATCAACTTTCGGTTTTCCTTCCACACCATTCATTCACAGCCAACAGCTCCTGGATATTTCTGAAACAACGCCTAAAAGAGCCTACTGAAGGTCAACCACAGAGGAAGAGACAGGGCTAAGAGATGTGTTAGAATACAGGTCAGGTTCACAATGAACAGAAACATGAGCTACTCCTCTGTGTGGCTTGTCTTAACCTTGAGCCTTATTAGGATCTAGAGTTAGGTGTGGGAAAGAGTTTGGGGTCTTGAGTCAGACCTCTATGTAGTGTTTTAACATACCAAAGCTTTTTAAGAACATAGTATGCATGTAATGCTTTTACATAAAACCAAACAAAAGGAAAAGCGGTGTATGTACATCTAGACCATTCCCCATTACTGTGGCCAAGCAGTTTGGGAGCTTTAGATCTATGTGGTGCTGAGCGTTGCCCTGTTATTTTCCTTTCTCGTACCATTTGTGTCAGGATTTGGTATCCAGGCTACCGCAGTCATATACAATGAGTTGGGGAGCTTTCCTGCCTGTTCCGTGTAAGAGTCAATTGACTTGTTCTTTTAAGTTGGTCGATAACTCAACGTTAAAACCATATGGGTGTGGGAACTTGTTAGTGGAAAGACTAAACTATCGCATCAATTTATTTATTTATTTATTTATTTATTTATTTATTTATTTATTTATTTATTTATTTATTTATTTTATTTTTGCGCATATAGCACAATGATTTATATATAGATCATGCATCACTTTATCATATATCCCTGTAGTCTCTGGATTGCACTTGACAGTAGAGTTGTAATCCCAGTACCATATGCAAATATTCGGTTGGTGCAAAAGTAACTGTGGTTTAAAAATTTAAAAATAATTGCAAAAACCACAATTACTTTTGCACTAACCTAATAACTACTATGTTTTCTTGGGTGGGACATTACCAATATTGCACCTTTGTTTCTGCATTTATAAAATGACGTTCATGGGTTAGATTAGTAGAATCACCATGTTCGAATCACTTGGGGATTAAGAAAAATAGTGACACCTAAATCTCACCCTAGAAAGTTTTTTTTTTTTAATTACAGTTGACATTCAGTATTATTTTGTCTTAGTTTCAGGTGTACAGCCTAGTGGTTAGGCATGTATGTAATTTACAAAGTGATCCCCTAGCACCCACCTGGCACTAGTTACATAGTTATTACCATAGTATTGACTATATTCCCTAGGCTGTAATTTACATCCCTGTGACAATTTTGTAATTACCAATTTGCACTTAATACTTTCATCTTTTTCTCTGAGCCGCCCAACCTCCCTTCCATCTGGTAGCCCATCAGTTTATTCTCTGTATCTGAGTCTGTTTCTGTTTTCTTTGTTCATTTACTTTGTTTTTATATTCCACATATAATTGAGATCATACACTATCTGTCTTTCTCAGTTTGACTTATTTCACTTAGCGTAATACCCTCTAGGTCCATCCATGTTGTCACCAGTGGTCAGATTTCACTCTTTTTTATGGCTGAGTAATAGTCCATTGTATAAATGTACCACAGTTTCTTTAACCAATTGTCTGTTGAAGGGCATTTCAGTTGTTTTCCATATCTTGGCTATTGTGAATAGCTCTGCAGTAAGCATAGGGGTATATATGGGTTTTTTTTAAATTAGTGTTTTGAATTTCTTTGGATAAATACTCAGGAGTAGAGTTGCTGGGTCATAAGGTAATTCTATTTTTAATTTTGTTAAGAACCTTCATACTGTTTTCCATAGTGGCTGCACCAATCTGCAGTCCCACCAACAGTGGACGAGGTTCCCTTTTTTCCACATCCTCGCCAACACTTGTTTGTTGATTTGTTGATGATAGCCATTCTGACAGGGATGAAGTGACATCTCTTTGTGGTTTTCATTTGCATCTCTCTGATAATTAGTGATGTTGAGCATCTTTTCATATGTCTGTTGACCATCTATGTCCTCTTTGGAGAAATGTCTATTCAGGTCCTCTGCCCATTTTTTAATGGGATTGTTAGGGTTTTTTTGTTTGTTTTTGGTGTTGAGTTGTGTGAGTTCTTTATAAATTTTGGGTATTATTAACCCTTTATCAGATGTATCATGGCAAATATCTTCTCTCATTCAGTATGTTGTCTTTTCATTTTGTCAATGGTTTCCTTTGTTGTCCAAAAACTTTTTAGTTTGATGTAGTCCAATTTGTTTATTTTTTCTTTTGTTTCCCTTGTCCGAGGAGCTCTATTAGTAAAAATATTGCTGAGAGCAATGTCAGAGAGTTTACTGCCTGTCCTTTTTCTAGGAGTTTTAAGGTTTTGGGTCTTACATTCAACTCTTTAATCCATTTTGAGTTTATTCTTGTATATGGTGTACAGTGATCCAGTTTCATGTTTTTTGCATGTATCTGTCCAGTTTTCCCAACACCATATATTGAAGAGGCTGTTTTTACCCCATTGTATATTCTTGCCTCCTTTGTCATAGATTAGAGGGCCAAATAGGCGTGGGTTTATTTCTGAGCTCTCTATTCTGTTCCTTTGATCTATGTGTCTGTTTTTATACCTGTACCATGCTTTTTTGATTCCTATAGGCTTGTAGTGTAGTTTCATATCAAGTAGCATGATAACTTCAACTTTGTTCTACTTTCTGAAGATTAGTGTGGCTATTCAGGGTCTTTTATGGTTCTATATACATTTTAGGATTATTTGTTCTAATTCTGTGAAAAATGCCATTGGTATTTTGATAGGGATCACATTGAATCTATAGATTCCTTTGGGTAGTGTGGACATTTTAATGTTGTTAATTCTTCCTATTCATGAACATGGTATATGCTTCTATTTCTTTGTATCACCTATAATTTCTTTTTCTAATGTCTTATAATTTTCTGAGTACAGGTCTTTTATCACCTTTGTGGAATTTATTCCTTGGAGGGGTTTTTTTTGTTTTGTTTTGGTTTTATGCAATTGTAAATTGGATTGTTTTCTAAATTTCTCTTTCTGATAGTTCAACATTGTATAAAAATGCAACTAATTTCTGAATATTAGTTTTGTATCCTGCTACTTTACTGAATTTAATTATTGGTTCTAATAGTTTTTTGGTGCAGTCTTTGCGGTTCTCTGTATATAGCGTCATGTCATCTGCAAATAATGACAGTTTTACTTCCTGCTTTCCAATGTGGATGCCTTTTATTATATTTCCTTTTCACGTGTGATTGCTGTGGGTAGGACTTCCAATACTATGTTGAATAAATGTGGACATCTTTGTCTTGTTTCTGATCTTAAGGAAAATGCTTTTAGCTTTTCAATCTTGAGTATGATGTTATCTGTGTATTTGTCATGTATGGCCTTCATGATGTTGAGGTATGTTCCCTCTATTCTCACTTTGCTGAGAGTTTTTATCATAAATGGATACTGGATTTTGTGAAACACTTTCTGCATCTATTGATATGATCATATGACTTTTATCTTTCATTTTGTTTATGTGGTGTATTATGTTAGTTGATTTGTGAATATTGAACCAACCTTGCATCCCAGGAATAAATTCCATTTGATTGTAGTAGATGATCTTTTTAATGTGTTGCTGAATTTGGTTTGCTAATATTTTGTTGATTTTTGCATCTATGTTCATCAGTGCATCAGTATATTTTGTATTTAAAGAATTATTCAGGCTTTTCATTTATTTCTTGAGTGAGTTTTGTTAGGTTATAATTTTCTAGAAATAGTGCATTTCATCTAAGTTTTCAGATGAATTGGTATTAAGTTCTCTTTTTTTTTTTGCTTTATTTGTAAATATCTCCCCTTTCTCATTCTAATATTGTTTATTTTTACCTTCTCTCTTTTATTCCCTTCAATCCATCCTACAAGAAGTTTATAAACATTTTCAAACTCTTCAAAGAAGCAACTTTTGTCTTTGTCGAACTCTCTTGTTTATTTGTTTTCCACTTCACTATTTTTTTTACAAAGTAAACTTTTTGTTTTAGATTAATTTTAGAGTTACAGAAAAACTGCCAACATAGTACAGAGAGTTCCCATATTTCAGTTTCCTCTAAGGTTATCACCATATATTACCATGATACATTTGTCAAAACTAAGAGACACATTACTTTTAACTAACCATCAGCCCTTATTGGGATTTCACCAGTCCATTTTTTTATTAATATCCTTTTTGGTGTTCCAAGATCTAACTCAAGATACCACATTGTGTTTTGTTGTCATGTCTCTTCTGATTTGTGGCAGTTTCTCAGCCTTTCCTTGTTTTTTATGACCTTGACAGTTTTGAGGAGTACTGGTCAAGTATTTTGATAAATATTCCTCAATTTGGATTTGTCTAATATTTTCATGGCTAGTCTGGGGTTACAGGATTTTGAAGAGATGAAATACCTTTTCATGTCACCCTATCAAGGAGTAATGATATTGACAGGACATCACTGGTCATGTTAACCTTGATCACTTGGTTAAGGTAGTGTTTGCCAGGTTTCTCCCCTGTAAAGATACTATTTTGCTTTCTCCATATTCTATTCTCAGGAAGCAAGTCACTAAGTCCAGCTCATACTCAAAGGGTGAGGGAAATTAAACCCAACTTCCTAGAGGGAGGACTAGCTACATACATTATTGGGATTCTTCTGCAAGGAAGATTTGTCTCTTCTACCCTATTTATTTGGCCAACCTTTTATATCAGTAAGGGTTCTTGTTTAATTACTTTATACTTTGGGTTATAATCTGATACTACTTTTTTTGTTTCTGAAACTGTTCTAGTTTGAGCCATTGAGAGCTCTTTCAGACTCACTCCCTTTGATGTGACCCATCCTTTTTGTTTGTTTTTTGTTTTTATGTTTTTAGCACTTTCTTATCTTCTGGTACTAAAACATGTTGCAAGCTCATTTTGTAGTTTTCTTGCCTCAGCCCTATAATCAGCCATTTCTGCAAGGAACCCTGATTCCTTATATTAGAGAATGGTATTTAGAAACTGAGACCAGGGTAATGGGTATTGCTACTGGGATGTCATTGCTTCCAGGGCCTCTCATTGGACAGAGTTAGGTGACATTGTATGTGTACTAACCCATGAGATTATATTGATGTCTCTAACTCTAGTCCAGTGCCACAAAACTCACGTGAGCCTTTCTTTCTTGCTTATCTGTAACTTCTCTCTTCAATAGTGAGAAACCAGGCTTCCACCAGCCACTACCCATTTAGTTAGAGTACAGTGTTTACGTACAGGTCTTCTGGTTATTAACCTTACAGTTTCCAGTCAAAACACTGTTTTTCAAACTTCCACAGGACAGCTTCTTTTCTCTCCCACTCTCTTTAGTGAGGTTGTATGATACAGTACAGTTAGTGTCGCTTGTCAAAATACACATTCCATTCTGAGATCCCTCAACATCCTGATTAATATATTGGGGGTTTTTTTAAGTTTGTATACAATAATGGTCACTTGTTGTGCTTTACAGTTCTTATAGTTCTGTGAGTTTTGACAAACGTAGTGTCATATATTCTACACCGTAGTGTCATTCAGAACAGATCCTTCATCCTGAAAGTTTCCGTGTGTGCCCCCTTTTGTAGTCAACCATTTCATTAAATGTTGTCTTTCATTTTTATTCCTTCTGTCTACTTCTTTGGATTTTGTTTTTTTTTTTTTTTGATAACTTCCTAAATTAGATGGTTGATTTCTTACTAGTTAGCTTTTCTTTTCCAGCATAAGCATCTAAGGTGATAAGTTTCCCACTAATTACTGCTTTTAATATATAAAAAAATACATTTTTTATGTATTTTTGATATGTAATATTTGATTGAAATTCACTCTAAGTACTTGTAACTTTTCATTATATATTTTTTTTCTTTTTTGGTTTCCAGATGAGAGGGGTTTGGAGGGCTGGGTGAAAAAATTGAAGGGAGTAAGAAATACAATAATGAAATATCATACTTCCATTAAAAAACATATATTAGAATATTTAAATGATATGAAAAATGTTTACAGCTCATTAAAATAATCAAATTATGACTTAGAATGTACACTATATCCATCGATTTATACAAAGAAAACTGGAATTATATTTACAAAATGGTATTATCAGTAATTTCTGGTTGGGAAATGTATAGGAAATTTTAATTTTTGTCTTTGTGTTGTTTTCTGAATTCCTCTGTCCAAATTATATAGTCCTTTAATTAAAAAAAAAAGTCACTTAAGAAAAATACTAATGGGTCAGAGGGTAATATTAATAGAAGAGAATACTCTACACCAACCTTAATTCTCATTATTTTTATTATAAAATCCCCCCAGTGTTTTGTTTCTCTTGAATTTCAGAATTGTGTGCTGCAGTGAATTTAATTTGGATTAGTCTAAGAATTTTTCTTTGGTTGGTTGGTTGGTTCCAAGAGAGGCCAGTTATCAAACATCTTGATAACTGTCCTTGGGATATCACTACCTTAACAGAGTCACAAGATCATATGTCTTCAAAGAGTCAGGCAATTGCTTTCTCTGTAGAAATGTCTACTCTCTAAAAAACCTCCAAAAAATAGAATGTACTAGGAAATTCAAATAAAGAAAGGATTGGGAGGGAGGAGTGTTTGGAAAAAGAGAAGAAGGATTTCAAAATGTCTTAAAAATCTTTTCTCACAGAAAATGTTTCTTCTGTCTCAGTGAATGTATAGAGGTCAAATTAATTTCTTCTTTGGATATGTAAAATTTCAGGATGTGTAAAAGGACACTGATTATGTCGTACTTGGCCATCCAAATGATATATCATTTTGTTTGAAACAATAGGAGGTGTTATAGGTTGGGGAACAAAAAATAAGAAGAGATTATTGTTTTCTCCTTCATCTTCCATCATGTCTCATTCTCGTGCTGTGTCTTCCTCTCTTTTTTATTCTGTTCACAAATGGATATTGGGAAATACACGAAGTGCAAAGTGACTTTGACCTGCTGTGCCGCAAGCAGAATTGACAGTTCAGAAATACCACCCTCTAGGTGTCTCTCCCCTTCTCACTCTCTTTAGAGGAAGCTAAGATATCATACATTCCTCATAGGACAGGGCAGGTGAAAAGAAGCCTGTAAGAAACTCAGAAGCGCCATGAATTTTGTCATTTGCTTGCAGAACATCTTTTACCACAAGCCACCCAACTGCCAGGACAAACAAACTTCCCTAATGAGTCGGGGAGGGAGGGGTTTGATGGGGAAGGGTGAAGAAAAGCGATCTCATCAACTTATCAGACGTTTCTTTACCCTGTTCACTCCTTCTGTATTTATTCCGCTCACAAGCTTTCTGGGCACGTTCTTCTCGGCAATATGCAGACTCCTACAGATGACAAAGCCAAGGATCCTCTTGCCCCTCAAATATCTAGAACCTGTGCAGCTGAGAAAAGTGATTGAGAAAATCATCATAGCAGATGTTAGAATTTTCATTAAGTAATAGAACAAATGTGCATCAGCCCTAAACGATGCTTTTTTAAGTGGGGATTATAGGGAGATCCCATGCCTACATAATTTTGGGACGTGCTCTTTAAACAAAGTTAGACAGATGTCTTTATATCAGGCTTCTCAGACTCCTTTAATATGCCTTGGTTTCACTATGAACCTCCAAAAAGGTCTTATAATTTGTATTGTTCAAAATATCCTTGGGCTGTTTAGCCCCGGTGGTTGGAGTATGTCACAGGACCACTGGTCCTTAAAACGTTTTGACAGCTGGTACGTCTCTGTTGCTCAGAATGATGAATAGCACAAATTATAAAATACCTTAGTTCATGGAAGAATTTAAAGAAATTAACTTGTGTAGGCCTTAGTATATGTAGAAACTATTTTTGGGATGAATGTGGCTTTCAAAAAAACTATCATGTGTGTGCACGCGTGCCCACATGTAATAGTTTCTCTTAAAGCAGAATGTGATCCATAGGCAGATGTAAGATCAGACTATTAAGCATTAGTGGCAGAAGGTTCTATTGTATGAAGTTGTTTTTTTAAGAATCTTTGAAGTATAATTAATATAGAACACAACTGCATTTGGTGTTCAGTTGCTTATTATGTAATACCAGAAGGAAGTTCCATGTCATAACTTATTTGACAATATCTGTAATTAAAAGATATGTATCTACTATTAAACTGTATTTTACAATTTGTTCATATCTTAGACTTCTTTCACGAACACTCTGTTTCTATGAAAAGCGTGTAGTTTCAATAGCTACAGGCCTCATGAGAAAATGAAAATTTTAAATCTTGATACATGAGAATACCTTCCTTTTTCATTGGAATCACTTTAATATTTATTTATCAGCATAAAGTTAAACCTAGACGAACATTCAAATCAGAAAATTGGTCTTTATGTTAGAATCTTCAGTAATCACATTTTAACATAGTCTTTTTATCAGTGTCAAAGAGGCATTATTTGTTTTACTTTTATTATCTCAGGAAAAAAATTTATTCCTGAAATGTAATGCAAATCATTTTATTAATAATGAAAATAGCAGGTAAACTCTAAAATTTTTCTGTTAAATGTAAATACATACTAACTTTTGTTAGAGGTCGTTTTACCCAGAACACTTAACTATAATTTCTGCCTGTTCACTCTTCAAAAAACTTCCTGTTTTATCTACTCTTATATTATTTTAAAAATGTTCCAAATAATTTATGCCATATTAATGCTAATAAGCAATATACGTGGTATTACTAATTCATGAGTTCTCATAATATAACTGATATTTTTATATTCTATGTACATCACTCATTCATTTCTTTGGCAGCTATGTATTAAGCAGCAACAACATGCCAGCTGCTATTCTACGCATTAGGAGTACAGCACAAAGGAGGCAGACACTAAACAAGTAAATAAATATGTTACATGTTGGCTAACAGCCACAGGTACAACAACAAGCAATAAATCTTGGAAAAGGAGACGAGGCCTATGGGAATGAGAGATTACACCTTTACATCGGGTAGTTAGAGATAAACTCGCTAATCCTGAGTCAGGTCAGTAGAGATGAGCGTGCCGTGTGTGTACTTGGGGATAGAGGTCCCGGGCTGTGGAAACAGCAATGCAAAGGCCCTGGGGCAGAGCATGCTCCATATGTTTGCAGCTAGAGAGGAGCCTGGTGAGTCTGGAGTGAGGGGACTTGCTGCGAGCGGGTAGAGGATGTCAGAGCGTGAGTGTAGGGAAGGAGAGTCAGATGCAGTCTTGTAGCCCATTCTAAGGGCTTTGGCTGTTACAGTGACTGCTACCATTACAGGGATTTGACTTATGCTTGAAAAAAGCTCACAGTAATGTGTTGACAACACTCTGGCAAGGAAAAGACTGGAGGAGAGAGACCAAAGAGGCTGTAGCCATACTCAGGGGAGAGCTGATGATGGCTGGAACCGGAAGAGAAGCAGCAGGAGTGGTGAGGCATGGTCAGGTGCTGGATGTGTCTTGAAGGTACAGCTCCAAGAATTATAAACTGAACTTATAAAGCTATTCTTTTAAATCTTTTATGACACTGAGTCTGCTAGATAAATGTTCGCGAAATGTAATGGGTTTAATCTCTCAAGGCTTCTACAAGCACATTTTTGGGAATATATGAAAGCACATTTAGGGCTTCCTTTGTTCTGGTCTTTTTTAATTGAATCAGTAGGTATTTTAAATGTTATTGATTTTTAAGCTCTTTGCCTGATGGTACAAATAACATAGAACGTGTCTGATATACATGTATTTAAAATAGTTCCCCCATTATTGCTTCTCAGATAAAGCTTCCATTTTCTAATAGGGTTTTTGTTGTTGTTGTTTTTGCTCTTTAGTATTTTGTGTGAAGATGGGGAAAAGAAAATAAGGCATGGGCACACTAAGAGCACTGACTTTGGAATGCAGGAGACCTAGGTTCAAGTCCAAGCTCCAGCACTTACCAGCTGTGTGACTTTGGGGAAGCAGTCTAACCTCCTGGAACCCCTGTAGCTTAGCTTCCTTCCTTGGAGGCTGAAGAAAGGATTGCTATGAACATCCTGTGTTGTTAGACATATAAAACAGCTAGCACAGTACCAGGCACATATTTAAAATTTTGTAATTGCTCATTGCTATGTTTGTTTTAATAGTGATCATGACAGGAAGATATTGATGACACAGGAAGTGTTTGCATTTGTTGGAAGAATAATTTTACAAGGACCTCTTACCTTTAGGCTTGACTGCAGCAAAGTTGCCAATAATTTAGATATTCCCAATAATTTAGATATAGAAGGCCGTTTCATATACTTAATATTCAGTACATAGTCTGGTGTATTCACTAAAATAGGGACATAGGAATGAGAGCAAATCCAAAATATGAAATGTTCTATTGAACCTGTCCATGTGGACTTAATTTAGTGCTAAACTCAGGTAAAAGATGACTGTACACTGTGTGTAATAGACTTTATCTTGCTAACGATTGACATAAGTGGCGTTCCCCTGACTTGCCTTTCTCGCTTTTCACCTCCTGAATCCATTCTGTAGGTAGGCAGCATGCCCCAGTGATGCTTCATATGACAGGACAACTTGCCCTATCCGTGTGGATCCCTGTCTCTTTTGACAGTGATAGCAAAGAGTAAAATTCACTCCGATACACCCATGTGGAGTCTGTCAAGAGAGCAGAGCCAAAGGGATGTCCGTCCTCAGAACAATAAAGATGAGTTCTTGGCTCGTTTCCATCAAGTTTGCTTAGGTGTATTTAGGGACATAACCACCTGCGACTTTGTGGGATGAGTTTTTGTTGCTGCCTACTAAATAACATAGTGTATTGTTTTTGTGTGAATGCCCAACCTCCCACATTATTAATTTATATAGAACTGTCAGGTTGAACTTTTCTGGTCACTGTCAGTGCGTTCATAAGTTATAGTCTGGGTTTTGTGCTATCATTTGCTCAGTGAGAATTGACTCTGAAGTGATATGTGAAAAATCCCATTGTTTAATTATGATAAAACATTGGAGTTAGCTCAAATTTCATTACTTTATTATTTATAGATCAGACTTTCTTTTCTTTTTCCTAAAAGTATTTGAAAGACGGATATGTTGCCATTAGTTTTTCTGTAGTTAACATTCAAATGCATTCTGATGGGGGGAAAAATGTGATGTGGTATGCTGATTATGACGTTATGTAATTGATCTTTCCCTGTTTAGGAACAAAACATAGTTGGAAGAAATATTTTCAAAGCATAAATTCTAGCAGCATGTATATTTCTGAAATAAATTATTTACTCTATATTGAAATAAACTTCAGACTTGATGCTTTGAGATGAATCAAAGGTCTTTATGTCAGTGTGAGTCAGATATAGCTTTAACATTAATTGTTTTTCTTCTAATTGACTCGTGTACAAGCATCATACACACACACACACACACACACACATTAAAAAAACAGTGGGGACGTCAAATAAAAAATCTTGTTGGGCAAGTTATTTTAAGCATTCGTTTTTCTTTGTTTTTCATAATCCTTGTTTCTACCTATTTTATACATACACATTAAAAATTAGTAAGTTGGAATGATACATGCATAACTCGGGAGTTAAAATATAATCTTTAGAAAAATGAGCTAATCGAGGGAAGAAATAATTGGTGTGAATTATCAAATGGAAAAAGATTCATCTTGTTGAAATATATAGATTTTGAAATGATTATGAGATTACTATACCTTTTTCTCTGTGTTAACAGAGATAGTTAAAATTTACAGGCTCAAAATTTTAGATGGTTGCTATACAACCGGTTGCTTAAATTTATATAGAATAAATTCTGCCACCAGATATATTTTCAATCCTAATCTTAGTAAAAGAAGATTTGTGTTCAATCTTCATAACGACTTTCAAAAGTCCTGATGAAAACTCATCTGGATTCCATAAGGATATTTGGTTAAGCACCAATATCTTGAAAAGAAACATAGCTGGACTTTTCTCTCTGTATGTTTTTATTCAAATATTTATTTTTATGTTTATGCCCACATATTTAAGCAAACTAGAGCAGTAAACCACTACTTGTATCCAAAATTGCTACATTTCTTACAACAATTAAAATGAAGTCTCCTATTTTACATTAGCCTAATTTTTATTTGGAAAAGAAACAGTTAAGACATTTTAGCTTGCATTCGGTATATTTTTTATAATATTTCTATTCAGGGGATGTTCATTTAATTGGTCAAATGTCTGGTACCACTGCAAAACACTTTTCACTGACATTCTCAAGGACTAGTCATTGTTTTCTGTAGATCTGGAAAATATTTATTGTAATCCTTTACCTTGAAGGCTGTCTAAAAGAGAATAATTTTGTTCCGTTCATTCCAGGTCAAAATATGAAGCAAATAGCTATAAATGTCTCCAATAAATTTCCACTATAGACACAAGTAATACATACACAGTAGACTGATAATGTATTTTCCTTAATTATTTGGATTTTTCAGGGAAGTAGATAGATAGATAGATAGATAGATAGATAGATAGATAGATAGATAAATATAGATATGAAATATATAAAATAAATTACTGATTCTGATTGTTTTTCAGGCCTGATGGAATTGGAACGGTTTCAATGGAAGAAAAAGAGAGATTTGAGGAGATAAAAGAGAGACTCTCTTTCCTTTTAGAAAATCAGATAAGCCATTTCAGGTATATACTCTATTCATTAATACCAGTATTTGCTTTATTACTTCACTCAACCCTCTAATCCCCTACAAATGTTTATGTCTTCCTTGAACTACTCAAGAATTATCAGCAGCTTTTCCTCTACAGTCCTCAATCTGTGGTCTGCTTCTAAGCCTGCCATTCAGCTCCTGCTGCTCAGTTAAGGAGGCTCCTTCCCCCTGTAGCCCGTTCCACTGTACCGTTTGCTTGCCTGGTGCGTTTCTCCTCCTTGCTTAGCCTTTTCTCCTTGGCTCCTGTGACACATCCTCCCTCTCTCAGCATCACCATGCAAGGAGACGCTGGAGTCCCACCTTCACAGCAGAACCTTCCTTCCTTAGTTATTCCAGCAACGAGTGGAAACGCTGAAGTCTTATCTATAGTCTTCACCAGTCACCAGTCTTCACTTAGCTATGATGTACATTTCTTAAGTCATTACTTATTTTTTAACTTACATTCTGTGAGCATAAGGGCCACAGAACCTACCATAATTTCTTGCTCAAAAAATTAACTATTGATACTAAGAAACATTTGCAGTGTGAGAGATAAATATGTTGATAATATTTCTTTTCCCCCTCTTATCATTAGCTCAACAGAACCTCATGGTTAAAAACAGAAATATGCCAATAGGTTTCCTTTTCTACCGCTCTTATCATTTTATAGAGAGCCTATAAAATGTTGCCATGTCCACAAATTGTATCCTATAGATGTCTGTCAAATTATAGGTATGTGATTTAGAATCGTTTCTTGTGAACTTACTGAGAAAATTAACTCAGTTAATATTCCCGTTTAACAGTTTGAAAACACTGCTACCGTGTTTCCCCCAAAATAAAACCGGGTCTTATATTAATGTTTGCTCCAAAAGACGCATTAGGGCTTATGTTCAGGGGAGGTCATCCTGAAAAATCATGCTAGGGCTTATTTTCCAGTTAGGTCTTATTTTCAGGGAAACATGGTATTTGACCATTTGAATCATGTATAGCTAGCCGCTCTGGGCCTCAGTCTCCTTATTTGTAATATGAAAAGCTTAGGCTGATTTTAAAGTAATATTGAAGGAAGACATTCTTAAAGGATGCACTGTGCAATCGTTCCTCTACATTAGTGATTTCATCTGGAGCTGGTACCACCACCCTAACGTAGGTGAATGAGAGAAGATTTTCATTATCACAATAACCAGACATAAGGACAGTCATTTAGTGTGGCTTTAGGACTGCAATGCATAAAGCAGTCTCACGTTGGAGAATGGTTTTGCCCAAAAGACCAATAAACTCACATTATGGAACACTGTTTTTGATAGCATAGCAGAGTTCAACTTACAGAGTTAAGATTGAATTCTGTGCTGTTTTTTTTTTTTTTTAATAAGTGAAATGGAGAAACGAGTAAGGCCTTTTTTTGCATTTGCGGAGACTGTTTCTTCCTTTGCTATTCTTAAGTGTCGTCTCTTAGGTTGGGTAGAGACCCTTAAATTTACTGTCCGGGCCTTCCAATCACAAAGAGTTTTCCCTTTTTTGACACTGAGACAGAACTTATCATGCAGTTGAATATCCATATCAGTAGCTGTATAACTCACCATGGTTGTTTGTATCAGTGCTTTCATCTGCCAGTAACAGATCCTACCTCAAACAGGTTTAAACAAATAAATGTGTGCACTTACTTACCTGCAGGTCTCAGGTAGGGCGGACTTCTAGACCAGCTGAATTCAGTAGCCATAATTCTGATTCTTTGTGATTGTCACATGGCTATCCTCCTTCACGGGATAGCTTCATCCCCAGATTGATGTCAAGACCACAGAATTCCTTGGCCTCACATCCATACATGCCAATTTTCAGAGCAAGTACCGTGTTTCCTCAAAAATAAGACCTAGCCAGACAATCAGCTCTAACGCATCTTTTGGAGCAAAAATTAATATAAGATCCAGTCTTATTTTACTATAATATAAGACCGGGTCTTACATAACATAACATAATATAATAATAATATAATATAATATAATATAATATAATATAATATAATATAATATAATGTAATACCGGGTCTCATATAATATAAGACGATGTCTTATATTAATTTTTGCTCCAAAAGACGCGTTAGAGCTGATTGTCCGGCTAGGTCTTATTTTTGGGGAAACACGGTAGTAGAGGCCATCTCTTTCTGTGACGCTCTCTTCAGATCATGAAAAGTTTCCTTAGAAAATCCTAGCAAACTACCTCTCATATCTCATTTGCCCTAAATAGGTCATGGACCAGTCCTGAACCAAACCCAGTGGCCAGGCAACGCCCATGCACAGGACACCCTCAGTTAGTCACCAAAGAGCAATGGGATCCCCATGATTGAATTAGCCTAATCAGATCCACCATCACCACCACCACCATCACCACCATCCCACTAGGGGTGTTCAATCCCCCTCACTGCTGCCCAGCAACTACACGGGGAGGAAGGGAACGACAGTTCTACACATTATTTACCGTATTAATTTCCTCTCAGTTTTAGTCTTTCTCTTATATGCACATCCTCTTTTAATAATTTATCTAAAGATATACTCTCTAATCCCTTTTTAGCTTTATTTCTTTGATGTACTAAGGACAAGAACTGAAATGAATTGGTCTAGAAATTTTGGGCTGACTTTTATATTCCCTTTTGATGTTTGTAGAGTTTGTATAAATTTTGCCAGTTCTGTTTATTTCTGAGTCCATAGAAGACTGGATAAGAGTAAAAGGGACTAAACTATAACAGAGGAAATTTTAGGTGTCCCACATAAGCAAATTTGTAAAAATGTTTAAATTGTCCACGAAGATTTTCATAAAGATTCTACCACATGACAGTCCTTAGCCACTTATGTTAAAATTTATGAAGAACATAAATTACCTTATTTGGGTCTAGCTGTATTCCAGAAATATATTTCAAAGACACAGATAAAACAATATGGCAAACTAAATTAAACATAAATGAGGAACTTCAGGTTAAAGATGGAAGATTAATACATGTCTGGGTCAGATTCCTCCCACAACCTAACTAAAATAACAGAACACTATTTTTCAGAAGACATAAACCCACAAGGACAACTAAAGTAAGAGAGGGGGAAAAAATGGGAAAAATTTTTTGGAAGTCGGATGAATGGTATCTAATTTAGCCACCCAGGGAAAGCTGGCAGTGGGAAAAACAGAGAAACAATCTGATTTATGTCATACAGTCACCAAAATGTTTAGGAATTGCCAGTATCAAGCTCTTGTAGAAATTAAGAGTGAAGTAAGATTTGTTGTAAATGTGCTTAAAACTCATTAGATCCTTACATTTCTTTCCCAGCTCAGTAGCTAGCCTACTGCCCCTCTCATCCCCTGGAAGAGTGCTGCAGATTTGTTCCCTGGAAAGCGTAGAATTAGAGGGTACCTGGATTGGGATAGCGGAAACATCAGGCACACTTAGAGTTAGGGATTATATGTGGAAACATGGAGATTAAATAAACGTTTATCCTGAAATCTGAGAATCACAGCCTTCTTCCAGCTCACACGCTTGACTCCCCAAATGTAGGCTGGCAGGTTTATAAGTGTCTTCCCCTGGGACCCTGACTAGCCCAAGAAAAAAAGGCCTCACCTCTGGACAGTAAAGACTCCCACTTAAACAGCCCAGCCAAACTCCCCTTCAACAAAGACCATGGGCCAGTGTGCCCGCACAGGTACACAGAGCTTCCATTCACTGAGTTTTTTAATGCCGCACTTTTGAAAATGATTAGACAGTCAGATGACTAGACATTTGCGGAAAGCATTTGCTATGGAACACACAGCCCGAAGCAAGTAAATTCTTAAAAAGCAATTTGGAAAATAACAAAGATTGTATGGGAAGAAGAAAATGGAAGAGGAGTGGGTGGTGAGAATCTATTACTGATATTCTTGGAGAGGTTTCAGAAGGTAGAGCATGTATAAAACAAAACCAAGATGTCAAAAAAAACGGAAGGAAGGAGGGAGGGAGGGAGGGAGGGAGGGAGGGAGGGAGGGAAGGAAGGAAGGAAGGAAGGGAGGAAGGAAGGAAGGGGAAGAAAACCTTGTAACAAATAAAAGCTCTTAGAAATTGTATGCAAATGGCACACAAATACATACACAGTAATGAAAGATTAAGTTAATGAAACCTTGCAAAAAGTAGGGTTGGACGGGTAAGAAAATAGGAGTACAAAGATAAGAAAAATTAAAGATCTGCCTAGGAATTTCATCATAAATAATAGGAATTCCAGAGACAGTTAAGACAAGGCAGTAAAGTTTGAATAAAATTATTCCAAAAAAATTTCCAGAATTAAAATACATAAGTGTTCAGATTGAAAGAGCCTATTGAGTATCCAGCACAGTGATTAAAATAGATACTAATCAGGGTACATTTTCATGAATTTCAGATTCTTGGGGATAAAAGAGAAGATCCTAAAATACAAAGAATCAAGAATTACTAGGTTCTTGCAAAAGTAATTGCTGGTTAAAAGGTTAAAAATAATTGCAAAAACGGCAGTTACTTTTGCACCAACCTAATAGAAGGGCTTCCCAATTTTGATTTATTCTAGAGGTATTTACTGAGTCCCTACTATGTGTCAGGCAGTGAACAGAATTTAAAAAAAAAAATCATTTCTGCAGATTTCATTTTGATGTGAGTAGTGATACTGATATCCAGAAAACAGTACATCAGTGACTTTTTAATTCTGAGGAAAGATTACTTCCAACCTAGAATTCTATACCAGCAAGATTCTTGAGTACAGGTTATGGTAGAATAATAATACTCATTTTCAGATACGCGGGACTTCAGAGTTGTGCTTCCCATATTCCCTTTCTGGAGAATGCAGTTTACCGAGAAAAAGGATAAAAATTAAAAAAAAAAAAAAAAGGGAGTTAAGATCCCTGTAACAGGAAATCAGCATGAAAGATGGGGGACTCCTCCCTCCTAGTCATGGTTAATAGAGACCCCAAAGTGATGACTGAGCTTAGAGACCCAGTTCTTGCTGGAGCAAGTCAGAAAATTCCTCAAGTAGATCAAATTGTCAAAGCACTGAGATATTTTAACATATTGAGAGAAGATTTATTACCCACCTAGAATAGAGTGCAGGATTGTATTAATTAGATGGTATTAGAGTTTGCAGTTGTATTATATTCAGTATATAAAAACAGGAAATTAAAAACAAAGACAAGTATTAATTAGAAACAAAATGGTAAGCAAGACACAAAAAGTAATAATAGCAAATACTGTGTCTCAGTTATCTAGGGCGTTTACGTAATTAATGTAGTAACATAGATAGTGAATTTAGATCTAACCCCCGGAAATGATGTAACTACATTAGAAGGATGAGAAGGACAGGAATTATGTTTAGGGTGAAGATAAGTGGACTGAAGGAAAAAAAGAAGAGTTTCCATGTCCAAGAGGGAGTAACGGGGAGTTTACCCTCCCGCCTACAACAATCTTTTTTTTTTTTTTTTAAAGGGCAAAAAACAGGTGTGGGGTGAGGGGGACTGCTTTTTAAGACACTAAACATAAAGCGATGAATAACAGTGACTCCTAAAGAATGGAAATAAATGAATTAATTATGAATGAATTAATCTCCCTGCTTACTGCCAGGAGAGCATTTCAGGACGTGTCCCAGAGAGGAAGAACCTGGGTGGGTCCAAGTAGACATCCCGACTTGAGGAGGCAGAGCTGGAGGTCCAGGGAGGCCAAGACAATCAGTGTTTTCAGGTCAGAGTTCTAAAGAAGAGAGAGAGTGGAGAGACCTACAGGTATCTGCTGAGGGTCCCTAAGGAGGCTTCAGCTAAGAATTGCTCAGTATATGTATGTGAGGAAACTCCAAACTCAGGCAAAGAACTATGTGAAAGGATTACAGGTGAAAATCCCCCAAAGCTAACACAAGGCTGGTAGTTCTAGTTTCTACTACCCAGACTGGAAACCTTCTAATTCATGGACATCAGGTAGAATAATCAGAGAGTTCTGCCTCAGTAGTGGAAAAAAAATTATCCCTAGAATAAACACTGTCATGGTCTCTCCTAATAAGGGTTATAGTCAAGATTCAAATGAATCAAACTGTTTTCAAGTAATTTAACTGCATTCTAAAATGAAGTTCAAGAATAAAGTAATACAAAAGTATTCAGCCATCAATAAGGTATAATAACAATGCCTAGCATCCAGTAAAAAATTTCCAGGCACACACACAAAAAAACAGTAAAATATGACCAATGAAGAGCATAGAACCAATCAAAACAAGTGAAAATGACACAAAAGATAGAATTTATAAACAATGGTGTTAAAATAATTATTATTACTGTATGTCATAGGTTCAACCTATTAAGCGCATCTATGGAAGGCGTACAACTAACATCATGCTTAATAGTGAAAGACTGAATGTTTTCCACCTTAAATCAAAAACAAGCAAGGATGTCTGCTACTTCTGTTCAGAATTGTACTGGGAGTTCTAGCCAGTGCATTGAGTCAGGAAAAGAAAGACATCCAACTGGAAAAGAAGTAAAAATGTCTTTATTCACCATCCATGTAGAAATTCTATAGAAACTAGAAGGAAAAATGCTCTAATTAGTAAGTTTAGGAAAGGATCCTAAATATATAAATATCAATTTTTTTCTGTATAATAGCAACAGGCAATCTGAAATTGAAATTGAAAAATAATACCACTTACAATAGCAACAAAAATTATTAAATACTTAGGGTTCAATTTGACAAAAGATGTGCAAAGCCTCTACACCGAAAAGTACAAAGTCTTGTTGAGAGAAATAAAAGAAAACCTAATTGATCTATAAATTCAATGCTATCTTAATCAAAATCCCAATACAGTTTGTAGAAATTGGCAACCTGATTCTAAAATTCATATGGAAATGCAAAGAACTTACCATACCCAAAATAATTTTTAAAAGAACAGTAACGTTGGAATGCTAGCACTACCTAACTTCAAGACTTATAAAGCTACAGTAATCAAAATAGTGTGGTATGGTCAGTCCAGAAAAACACTCACATACATATGATCAACTGATTTTCAGCAAATGTACAGTTTGCAAAGTATACTTTTTTCAACAAATGGATCAAAATGGATAGACCTAGAAAACAGAAAATCTGTTTCCTTGAACTCAGCAAAGATTTTTAAATAAAACACCAAAACCATGATAGACATAGTTTTCAAAAATGTTACCTTTTCATACAGAAAAATGTTACGTGAAACTTCATCAACATTAAGAACTTTTGATCTTCCAAAGACGTTGTTAACAGAATGAAAAGATGAATCTCAGAATGTGAAAACTATTTGCACAATACACATTCCACAAAGACTTCTACCCAGAATACATCTCTTAACATTTAATAAGAAATGAAATACCTCAATTACAAAATTCTTTCAGGATATTTCACCAGAGATATATGATGGTGAAAAGGCATGTGAAAAGATCCTCAACGTCATTACTCTTCAGGGAAATATAAATTAACACTGCAAAGAGGCACTATTACATACCTATTAGTGTAGCTAAAATTAAAACAAAAACGAAAAACACTGAGCTAACAAGCATTGTCATGGATGTGGAACTGGAACTCTGCAAACACTGGAATTAAAAACCACTCTGTAAAATAGTTGGCAGGTTTTTAAAAATGTAAGTACCTGCCATGTGACCGAGCCATTCCACTCTTAGGTATTACCCCACAAGAAATGAAAGCATATGTCCAATTTAACTTCACTTTGGCAGTGGATGGATTCACTGAAAGATACCTGTGTGTTCAATGTATTGGATAAAGAAGATAATTAAAGATAGTGTAGACTTTTATAAAATGAATGGCTGTCCTTAAGATTTGTGTATCTTTTGGAAAAAATTAGAATTTGTTTTTGCTTTGTGTGCTTTATTGATAATTGTCTGAAATAAAAAAGTTACTTGGAAAAAAAAAAGAAAAAAGAAAGCTCATGTCCACACAAAGACTTAGGTGAATGTTCATGCCAGCGTTATTCATAATAGCCAAAATGTGAAAACAAGCCAGGTGACCATGAACAAGGAAGGGATATGCAATGTATTGGAATACTTCCAAGCAATAAAAAGAAGTGAGCTGTTGATACATGCAATAGCATGAAAATATTAAAATATGCTGAGTGAGCGAAATGAGAACCAAAAAAGTACTTACTGTATGATTCCTACTACCAAAAATTACAGAAAATGCAAACTAATCCAAATGACAAAGTAATTCAGTGGTTGCCTGGGCCCCATGGGTGGGGAAGAAACATTTGGGGGTCATGAATATATACATTCATTGTAGTGATGGTTTCATAGATGTATACATGTGTCAAAACTTATAAATGACATGCTTCAAATATGTGAAATTCATTATATGTCACTTACATCACTAAATAACGCTATTTAAAAAAAGCTCAATGCTTCTCTTCTATAGTAGGAACTTAGAATATCTAAAACTGAAAAATCAAGAATTAAAAATATTAGCGTGTAGGTTGGGGATGTGGTATTTAAATACCAAAAGAATCAATTAAAAGTATTTTTTTTTTCTAGAGAAGTTACTTGGGGAGTGGAGTAGAACTGACATAAAAGACTCCTCTTTTTCATAACTTTGATAAAAATAAATACTATATCTAAAATGGCCAAGGAAAATAAACATTTTAGTCATAGGACAGGTGTATACGGGCTCATTTATCTGTGTAATTACTGAAGTTAGTGTAGGAGGAATTTCAATTTACTTCAATTAGGTATTAAGCTTGGTTAAATTTTATTTGATAATTGAGTATTTTCCACCTTGCATTGCTATTATAGAGTTGTCCAAGTGGTGAAAACCCAAAATATTTATCCTGAAAGGCAGGACAAAATGATTCCCTTCTTTTAAAACTTGCTTTGTAAAGATTAATTAAGCTTCTGTGCAGTGATTTTCTGTACTTTATTGATTCCGGCTTCCTTGCGCTCTGTAAATGTGTTGAATTAGTTACACATCATGGGCAGCTAATGCTAATTCAGAACATGCCCAGTGGGACCTCAGAGCCCTGAAATGCTAAATGTAATCTGGGGATCAGTAACATTCCATTCATAAAATGCATCACCCACAGGTTAATGGAAATAAACAATAGGCAAGACAATGAGTGGATTATGCAAATACACTGAAAAGATTTAAGCAAGGGGAGGAGACTACAAGAACCCAATTTGTGTTTTATTTAAAGGTGGATTAAGGTTTATGGTATACAAAATGATTAAAGCGACTTTGCTAATTTGCTAATGCTCTAAAAAGCACCACTGCACAAGAAAACTATCAAAATAAATTGGTTGTGGGGGGAAGGGTAACAGGGCAAAGAGGCAAGATTAAGGGAAGGAAACCTTTTCTAGGAAATGAAATGATAAACAGTATTCTGAAGAATACTGGATTTATATGACACTTATTGGCATTGATCGGAAACTAATAAAAGATGCACAAAACTAAAACCCCATCCTAATATACTGGGGGTTCCAAAAAAAATGTATGCACATGACTTGTAGTAATCTTTTGTCATTGGTATATATTTAGTATTACAATTTTAACACAGTTTTTTCCTTTCATAAAATGTGTATATACTTGTTTGGCACCCTCTGTATACTTAAGTACTGCTCTGTGAGAAATCAGTCTTTTTACTTCGCATTAAAAGTTGGTCCTATAAAACAAATTTAACTTAAAATAGATGTGCTTTTTGGAAAAAATTACAATGTGAAAAAAATAATTTCATTGTTAATTACATCTCAGTAGATACTGTCTACCAAGGCAAAGGAAATAAGTATATTTCTTTTCCAGTTGTTGGTTTGAAGATTTCTAAGTCAGAGCAAGGTGGCAGCCAAAGGACAGCCCAGCTGCCTGTAGCACTTGATCTTGGGGGTGGGAGTGGGGTTGGCATTAGTCAGGGAGGGGAGCTTTGCTGAACCTGTCTCAACAAAGCAAGGCGTTCCAGCGGGATGAAGTGGCCCTGACTTTCTGTTCTCTTTAAGTGGAAAGTGACCTGAAGAGGGACCCCCTTGTAAAGAGCAATAAACCTGTCACCACCATGTGACAACTCACCTCTCAGGAGCCCACTCACTGTCCCAGCCTCTGACCCTGACATCAGAACATCCACATAACCTGCCCTTCAGTTGCAGGTGTGTATTAAGAATACAGGGGCCTAGAAATGCTTGGGATACATGACTCCACGGGCAAAAGCTGCAGAAGGTGTGTGTTTTGTATGGGGAGGTTGGGGAGTTAGACACCAGCATAGAAAGGCAAATGTCAGGAAAGGGGAGCTGGAACCTTGTCCTAGAAATATGTCTGTGATGTGTGTTTCCATCATAAAGCACACATAATAATTACAGAAAGAAATGGGAAGTCATTTCATCCTATCCCAAAGCTTGTATAACGAAGACATGATTACAGAATGCATTTTAAGTATCTTCACTTGTAGGAGCCCAGTGGTTCTTTTCTGATTACTATATTCTTTCTGTAGATGTGTCATCAAAACGTTGGAGCCTTTTTCATCACAGTTTGCACCCTTACTGTTTCTATTTCTTCTGGCATTTAAACCATGGGACTGCGTAATACCGCAGCAGTTCACATTTTCCCAGATGGGTTGATGCTACTTTAACCTTTTTGTCATCGTTCTCCAATCATGCCAGGTAACAGAAGAGGGAATTACTTCACAATTTGGATGTTAAATGTTTCACATTTTTGTTCCTCCTTTTGTTTTTGAAGATACTGTTTTCCCTTTGGACGACCTGAAGGTGCCCTGAAAGCTACACTTTCTTTACTGGAAAGGGTATGTTTGAACATTACTTTATACATCTATTTACGTTGTCAGCTGCTGTGTATTTTAGTTATTGAACTAGGCAGGCAGTCTCGTTTCTCATGAGTGTGTCCTGAGTGCCACACATGTCATCAGTTTCTCACCTTTTCTTGCTCCATTGACATTTTCCCTACATCCTGCTTCTTCCTCCCCAAAGCCTTTCTAAAACCCACCACTGCCATCATATGCTGAGTTCATGGCACTTTTGTTTTTCAGTATCTATTTCTCCCATCTATTTTTCCCCTCATGAAGCAGTCTTTTTTTAATTAAGTATAATTATGTTTTTCAGACTTCACAGTTCTTTTATTATTCCTCTTGATTTATTTGTAGTTCTACCTGTCATATTCCTTGTACCTCTAAGACTTTATTATTTAACATTCACAAACATATCATTCATTTTATTCCAACTTCATCTCAGAATTTATTTCAATTCACTCTGGGTGTTACTTTAAATGAACTCATAAGTTGTAGAAATTCATTTTCCCTCAAAAAATAAATAGTCAACAAGGTTTCATATCCATGTGGAAAAATCATTTATTAATGAAAGTATATTTCACTCCTGTTTTTGTGGCAGACTAAGTTTGAAAGGGAAGTATCATTGTCATCTGTCTATAAAATGATTCGTACACTCGTTGGCAGCTAACAGTTAAGTAGTGTGGACAACTCTTACTCCTTATCTGTGCTAAAAAGAATGTCTAGAGACCATCTACAGCTCATTATTATTATTATGGTCCTGATGTATTGACTTCAAGCACTTGTTCTTGTCCATTTTTCTGCCCAATGAATTCTAGATAGTGTGTTGTTTATTAGCACCTCTATGAAAAGCAAAAAGGGAAAACATTTTCTTCATTGATTTAAGGAGCTGGGAGATGAGGGCCAGAACTGATGGATAAAATGAGATCTTGGGCTATAGATTGGTTTCATGTATATATCCCTGTCTTATCCTTGATTGCTGTCACTTGTGTGATTGAAGTATTATTGTAGTAATTGTCTGTTTTAATAGAATTTTTATAATATTAATAGTTGCATGTAACTCAAGCTTTTTAAAGTATACATTTCATCGTATTCATTAAGGTATCATGGATAAGATGAAATCCTGAAAGATAGCTTTACATTTTGGCACCACATCCCATCCTGAGTACCTAGGGCAGCCGCTCTGTGAGCTGTTTCTAAGGGACGGCCCCCTCCTCCTTTCCTCTCCTGGCAGGGAACAGTTAGTGGTGGCGACCTGCCCTCACGCTCTGCTCTAACAGGTGGCAGGATGAACAGTGACCTTTATTCCAGCAATAGTCACTAACCACATCTCTTACTGAATTAAGAGAGAAGCAGTAAAAGCCATATCTTCATTTTCATGTCTCTGTACTTACTGACATCTTAGAAAGCTAAAATAAAATCTACTTGTGCATTCTTGATACTTATGATACTTTGGAAGAACATGGGAGGAAGCATGAAACTCACAGAAGTGGTGTCTCCCTTTCTGTATTCAACCAGTACCTGACCTGAACTTGCGTGAAAGGGGGATTCAGTTCCGCCCTCTCCAAGTGGATTGTGCCCAGCCCCTAGGTGATAGGAACTACTGCCTGATTTCAACCCAGAACTCACCTCTGTAACAGATATATACATTCTAATTGTAACAGCTGTTTCTGTTATTTAAAAGTCTGTCACCACGGGAAAGCCTAATAGGAAAGTTTATGGTTCTGCATATGGTAAAAAGTTAATCTTAAATTTTAGCAACAATCACATTAAAAATAATAGTGCATGTTCATGTTTGTATATTTTTTACTATAAGTAGAAGGATTTTTCTGGCTGTAAAGAGTCGAATGTGCAGTTCTAATTAAAGTACCGAATTCATGTCAGTGTGCCAAAGATTTTTAATATGAGAATATGAAGAATAATCGAAGTTGATAGGAGAGGAGGCTTTCCAATGATGAAGTTTGCTATTTTCAAAAGGAAACTTGGCCTAACAAAATTAACGTACATTGTCAAGGATCATCAGTGCTAAAATGATTTAATGAATTTGAGATTATAAAATTCTTAGTGCCCAGGTTGATCGAAAGAGAATGAAATAATAAAGCATAAAATGCGTGTGTTTATGTTCTTTCATCATTTCTTTCAAGAAATGCTAATAGGACAGAACACTTAAAAGTATTGTCTTCTCTATAGTAACATTTTGCTGTGTACTTTATAGTTTGAATGTAAGCAAAGCAAGAAAAACCCCATTAACTGTGTGGAAAAACAGAATTTGACTAATAGTGTAATCAAAACTTTTATTGTGAGCAGTTTTATCACCCAGAAAGTTTTAAGGAAAATTATCAATGAATCATTATAAAAATGATTAAATACGTTATATTTTGAATTCCGGATATAATTGTATTTTCCCCTTGCCAGTAGTAATATTTTTTTTTCTTATTCAAGTTTATTGGTAATATCTTTAAAGAAAGAAAATCCAAAAACACAGTTTAGGAGCCCAGCAGAAAAATAAGCAGTGTTTTTCTAATTTCAGGAAGTTTTCATGTACTTTAACATTCACTGTTCCATTTCACTATGACAAAGAAGTTTTCTCCGTCCTCAGTAGATCACAATAACTAAAGTTTAATTAGTGAAAGGCATGGTCTTGATTTGTACAGAGCTCAAAAATGACGCTTACTCTTAATGGAATTTTTGTTGCCCGTTTTCATATATGTTTTCAAAACATTTAAAGCTTTTAAATTAGGGATGGATATGGAAGGCAAACTTTATTTGTTACTTGTCCCAAGGACTTTAATCTTGATCTGAAACAGCTGCTCTAATGGTGTCATGGGTCCCTGGAGGAAGAGGGACAGTCACATGAGTGGTGGCTTGGCCTGTGGGAGGTTTTGGTGCCCAAATGCGGCTCTGACAGGGGAAACCCAGAGTGGAGGCTTACTGCCCAGTTGTGAAGTGCCCACTCAGTACTTCCCCCGGTATTACCTAGGACCGCTTCCTACTGATAGTCAGGTCTAGAACAATTTGTGTAACTTGTCTTTAATATTTTATGCAATCTCTTTCTCTCCCCCTCTCTCCCTCCCGTTTACCTCCCTCCCTCTCTCTCTCCTCCTCCTCACTCTCTCTCTCTCTCTCTTTCTCTCTCTAGGTTTTAATGAAAGATATTGCCACTCCCATACCAGCAGAAGAGGTGAAAAAAGTGGTCAGAAAATGTCTGGAGAAAGCTGCCTTGATCAATTACACTAGACTCACAGAATATGCCAAAATAGAAGGTCAGTGCAGTGAGCAGTTGCCAAAGTGGCAGTGTAAGCCAACAATGCCTATTAACTGAATTTTCTGTGCGAAGTCCTTTCCTTTCCTGAACAAACCTGTACCGAGGCAAAGGGAAATGTCTCATTAAAATCTCAGCTGGTGAACTGAAGAGCTTTTTCCTATTCATTGCTTTAATATGCCTCCTGGGACTCTGCTTGAATGAAAGACCCAGGATTCGTGCTTAAGTTGTCCTTTGTTCTTATTTTGAGTTTTCAAGAAACCAAAAGGTGTTTCCATGGGTTGTGTTTTTTGACATTACTGTAAGTATGTTTAACATTTAAACTATGGACAGTGTATTCTTTTCTGATCAGTAACAGTGTAGTATTACATAGTTTTATTTTCTATTCTACATTGTTACTCAGAGAAGGAAGAAACTTGTTGCTTATCATGAGAGCTGAAATAAACTGATAGAGTTCCCTGCAACTTTTAATTGCTTGAAATATATTGATGCATTTGGAAGATTAGATCTCTTGAGAGGACTGTGCATTTTTTTCCTCTTTCTTTAGGTTTTATTCATTAAGGTATTGATATTTAAGATGTTTAGAAATAAGTAGCTTGAAATTTGTGGCAAAGTCATACAATCAGCTTTTATTCAGTAGTCCTTTGATTGATAAAAGTAATAGAAAGGACCTTAAATTCTTTAATTATAAAACTAGCTAGTGTAGTGTAGCATTAACTAGGGAGGAAAAAAGTTTTCAGTGTTTAATACTTATAAAAATAAAAAGTAAATAATTCATTAGAAAATTTTTAGTAACTTTTAATATAAAATTGTACATAATGAATTATAAATTTACTAATTAGTTGGTATTATGATAGTTTCATCAAAATTGGGACAATGAAAAAGAGAGATAATTGGCCGTGTTATATCCTTTTTTCTCTCCAAATATGATCAAGCTTTCTAACAAGCATGCAATAACCAACCTCCTGAGTGATTAACAAAAAAGCCATCCCATCACTATAGCAACCAATATTATATCACGAGAGTAACAACATGAAACCTCCTTAGTTACCAGTTTAACATCATTAATTATGATATCATGTTGTGTTAAAGCACAAGCAATGAATATTAGATCATTTTGGGGAAAGAGGAAGATAAACAGATTGGTTTTCACATTTTGAATACTCATTCAAACAGTTTTCATATTTTGGGAATAGTGAGTGTTACAAATGCGGATTGAAAGAATTGATATAAAAATAGACATATTAAAACCTTTCAAATCTGGCAGAGATAAAAATGTGGACAACCTTAATAAACAATATTATTTTATCCAAATATATAATGAAAATTATTCAAAAAAACTATGAGAATCTTTTTGTTCTTAACCATCTAGTTGACCATTACTTTACCCAAGATTACTGAAAAAATATGGAGTATATTTGTATATCTTTGTGTTTATTTTCTAATCATAGGGTACATTTCAGTTATGTCCAAATGAAGACCCTTCTTTTATTTGTACACAACCATGGGCTTCTTTCATTAATCAGTTAGACAGACAAACAAGGCAACAGTTGTGATCTGAGAGATGTTGTTATTCTTCTGATCACACATACAAACAAGCCTTGTTAGAGGAAAGCCTAAATAGGACCAAATGGTCAGTGAGCAGGGGACTGTCCCACCTCTCCCCTTTCTGGAGTTACCCTCTCGTACCTCCAGTGTGAGAACATTCTAGAAAATGGATCCTAGAAATGTAGCTGGGTAGGACTACTGAGCAGTCTCCTTTCAGAATAACAAAATGCATGCTGATTAGATGAGAAAAACGTCTATGCTCTGCATTACCTCCTTTCCTCCCCTTTTTTGTATCTTAAAAAATAAACAGCTTTTGTTTTAGGCTCAGGATCAGATCACAAAGTCAAATTTAAGTTAGAAATAGGAAGCGGACTACTTTTCTTTGCTGGATTAGCCTTCTATATTATGTGAGCAACATGGGTGGTATTTGCTTTTCTCCTCAATTCTCTTTTCTTATGTTTTAGGCCCAGCAGAAAAGGAAACAGGTAATTGATGTTCTTGCATGCATGTGCCATTGTTTCTAACGTGGTGGTGTTGTGTTTTGATATTATGAATAGTTCTTTCCTTTTCAGGGCTCCTATTAGATCACTTCGACTAAGGCAGTGAAAATACTTTCATTTTATCAGAACTATTACTAATGCTTTGTAGGGAAAATAGAGGCCATTTTTCTCTAAAGTTCAGCAATGTTTTTTGATACGAATTCAAAGCAAAACACCTGAGGCTGTATTAATGTTATGCATTATATTTTAAGCGTGGTCGCTAATCTTATTTGGAAGCTGTCGCCAGAATTTGAAGGGCTCTTACAACTAGAAAAGAGAACCATCTTTCCTTTATCACTCCTGCAAAATAACATGAAAGTGCAAAAGCATAAATGCTATTACATGAAAAATAAGCAGCTCTTAACTTTGAAAGCTTTTAATAGTAGGAATGTGCAGAGGTGATGAAATCCCATTGCAAGAAAGTGCTAGGAAAGAGTTCTCTGGGTCTCTGAATTTTGAAAGGTTTTGTTACGTGTTTCTAGTGTCAGTTATCACGGTTGTAATTATTTTAATGACATAGGCCGTTATCTGTTCGTCCTGTCTGTCTCTTCGTCAGCCCCCTGCAGGCAGGCTCTGTACTGGACTTGTATCCCCGGGTCACTTGTATCCCCAGCAGCCAGCACTATGCTGCCAACACCATACAGGTCTTAGTACTTGGGACAGAGACAGCGGTTAGTTAGTTTCATTGGAAACAATGGAGCAAGAGACAAGTGATCAACCTTTCTAGTCCTAGTTTGCTTATCTTTGTCCAGTTTCGCATGCAGCTTCTTTTCTTCTTTACATGCGAGTTTGCTTGGGTGGTTTTCAACTGAAACCGTCTGCTAAGAGCTTTGTTTCTGTTGCTTTCCTATGTTTTTCAAGTCTTTTCCAGCATTTGACCCCAGAAAGAGTCAGGAACCAAACACTCAGAGCCGGGAAAAAGGGGAAAGAACATACCTAGGTAGCATGAAAACGAAAGTACACTTTAGGAAAAAATGAATTAGAAAACAATATGAGACTGCCGGTCCCTTTTATGACGGCCCACGGTGGTAGCAACAGTCCCACGCTCTTGAACGAAGTTTTTCGAAACCTCTTCTGGCATTTTACCCCCACAACATTTCTGTTGTTAAAATCGTTTTTATCTATAGTTTATCCTGAAGACGTCAGGGTTGTTAGTGGCTTTCCCACTGCCACAGAGTAAATAGGTCGGCCAGCTGGGACCAGAGCCAGGTGTGCAGATCCCCAGCCCACAGAGGCTCCTCTCCTTCCCCTGGGAAATAGGAAGGGGTCGCGTTGCCCCTTCACGAAGCGGAGAGAGGACTTTCTGTCCCCTGTGTGCCTCACGTCCACCAGATGGAAGCCTTCCCGTCACGCATTGTGAAAATCTGTACCACTGCTCAACTGTACAGCCTGGTGACGCTAGGAAACATGTCTTTTAAAAATTAAATGCTTGCAAAGAAAAAAAATCCGTGCAGTCTCAGTAATTGAAGTGGATCGAAGGGAAAGCTAATCTCAATTGGAGAATGTTCTGAAGTAGCAAAAGAGAGGCTTTTAAAAAATGCAGTTCTATCCCGTTAGTTGTAGTTAGTTGCAAGTTAACAGGGTTATTTAGTAAATGTTTAGGAGGTGCTTTTAGAAGTGAGTAAAAAAATGACAATATCAATGGCATGTGTAAGAACTCAAATGCTTGATAACACTTCCAGACGGTACTCTCTCGGGTGTCATAATCATTATCCTTGGTTAGTGTGTACTGTAGAGAAGAGTAAAAATCTGCCCAAACGTTGTCATAATTTTGTCATCTATTGACTGTCTATTGCCGTAGGGGTTTTGTATTTACACTGCTTCAATAGTTCCCTAAACAACTCTCCAAAATAGATATTTTACAAAAGAGGTAACTGAGACTCCAGAAGAAGTTAGCAACTTGTGCAAGGCTGTGCCGTCGCTATTAAAATCCAACAAACCTGAGATGGCACCCATATCTCTCAGATACCAGAACCCTAGTCATGCGCTTTGCCCTGCCTCCAAGGCTGTCTGATTCACAGCAATGGCATTTTCTGATAAATGTCTCAACCACATCACAAAAGCCAAGGGTTAATATTTGTAGGGCCATTTTTTCCCCCAAAATAAGGATGTTTATTTAATAATAAGGACAAACCTTTATGTGTCAAGCACTAGTCTAAGCACTTCACGTGTATTCCTTACAATAACCCTTTACAATAAATACTATTATTATTATCCCTTTTTCAGGAAACTAAAGCAGAGAGGTTATTAGCTATCAGCTGGGCTCTGGGCACATAGTCAGTGGGAAATTAGACCCTACTATGTGCCTGATATATAATTATAGAAGCTATCTTCTTATTTTTCTATGTCTTCTGCCCTCCCCTTTCTGAGTAAGCTTGTGTAATTAAATATGCACTCAGTTAAAATGCATGGCCGTTCAGAAGGAAGTCTGGGATGGTGCTCTCGCACAGAAATATGACGGAAGCCGTGTGTGGAACTTAAATTTTTCTGGTAGTCATAGTGAAGAGGTAAAAAGAAACAGGTGACATTAACTTAATGAGAGCTTCTTTAACCCAAAGATCCAAAATAGTGTCATTTCAAAATGTATTCAGTATACAAATGTGTTCAGAATGAGTGAGCTACTTTGCATTATTTTTGTCATACAGCGTCTTTGAAAGCCCGTGTGTTTACTCTCACAGGACCTCTCAGTTACAGGAGCCCCATTGCAAGTACTCGTCTGCCACGGGGAGCTCGTGGCTGCTGAATTGGACATCAGAGGTCTCTAGTGTGAGGCTCAGAGTTGGACGCCAGCCTCTGCGCCTTCTTATTTCCCCACACACACACCTGACAGTGTCAGGTGTGGAAAGTGATTGCCATCTGCAGCCTCCCCCTAACTCACAGCATCTCACTCACCCTCCTCCCCGCTTTATTTTTCTCTGTGGTGCTTATAACTGTTGTCCTAGAATGTTAGCTCCACGAGGGCGGGGCTTTTGGATTTTAATGACTGCTGGATCTCCAGTGCCAAGAAAAGCGCCCGGTGTGTATTTAAGATTCGATAAATATTTACCGAATGAACAAATGAGTCTATGGCACAGAATGATCAGGCCGTAGCAGAGAGACCATCTGTAAACTGGCAAGCTGGCTTGCAAAAGGTCATTCAAACCGATCACTGGCTATTTAACAATGCAGAGCAAAAACTAGCCACTTAAAAAATAACACGATTGGAAGAATAAACTAGCATTTCAGACCCTTGTTGGTGGGGGAGGGGCGAGGAAGCATTAACTCTGGATCACAGAAGCCAGAGTTTGTAGATCACAGATGCATTAAGAGTATCTAGTAATCTAACCTGTTTCAGTTGTTTCTGTCATTCAGAATGGTGATCAGTTTTGACTCAGTGCTCTTCCATCCTTGGAAATCTTCAGATTCTCCATTGGCAGCACAAATTTGCAGAATAAAGGGATTTTACAAGTTGATAATAGATTAAATAAAACAAATGACCTCTCTCTCTCTAATGCCTTCTTTCCTTCCTGGGCACTCTTTGCATGTGTTTCATGAGAACAGATCGTTCATTTTAAAAACGTGAAATTTCTAGAAAGTTTTTTTTTTCTTTTTTTTTAATTTTAAGAAATGTTTGAGATTTATACCGTGGCAAAATCAACTGGGTTTCTTCTTTGGTTCAATTTTATCATTAACTATACTATTTAGGTAATAGTAACATCCTTTTTATTTGTAATCTAGGATTCAAAATAATGCTGAAACTTCATTTTCCCAACTGTGTTATTTTAATCACATGCCTGTTGATGAAAATCAGCTATTATTTTTAAAGAAGAAACAATTTGTTCTTCAATTCAAGGGATTTCTTGTAGACAACAGCAATACATCTAAAAGCAGTCCCATCTTTCTCCTGAAAACTACATGTGTTGTGACTTCCGATATAAGAAGGGAGACCATTCCTTAGAGCTCGCCTTGACCTGAGATCTTTTGCACAGATTTGCTACCTAGGCTTATTGTGAATCCAGAGCCGTGCGTGGAGGTGGCCTAAACTAAAGTAGCATGGGATGAGCAGGCAGGTTTTGTGCAGTCAAGCTCTGTCAGGGCCCTCTGGTTGCCAGGCGCCCCCGTCTTACCCCCAGTGTTCTCATTTTCAGTCTCAGTTGAACGGGATAGAGACAGTTTCCCAGAGGGCTGGTCTGCTTACTTTCTTTGAGAGAAATTGCAGTGTGGCAGTCCTTACGTCTTTAGCATGTGTTTGCCATTGGGGTGGCATTTTAATTTAGCACTCCATTGTCAGAGTGTAGTGACAAATAATAAATAAAATTTGTTCTGCATAAGGATGTGTGTGTATAGAAGAGAGTATATAAAACACTGCACAGTTAATGAAAATATTTTTGTTCAAGAGTAATGATGTACTGATATTTCCAGGATAACATACTCATAAGTTTTCTCTCGTAAAAGTTTTTTATTCCTTTATAAATTTGATTTAAAATTTCTTTCAGTATTATATGTTACCATGAATTCACGTTACTAATGACTAAATAATAGATCTGGAAATTTGCATTTTCATAAACACTGACAACACGTTGCAAAAGATAATTTGTATGTTAAAAAAAAAAAAAAGTATCCTTACCCTAAAAAGAATACAACAGGTAATTTAAAAATTTCTCTCCCGCTTTTTTGGATAGTGTGGCTTGGAGGCGGGACCTTATCCTAAAAGTAAAACCTTGGTGACAATTTCTGCTTCTGAGTCACTGAATAATTTAGGGACAAATTGAATGATACGGTTTCTGGCTCTCAAACAAATTGTCTTTTTCTTGAGAATATTTGAGAACATCCTATAAATCTGTAAGAAGTTTTTAGTTTGTAAAGTATGTTCGTGTATAGTAAAAACCCATTGCTGGAGCTATGTTTATTTAGTGTCTGCGATCTCCTGGATAGGGACCAAATTAAAATTTAGTCTGGCCCTATATATAAAGAAAAGCTATGAGTATTTTTCAGATGGTCAGTGAAATATTTCAATTACCTAAGAAAGTAATTTTTTCTGATAGCACTGAATTACCTCGATTTCCATCATCTAATATGATATAATGGAAATGTTAATTTTAAAGTATTTTTATCAACAAGTTTTTATCAACATATTGAATCGGATGTCTTTAACACTACTTTCTTGCCACACTGTTAGCCTTATTCTATGTAATGTACACACCAGAAAGTTTTAAGACCATATTCTCTTTTATGTACTCTATAACTGATAAGATTCACTTCAGCCTTTTCCACATCTGTTGTGGAATGAAAGAGGATTTCTGGTGTGTGATTTGCTCACCTTTTCTCCCGCCACTTGACTAGCCACTCAACATAACAACCTCACAATATCTAATCTGCGATCACACCAATTAGTTAACTCATGACAATGCTTACAGATTAATTCCTATGTATCAAAAGCTGTTTTGGGGACATAATAAACCGGAGTTGCAGGGATCATTGATTAGAAGAGGCAAGTGAAGACTCTATTTGCTTATGCCTTACAGTGCTGTACAGCTCTGTGAGTACCTTCCGTTAGCTTAAGACAAGAAACACATGTTATGCAGGGTCACAGTAGCTCTTTGCATACGCAGGTAACTAACCAAGTGAAAAGTCAGATGAGGACGCAAGGAGGACCCTGACACCAGCGGCAACATGATGGTAACGCTTGTGAAGCTTCCAGGGCCTCTGCACTATACACACAGCTTTAGTGTCCAAAGGAAAGGACAAGGGTTCTGTCAACTCCAGACAAACCATGGGGGCACTTAAGGACGCTGAGCTCTCTCTATTCTAAAACTGGTTTTGAGTCTGAGTTCCTTTAACATCCTTCCTGTTTTACCTGCATTTAACGCTGAGAAAGCATTAGGGTATGTTACTCCCTATAAAACAGCTGCTGGCAGCACCGTCATGCATCCTCTGGTTTGGGCTTTCTGTCCCTTCTATTGGAACTAACATTGCCAAGAAGGATTTGTCAGCCTCTGCTGAGGTGTTCTGTGACCTAAGCAAGCAACACCTTCCCTCGATCCACAGTCTCTTTCTCAATGAGTCATCCCTGCCTTCTCTCCTCTTTCAATGTGATTTTTGTAGGGTGACATATAATAGATAAAGGCAGTCTCAATCAGGGATGGTGATAGTTAATCCCACATATAGAAATGAAAACTTGATTCAATCTTGAACAATGTTCTCTTTCTAAATCAGGCTCTCATAGGAACTAGATCGTAAGTTTCGATGACACCTAACTTAGGATATTTGAGGGCAGTCGCTCCTTTCAACCCTGTAATCATAGTGAGCCTCAGCTTTCTAGGTCTGTACCTAAAACGTACTGGCTCCCCATGTCTCCTGTTCTCCAGCATCAGGGGATCTGAGGTGTTCCTCACGGCTGACTCGCCCACCTGTGATATTGACCCCAAGTCCACCTACCTCTTCTTGGGTGGATTTTATTCCATCCTATGTCTCTTTTTTCCTGTGGCTTATACCTCTGTCTTTTTTTAAGATGCTTCCTTTCCATCTGTAGCCATGTTATCACCCTAAAAAATGCTTTACCCTGAGCTATGCATCTCCTTCCAAAGCACAGTGTACGGTCATCTCTCGGTATCTAAGGGGGATCCCCTATAGGTACCAAAATCCATGGATTTTCAAGTTCTTTATGTAAAACGGTATAGCATTTGCATATAACCTACACATATCCTCCCATATACTTTTAATCATCTCTAGATTTCTTATAATTCCAAATATAATGTAAATGCTATTTTACATTCTTATATAAAACTGGTTGGGGTTTTTTGTTTGTTTGTTTTTGTTTGGGTTTTTTTTTTTTTGTTTTTGTTTTTAGTTAAACTTTATTGGGGTGACAATGGTTAGTAAAATTACATAGGTTTCTTGGAGGAGCCATCCCTACAAAAATGATTACACATTTATAATATAAAACAGTTTGACCCACACTATTTCAGTATTTCTGTAGCTCTTCCAACGAAGTTGAGCAGAAAATTGGAGTTAAATCATGGGGAAAACTTAACCTTCTGGTTTAATCGGGCCAAATTGAGTATATCCAAAATATATGTTTTCTATTCGTCTTAATTTAAATGTTTATAGCATGATTGATAATTTGCTTCAAGTAATCCTTAGCTTCAAGTAATCCATGAGTCTCTTAGCTGTTCTGTGTGATGAACAAAGAGTTCTTTGATGGGTTATAGATCCCGTTTGTAATAAGATCCGGAGGAGAACTCAGAAAGTGCGCCTCGCTGCCGCCATTCCTATGACGTCATTGATGTTTGGGGTTTTGTTTTGTTTTTGTTTTGTGTTTTTTTTTTGGGTGCGTGGTGATGAATGCAATGATGAGTATAATTTAGCACCACAGTCTTGATTTCATGCTGAGGGAACAACAGTTTTCCCCACCGTTACTTTTGCACCATCAGTGTAAATGTCAACAGAATTAAAAAGGCAAACCACCTTAGTATTATGATGAAAATAGTTTTGACCTCACAGACCCCCAAAAGGTCTTGGGGATTCCATGGACCACACTGAAAACGCTGGTCCCACCATCAATCAACTAGCTAGAAAATATAAAGAACAATAAAGTACCTTTCATAGTAACCACCAAACTATGAGGTATCCAGGAATTAACTTTACCAAAAGCGTGCGTAACTTCCTAGACCTCTATAAAAAAAAAATTTGAAATTCAAATAAAGGTCATGGAGAATAATCTGAATAGATACACAGACCAGTCCATGACTTTAAGATGGATGGTTTGATAGTATAATATACAAGTATAAAACTCTTCAATCAATCTATAAATTCACTGCAGTGTGCATCAGAATTCCAGGGGTTTTTTTGTTTGTTTAGTTTATTAAAGTTTATTGGGGTGACAATTGTTAGTAAAGTTACATAGGTTTCAGGTGTACAATTCTGTAATACATTATCTATATATCACATTGTGTGTTCAGGGTTTTTTTTAAAGAACTTGATTACTTTAAAATTTAAATGGAAGAATAAAGAGTTCTGAATAACTAAGTCAACTTTAAAAAGGGAGAAATTAAAAACAGAGTGTGGAGACTTGCCTTGCCAGGTACTGAAACAAATTACAAGACTCTTCATTACCAACGCCCACAGTAAGACAGACACTCAGAATAGAAAAGTAGAGACGACTTATGTAAAGTCCTCATTTAATATTCTTGATAGGTTCTGCAACTTGCAGCAAAATGACATATAATGAAACCAGTAGGCTGATTGCCATAGGCTGATTGATATAAACAAGAGTTATTTCCTGTGGCATCTCATCAACATTGTAACAAAACAACACTGAGCAAAATGAGTTATCTGAGGATCTGCTGTATATACGTGGTTCATCTGGAGTGAAGTGGGACCCACAAGTAGTGGGAAAGGATGGGCTGTTTGAGAGATGATGTTAGAAAGATGGACTTACTACATGGATAAAAATGAGCTGAATTCCTCTCTGATAGAAACATGGTCTCCAGAGAAATGAGAGACCTTAATGTAATGAAGAAACTATCAACCACTATAAATTTAGCATTTCTCTTTATTGTAACTATCCCCGATTAATATTTCACCTTTTCACTTCCTCGATGTTTTTCTAAGTTTGTTTAATATCTATTTCAGATGAAACAACATTGTTTTAGCTTTCTTATAAAATGTAGTATGTTGTTTTTTTATTTGTTAATTTTCTACATAGAATTGTCAGCCAACTACTTATATTTGAGAAAAAAAAAATATTTCCCACACTCTGAAGTGATGCCATGAAATCTCCATGAATCAGATTGTTGCATGAGGTAGTGCTTCTTAATTAAACATATTCCAGATTCCCTGGGATCTGGAAAAACAATCCTATATTCTTCCAGAAGCTTCTCTTTAATGACTATTTGCCTTCTGTAGAAATTTTTAGCATGAACAAAAGCACCTTCTGATAGAACAAAACGTTTTATGTAACATCTCCTTTGCTGTGCTCCTTACTGAGAATCATCCCCTCAGCCGGGATCTGTAACACTCTGAGCAGCTCTTGCTAAAATCTTCTCTCCTTCCTCTGAAGATGCAGAGAAATCTCATTACACATGTTCAGCACCTGTCCCTTAAAAGGTCTCAGAAAGGATGTCAGCTTACTCAGATCATTTGACAGTGTGTCATGTATTTGGTTTTTTATTTTTTTTACTTTTGCATGGAATGGGATTCACAGAAAAACACAGTCTCGAAATAGCAAGCTTTCTTCCTTTCATGAGCAATTTTGCAGAATATATATAATTCCCCAACTCCAGAGTTTGAAATCAACTGATGGATGACCCTCTTGTTTATTTACTAACATGTGTCAACAGGTAAACCAAGTGACATACAGCAGTGTGGCTCCGGCAACACCTTGTTAATCTGAGTAGTTTAGATGTATTAAGACGTCTTTTCCAATTGGCCAAAACCAGCGTAATGCAAACTGACAGGTTTCTACCTCTTTATTTCCCAACAGAGTTTGTAAGTACGCAAAGCCTGGACAGTTTGGGAAATTAGGAAGAGTTCGTTACTTGTCAGCCATAACTAAATGGCCCTATAGCTTTAAGCACTAAATTAAAAGGTTTAATCAAAGCATTTGTAATACCAGTTATTATTATTATTATTATTATTATTATTATTATTTCAAGAGGGAAACCTATAAAATACCCCAGAGGCATCTTTACATGCATACACACATCCACAGTGGCTGGCAGACCAGAATGTTAACACTGTAGAAATATTTAAAATGTCATTAAGCCCAACCCTACCCTCTACATTTGGACTTAATACTTGTCCAACTAGGAGACTTTCTCCAAATCTTAGCACCAAAGATATTACCACTACTATGCATGACTTGTCTGCCCTAATAGATACTGATTATGTATTAAAGGACACAAAGACATACAGACAGACATTAAGGTCTTTTGAGTGATTTCTTAGCACCCAGGGCTCTCAATCTTTTCAAATGGTATCTTTTATATTGTGTTTGCTCTGTCCAGGAATCTTCTCTTTCCAACTCTTTTAGTGTGCCTCCTAGCTAGCAAGCCTCCGGAGTCCCTTTCACCTTCCCTCTTGCCCGCTTCTGAACGACCATCTTTACCCACTGCCTTCTTGGGTCCTACCTTGCATGACCTCCCTTGTTCAAGGGCACTCTTTCTCCTTAAGAAAGATATAAGGCCCAGGAGTAGGATGCAAGGTATTCAGTTCACGAAGGATGAAGCATGAAATTAAGACGCTATAGACCTTAATTGTGTGATACTTTAGTGTTAGCCTGGCAGCTATTATAATTGAGATTATTCTGATGGTTTTTAATTTCTGAATCTGGATGATATTGCGGGGAAATGGATATGATGCAGTAAAATCAAGGAGGAGACCATTTATTAGTTTCAGTCTCTCAAGTCTTCTAGTCCCTGCAGCCAACAACCCTGTGAAGGTGTTTTCTTTGTCCTGTGAGATCTTAGATCTTCCTGCTTCATGTACTTGAGGAGAGCCAGGGCCTCAATAGTTAAAAGGACAACTTTAATAAAATTCAAGCCAAGGGGTCTATATTTCTCCACTCTCACAAATCACGTATCTATAAAAGCCGGTGACAGGTGTGAAAGCAAATATTAAATTGTATGTGTGTGAACTAGTAATCTTTTCTCTGTAATTCCATCACCATCACCCCTTATACTAAGACCTTAAAAGGAGAATATATATGCCTCCTAAAGAAAGTCTCACAAAGCATCACTGACATTTACCTCCCATATGTATCTGTATTCTTACGGCCCATCACTCACGGGTCACCACGGGCTATTGGCTCATGGAGATTGCTCAGTTTGGATCCAGTCTGGCTGCCAGTGCCCTATACCCAGTGGCATGTTCTCCTGTATTCCTCAGCTGACCATTTGCTGAAAAATGAATTTACTGATCTGACAAATAATCCAGGTAAAGTAGTTCATGTGACTGTGACCACAGGACAGTTATTTCAAAGCACTATATTATTAGCGTGGTTAATTCCAAGGAGGTATTAACTGGAACTTTTGCTTTAAATGACAGGATCATTAAACGAGTTGGCCCCAAAGGGAGCCTTGGAATTAGGAGGCCACAGACCTATTGTCCTCAAACATCTGTAGCATTAGTATTCTCATGGATTTTGTTTAAATGGCTATAGGCCATAGCATCCCAGATTAGTTCTTTTCATTCATACAAGGATTGTCCAAATATGTACACTGTCCTATCTGGAATAACATTACAGGATGTAAAATACGTTTAGATTCTACAGGGAAAAAAAAGCCACCTTTGTTCTAAAATGAACTTTCTATAAAGATGTAGCTGTATTTCAGGTAAAAGAGAAAATAATCTAGTTTAAACAGGTCACCTTTGTTTTTCATAAACACTAGGCATTCTCACAGTATACTTCCCAGACCAGCATTTCCTGGGAACTTGTTAGAAGTGGGAATTCTTGGGCCCCACACACACGACCTACTGAATCTGAAACTGGGAGTGGTGTTAAGCACTGTGCGTTTTAACAGCCTCTCCAGGTGATTCTGGTGCGATATGAAGTTGAGAGCCACAGATCTATATGGAAGATACTCCATTTATTGATTAGAGCAATATGAATTCCAACATTCCTAGAACCATAATAGCATGTAGGTTGCAGACGGACAAACCAGGAGAGGGAGTCAATGAGACACCATTCTCTTGCATGAGCTGACTGTGTCAGGTCTTGGGGATCAGATATTGGGTAAATATAATTAGATTGACCCTAACGAGTTGGGGAAGCGGGGCTTAATTTTAGAAACTACCTCTCCCCTAGATGCTAAGGCCATCTTATTAGCCAGAAAGTTATATACTGTTCCCTCTAGGGGACTAAGTGAGAGAGTTCCCCCCAGAATCATCTCGTCTAGAGACAAGCTCTAAAGAAAGTAGCAGACAGGTTTGGAGGGGAGGGGTGTTTTTGTTTAATGGCAAAGGAAGTATTTGATCTCCTACCTCCTTTCATCTTGGCATGAAAAGGCCCGAAAGGCCCGTGACTGTTGTGATCTGGCAAGGATTGCGACTCCCAGCTGCCTACCTGTGTTAGGCTCTGGCACTATGTCGCTTACCACAGGTTGCTGGTGGAGAGGTCCAAAAATTTCAGTAAAAATTTAGATTTTCCATTTGACTCATAGATCTGACAAGAATTAAGGTTTAAGTGAGGACAGGCTAGAAAGCCAGTAACAGTTCCCTGAGCCAGCCCAAAGGGATTTATGAGTGGAAGGAGGCATCGAACATGGAGACTATCATTCCAATGGAATCTTTTCTGATCTCTAATTCGAACAAAGTGTTTCTGTGCCCCTAGCAGTGTGTGTGTGTGTGTGTGTGTGTGTGTGTGTGTGTGTGTGTGTGAGGGATGCGGTGTTTCCTTATATTTCTATGGGGTGCACAAGATGGAGGGTAGCAATCTACTTTGTTGGGTGGGTTGTGGGGACAGGAAATGGAGGGATCCATTCCACCATCTCTCAACCGAGTCTGGGGGTAGATAAGTTTAGCCAACCAGCAGTCAGTCCACAGAGAGGGTGCTTGCAGTCCTTGCCACTGGATGAATTTTGGGGTTCCAGGTAGGGGAAATCAGATGCTGTATCCATGGCCCCACTTGTTCTTTAAAACCTTTCAAGGCAAAGCCTTACTGCGTGGGTCTCCAGAGCATGTTCCGGGTAAAGGCTTTCATGTTTCTAATCTCCCTTCTGCTTCCAAACTGTGGTACTTCCTGTAACCTCTTTCCCTAGATAGTGGTCATTTTCCCATTTCCTCCCCCTCTTTCCTTTTTCCTTTTTCTTCCCGGGATGTGCAGTTATCCCCGTAGTCTTTTCGTAAGTCTTAGTAGTTCCTCCTCTCAATTATCTCCTGAATGTCAGGGCTTTCTCCTCATCCTTCTGGTTTATGTTCTTTACAAGGAGGGAAAAGCAACAGAAGAGTGACTTCTTTTTCTTCAAATGGGAGGAGGAAAAAGTAGGAGACTTTAACATTAGACTGCTAGTAGCTTCCTCTGATATAAAGTTTCTGAACTCAAACACCCACTAAAAGAATAATTTCATTTTGCAGAATCCCATCTGTTACACATGAGGGAGTTAAAGCCGTCCTAGTGACATATCTTTGATTCCATTTCTTGCAAGCTAATAACTTTGTTCTTGCATCCTGAGTGCATTCAATTCACTCTGTATCAGAGATTTACTACAAAACTTCCTTGTGCTGATGAAAATTGGGTGATGTGTAGCTATCGTCTACCTGATAATTTGGTTAGGCAGAGAGATACATATATGCTGTGAAAGTGGAAATATTCTTCATCATTTTCTAGCCCCTCGTTGTTAGTACAGCACCTTACGTGCCGTACCTGGTTGTTCAGTCAAAGTCAGGGCCACCCAATCTGGGGATGTGAAAGAACCAAGCAAGAAATTTGAGTACATAATACAGACATTCTTTTTTGATGAATCCTAACTGGTCGTCATGACCCGGATGCAAGGGAAAGAAGACAAGGCAGTACTGTGATGGGATTATGTCCATAGCCCTTCAGCCCAACACCGGTGATCTTGAATTCTGTTTCTTATTTAGCTGCGTGCACAGATAGAACCAGTCTGTTCAAAGTTAAGGTCAAACACAGTCCACATTTCTACAGATCGCATAAGGAGAGAAAGGAATTGAAGGGATCTCACTGGTCTTCTCTCCATATCCCCTCATAACTGTCACCATGAGATCATTGTGTGTGCACCACCAGGCACTTTGACAGGAAATGGCAGGAAGGGAGGCAGCGGAGGAGAATGTCCTGGAAAGCAGAATTAAAGCACAGCGTCAAGCTGTCTTCTTACAGCTTTCCACCTCCCTACCTTTTCTCCAGTGAGATCGCTTCCTAAATGTAGAAGTATAAGGAAAAGGAGCTGCTTCCAGGAGCCAAGGAGTGTTTTCACAGAAAAGTAAAAATGTTCGAAAATGAAGGAAGCTTATAGCCAAATGTAATGCATTAAAATTCATCAAGAAAACTTGCTACTTTGGGCATATTTGTTTTAAATGTCACTGTTTGAAATGTATTACAACAATCAGCAACTTGGTGTGAAGCTTAAAGAATATAGACATCTGTAATGCTGTGGAAATGTTACCCAAAAAGTGAAAGTGAATATTTTAAGGAGGAATTCTCAAATATTCACAGTATTCAGAATTTTAGTGGAGCTGTTGATAACCTTGTTATCTAACAGAGTTCTGACAGTAGAATGCATTAACCTGCTTGGCTGTCAGCAAACGGGTGACAGCCGAGATGGCATACATAGTGTACTTGATAAAAATGCCGTTTATTTAAAGTATTAGAGTGGCCATTATGTTCAAGTGCCAGGTTTTGATCCTGTCAGTAAATTTAATCTAAAAGAATAAAATGTTTTAGACTGTTTTTAAGTTTCAGTAGGACGAAGGGTACTGTCAAAGGTTTTCCTTAAGGTGGTGTCAAATGTAAAAGCTGGTTTTGACATAATCTTATGTAAACAGAACTAAGTTTTGAGGTTTCTGTGATTCTTTTCCATTATTGCATACTTGTGGCTAAGGATGTGAGACTTTATGAACTCCTCACAGTTTCAGCAACTTCAGAAGTTTCTCCTGAATGTATTCATACACTCAGTTGTGTGTGTGTTACTCCAGAGAATTGCAAATGAAAAAGAATTCAAGTCATTGTATCATTGCTGCTTGTATAGCGTCATAGGTAAGAGTTCGTCCCATCTCAGCTAGTATCTATATTAGCTTGGACATCTTCTCTCACCTCTCCAAGATTCCTTTTCCTAGTCTGGAAATGAGAGTCACGATTCCCTAATTTATAGAATGGTTGTGAGGATTCAGTAATAACCTTCTAAAGTATGTAGGAAAAATAAGTTTCTCTTCTGTGATAAAAACAAATTTTGTTGCCTTTTCCTTTCCTTATGAAAAACACATGATACAAACATATATAAATATGTTGAAATAATACAGTCCAATGTAGGTAAAGCCCACATTTATAGAAAGCATAGAATCTCTCAGCTAAAAGGAATCTTAGAGATTATACAGTTCACTGATAATTTCTTTGGTTTATGACCTACTTAGAGAATCTGAAAGTCATAATCCTTCTCTCTCCAAAAATGCCTCTGTACACAAAAATTAGCATATCATTTTAAGGCATTCCAGGACCCCCTAAAACTTCTTCCTGTCTCCCTGGATTAAGAATCCTCAACTTGAATCAACACCCTCAATTTAAAGATGGAGAAATTCAAGAATATAAGTGATAGGCTCTTGAGAGTTAAAAATTATTTGAAAACTCTTTTCCAAAAAATGTCTGTCTCTAATCATTTAAGATTGCAGCATTCATCAGTTATTTGAGCAGTTTTCTCAGACTACCGCTGAATTTTATTTGTGGACTTACTGTCTAGTCCACGCTTGGTGTGTTAGTGACATTGGAGCTATTTGTAATCTGACACCAAGTTAAGTGAAATCATTTGGGTAATGATCTTATTTTTAACATGCTTTTCCTCAAAAATTACAACACTACATTCTCAGTGAGCACTCCTTAAGCACCCTTCATGGTTCAAAACCTACTCAGGACATTGTGAGTAAAAGATAAGGAGATCCCGTTTCCAAGCCTGTAATAGAGAACTCAGAGAGAGGAGCAAAACATTCAGGCCCAGAACTGTGAGAGGTCCAGAACTGGGAGAAGGTCCAGAACTGGGAGAAGGTCCCACATCTCAGGTAGCATTAAGGTTGGGTCTTGAATAATGAGTAGGAATTTTCTAAGCAGAAGCTCCAGGTATCCTAACCCCCTGTGCATGAAGATTTTACAGTTATTATTACACGTGTATGAGAATTCGTCCTAAACTACAGGGGATGGCCCCCTGAAGAAGACCCGTTCCCTAGTCTCATCAGCCATGCATCCTCCTCCTCTGAGCCATGCAGTCTCTAAACCTCAAGGTCACTCTCTCTGTCCTGCAATTTCTAGTCACTCACAAGGACTTTGCTCTCAGCAAAGCGTCCCTGCACCTTGCTCTTCTTTTCTGTTCCCACTGCTGTCTTGCCCTAGGTCTCCACATCACTGGGCCTGACCCTCAGGATGCATGTCACACAACCTCACCAATCCTTCTTTGTTCTACAAAACCACCAAATGCGCTTTCCTCAAATCAATGTATTCAAAAGCCCCGCTAAGAACCATTGTCCCCAGGTTATCTGTGGGATATAGTTATCCAGTCTGCTTACTGGCGTACTCAAAGCCTTCCACTGTCTGACCTTGGGCTCATCACCCGTCAGATCCCCCAGCACGTTGAGACTCCAGCCAGGCAAGCACAAGGCAGTGATGATAAGAGCCGACATTAAGTTCAGGCCTCACCTTCCCCACTTATTATCTGTCATGTTTTGATCTCTTCCAAGCTTGTTTCCTTATCAGTTACATGAATAAAAGAACATATAACTGAAAGCTATTAGGAAACTTAGTGTGATCACGTGGGCAGTTCCTCCTGCTGTACCTGACACATAACTGGCTCTCAATAAATGGTAACACATGTCACCATCATCGCCATCACCTTCCTCTGAAATGCACCACATATCTACATACAAACATTTCTAGAAACGTCTCCTCTTCTTAACCTAGGTCATTTGTTACTTCTTTGGGATTTGCTTCACGTCCTTGTTACCTCCCGGCTGATCCCCGCCAAATTCACCTGCTGCCCGCACTCTCTTCTCACATCTCCTGTGTCATTGCTACGTTTGCTTTACATTGTTTGCAAACTTTTCTTAAAGGTCTTGTCCAGGCTATGATAGCTGGAGCTGCGCCCTACGAAGCAGAGTGTGGTGCAAAGTGCCGAGCCTCCCGACTCCCTCTTTGTTTGAGGATGTTGAAGTGTTCATGAAACAGATGGAAGGTTGGATAGTTGATGTCTAAGGATCCTTTTCAGTAGCTGATTTTGGAGTGGGAGTTGTTTAAGATCGGGGACGTATCTTATACTCCCTGCTATTTCCCACAGCTAAGAACATTGTAGGCGCACTCAGGGATGGGGTGGTGGGCAGTCTGGTTTTCCTGACGAGCCAGCGCACTCTTTGATCAGTCAGTGGCTTTCCGTCCTACAGGGGAATTTAGTGGGATGTGTCCCAGGATTGGGGGATGGTCACCTCCATGTGCCTCACACGGTGACGTAGAGTCAACTTACAATAAATATTTAATGAGCAAGCACCAACCATAAGCAGTGGCCACTACACTATCGTACGTCCCTCAGGAACAAATTTAAGAGCAAATGGAAGAGTCTCCTCCAAAATTAAGGCTGAAGTTTTAGGGAGAAATTAATGGAAAAGAGCTATAGCAGAAGACCAAAAACAAAAACAAAATAAGTCTCCTTAGGTTGCACATAAAAAGCTCTTTTCTTGAAAATTTGATTTCGCTTCCTTACAACTTCCATACTGGGGTAAAGAGAGAGCCCATGACGACATTTATGTTGAATGGCCTTCTTGGAAACTATTCTTCACGTTCAGTGTTGAAACGGTTTCGTTACACAGGGCACCTCTAATTCCTGCCAGTTTGTTGCATTTCTGAAATCAGCTACTTTGCCTTCTGTGTTATTGAATTTCCGGTAGCTGAACTTAACCCCATTGCGGCCTGGCCTTTGTAGACCCCTTTGCTTTAATGCTAGAAGAACCTTCAGCTTCAAAGAACGCCTCCCCGCTCCTCCCCAGTTGGAGAGGGCAAGGTGGTGGTGGGCAGGGAAGGAGGGGAGGAAATCAGTTAATTGCAGGCTGTCGGAGTTGTTTTAGGTGACTTTGTACTTCTTGAATTTAAAATCAACATGAACTATAGACAAGTCAGGCTGGGAATTTAAATAGCAACAAAAAAGCATGGGTTTTGCAAATGCCAGGAATGACTCATCTGGTGAGAATGGCATTGTATTGGTAATACAATACAGAGAGAAGGAAAAGACTGTGGTATCTGCTCTCTTTGTGTCTCTGACCTTGAGGAGAAGTACAACTTGTTTGTTGCAGAAACTGAGCATCTAATGTGCTGATGCACCTGTTAGTTCTTATATATTAAATGGCAGAGCAGTTGCCGTTCCCTGTGATTGCTTTGTGGATGAAATATTTTCTGCAGTCTGGTGAACTGGTTTGCTTTTCTTTTTTCTTTTCTTTTTTTTTTTAAAGAATGTACGTGTTTGTATTTCTTGCGTCTCTGATTTCTCAAAAACATCCTTTCTCATTCTATTTCAACACCTCTGTCTCCCTATTCCATCTGAAAATATGTTTGACTTTTTATTGTTAAGGTAACAGTATTCCGATTTGTGTTTTCTGTAGAGACCATGAACCAGGCGAGTCCTGCTAGAAAGCTGGAGGATGTTCTCCATCTCGCTGAGCTCTGCATAGAAGTCCTACAGCAAAATGAAGAGCATCATGCAGAGGTGATGGCTTGTTTCTTCGTTTGTTTGTTTTCACTGTATAATTTAAAAGCTTTAAATTCCTCCCCCACACACACGTATAATTCACAAATGGGTTTCATATTAGTTCAACTGGAAGTTTTTCTCCTATACTTGCCTTTGTCGTTGACGATGGCGTTGTTAGGGAAATTGCTTTCTCATCAGGGGAAGAGTGAGATTTAATAGAGATGCTCTGAGCTAATCTATGACTTGTTTTAACAGCCATAGAAAGCTACACATAACGCTTTGCCATAGTAGGAACAAAGCTAAAGAAGGGGCCTACGCATAGCCTGTGACACACCTCTGGCCGTTTACCTTATAGAAAACTGAGAACATACATGCATTGCCTGGGAATACAATTCCTATATATTACAAAGGAATGGTCTATGTATATCATTTAATATCTGTTCTTGACAACAGTCATGCTGTCAGGAACTTGGGGGAGCTCATGGTGTCTGCTAAAGATGTACAACCAGGAAGAAGCAAAGCTAGGACACGAACTCCATCTTGTGATGCCAGATCACTTGGGTTCCTAACTAACTAACACACTAAGCCATAACTGTGTTAGTGTAGAAATGTAAGTCAGTCAGTGTGCGAAAGGATAACGAGTGACCATCTGTAAGATAACAAAATCAAATGGAAGACATTCATAACTCTACTCTTTCACGCTTACCATCAAACTCTTCTTTAAGTTTTCACATTGTTTAGAGTTTTTAAAAATTCTAATTATATATTGACATTCACTAAAGATAATAAGTTGTCATTCACCAAGCAAATTGCTTATTCTGAGACTTTAAAGGTGTCACTCTTTCTAGGAGTCATGAGGTTATTTTTTTAAAGAAAGAGTCTTCTGACTTTGAACGGGGTGGTGGAAATGTGTGGAATTAAATAAATATATTAAATTTCAATGCCCTAACACTGCTTTTAGTCTTGAAGAAGCATAGGAAATGAGCAAGAATAAAAAAGACCAGATACATAAGAATTTATATAGTATTTATATTCCATGAAGCCTCATTCTCCAAATATAAGAAACCAAATAAAGTATATTTGAAGATATTTTTGGGAAAGTATATTCATGAAACCTTACTATAGGTAACTAAGATTTATTGTATCTGGTTATAAATATGATCATTCAAAACATCTGCTTTTAGCTCACACTGTGGAATCTAGTTCTTACCTTGCATCTGTCATGTGTGAAGTTGTTATGGATATTTTATTTTAAACTGAAGAAACAGCTGCTTCAATAATTTGAAATGAATTCCCAGGAGGATCTTTTCTAGGCTAGTACTCCTGCGGTGTTACAATGAAAATGATTATATGATAAAATATATGTACATGTTGTCTTTGTCTGTTATTAAAAGGCATTATCATCAAGAGTATTAGACCTTTTTGAATTAAAAAAAAAAATTCCGATTGGATATCTAAGTACAGTATATGTCACCTAAACAGGTGAACTATTCCCATCCATTTCACAAAAATCACATTTAGTTTTCCTGCACTAATAAAAATAATGACTCTCTTGTATTTTAAATGTAATTAATGTTATGTACTCCACACGATCACTCAATGCTAGTTAAAATATAATGTACCCACACAGAATTAAAATGGAAATGTTACTTATTTTCTGATCCACAAAAATACAGTTGACTTTATTCAACAGACATAATCATAACTCCTAAATATCACTCTGTGCTGAAATATAGAACTATCATAACAACCTCTTTTTAAAGTGCTTTGTAACACTGTGACATTTTTCCATTCTGCGATGCTTCCAAATTCTTGGAATCCCTCAGGGAAGAGAGGTATGTAAAATTGTTTCCACTATTTTTCTGCCATGCAATGACTTTTCATGAAGATAAGAGTCCTCTTTGATTATAAGTCGTGTTAAAGCCAACCAGGTTCCTCTCCTTTGAATGAAAGACCATTTCTTTGAATAAGATTCCTTGATTGCAGTGTTTCTGTGAATATGTTTCATTAGCTATGGCACGCATAGTTACTGCTGGCCGTCTAAGTGAAAGCCAGCTGAGAGGGTTTTAATGTTTTGGTTTTATTTTTTACTTGCTTGTCTGTTTACCTTTTTCTTTCTTCAGAAGATCCAACTTGTTCTCTGAACAGTGTTGGGGAGTGAATTGGTCTGATTCCAAAGTCATTTGCAGAGTGAATTGGTGGACTGCACTCTACACTGATCTGTGTTTTGCTGGATGTTCGAGCCCGAGGTTCTTTACTCTGTGAAAGATCACCCAGCTAAGCCCCCTTGGGGGAGGTTAATGTTTCCGCCTCGCAGAGACCTTCAAGTGGCTCACGTGTCAACTTCTTTTATTTTCATTCTGCTTCTCTCCACAGTGGCAGTTTACTTGACAGGGCTAAGAGGTTGTTTCTGTCGTCAGCAATTTCTCCGTGAAGCAGGTTTCCCGTCCTTCAGATCTTTGGCAGTAACTTACTTTCAAAGCAGTCCTCCCTTCTCTCCGAAGGCCTCTCTCTCGACCTCTCCTCTCAGGCTTTTCTTCCGAATATCTCTTTAGAAAGATAGCTCAAGCTTCTTTCCAGAAAATCTTCAAAGCTGTGTCTGCATTCTAGTGACTAGTCTGTGTCTGACCAGAAATTTAGGCAAACGGATCCAACAACTGTGCATCCAAAGGCCACTTACTCTGCCAACACCATGAAATCCCAAATGCCGTGGGAAAGCCCTAGGTCCGCCAGCACCCCATCTCCCAACCCCCCCCAACACACACACCATTACACTGGTAAGAAAGCTGAGTCCTGGGATGGTTGAGCGACTTTGCCAGAGGTGCACAGCTAGTTAGTGCCTGGGTGCAGACTCAGGCCAGACTCCAGATCCGGGCTCTTTCCAGTGAAGCACGTTGTTGTTTCTCGGTTGAAGCAGGGGGACCAGATCAGCTGTCCTGTGCTAGCTCTGCTCTCAGGACTACCATTGGGTGTTGTAAATGCGGATGTGTATGGTGCAAGCCTGGAGAAGGCCTCTCCACTCTGTCCTTCGCTTCCTTTCTTGCTCTCCCGCGCGTCCTGAGCCTGCCTGAGACAATGGAGTGTCAGAGTATCAGTCAGGGGCCAACGGAGGAAACGTGAGTAAGATGAGCACAGCACAGGTTGTTTCTTTCTTGCTCATCGTCCCAGCAGAATCCTGATGGGAGGTCCCTAAAGTGTTGTGAATATAATATTGTTCACCACATTCGTGACACTGTAGGCAGGAAGGGTGTTTGGCGGTAACTTGGTGTTGACAACTAGAAAGCTGACCCTTCCATGCAAGTGGTTAATTCATCCTGCACTTCAGCTGGCTGTGTCCGAGGTGGCTCCAGCCACAGAGCCAGGACAGAGGCAGGAGACCATGGTGGACACACACATCTGTGCATATGCTCACCCCCCTGGAACATCAGTATCTAAAGCAGATTATGCTTCTGGGTGGGTTCTAACGCAAAGACAAAGGGCATTTGGTTTTTTTCCCATTCCTTGTTGCTTCTTTGTGTCCTTCTCCCTCTCTACTAGCAGACATATCTAAGGAGTATCTTAGTGTGGTTATACAAAAAGGCGTTCGTGAGCGAGATCTGGTGACTGCCTGCTACTACCGTGTTTCCCCGAAAATAAGACCTAGCCAGACCATCAGCTCTGATGCATCTTTTGGAGCAAAAATTAATATAAGACCTGGTCTTATGTAAGACCCAGTATTATATTATATTATATTATATTATATTATATTATATTATATTATATTATACCCGGTCTTATATTAAAATGAGACCGGGTCTTATATTAATTTTTGCTCCAAAAGATGCATTAGAGCTGATGGTCTGGCTAGGTCTTATTTTCAGGGAAACACGGTAACTAAAGTACAGTCAGCTCAGCTGTTGACTTAATCGTAGTCACATAGTATTTATATTTGGATAGCCAGTGAGATAAACCAACATTTTTTTAGGGGGTTATTGTTAGGGTTAGATTAGCCTCTGGTCCAACAAACGTCCCTCATTATGAAAGGTAACCAGCAAGTGACCTTCAGATGGCTGTGACAGAGACAGGACTCCTTTTGCAGCAGTGACTCTCACACGAAATTACATGGGCATAAATACCCCCTCCCACACCTGTTTGTTAATCATTGACTAATTGGTAAATAGGTAATAACGAGTAGTATGTTACCCTGACATATGATTTGAAGTATTTTCAGTTTAGCATCTCATTTTGTCATTTCAATATTTATATTCAGGTATGAGTCTGAATAGGGAGAGAGTTTGGTGAATCAAAACAGTTGTAAACAAATTATGTTTGGTTTGACAGTAGTGTAGGTGTCACCTGAAGGTTCTCGTCCATTCTACCGGCTCCCCAAAGGAGCTTAAATATTTCTAGAATCAGCCCCCTCCACATCATGTTGCTGTGTGTGTGGGGGTGAAGTCAGGGGGATAACCTAGACGCTAGGCTATCTCTAGAGCTTTCAGGATCATATACCAAATACAGGATTGCAAACTGACCTTTACGTGGGGAAAAAATAGGCACATGCTACATTCCAAAATCAGAGTCACTGTTTTTGCTCATTTATGTAGCCACCTCCTTTTTTTTGTTGTTGTAAATTATAAATTTTAACTATATTTTGAGGGTAAAAATAACCAAAAGCCTCAAACCTCAAAGAAATTAGAAAAGACATAAAGAAATCAATAGATTCTCTGACAAGAAAAAAATCAGAGGACATTAACTGGTCTGATCTGCAAAATATAGATAGATAGATGATAGATGATAGGTAGGCAGACATATATAGTTAATTAAGAAGAAACTATATGTGTAAGAGCTTGGTCTCTACTCTCTAGTTGACCTGGATTTAAATCACTGCTGTTACCTAGCAACTATATGACTTTTGTCAAGTTATTTAATGTCTCTGAGTTGGATAACATAAATCATACCATCTATCTGAAATGGTTGCTTGGAAGATTAAGTAAAATAACCTATAAAAAGCTTTTAGAATAGTAGTTGGCACATAGAAACTATTCAATTCATGGTTGTATATTATTATTTTTAAAATATCTAAACTCACATTATAAGATCTGTATGCAATTCAACTTGTTTTTGTACTTACTGAAAATGTGCAGGTTTTGTGTTTGTGTTTTTTTTTTTTTTTTTTTAACTTTCATGCAGCAAGGGATTTTCATAGTCATTGAATTTTCACAACAGTTCCAGGAGAGCTTAGGGAAAGTGTTGTTATTGCCGATTTGCAGATGAGGAAACGGAAATTCACCCGAGAGAACGATCTGCCCCAGTCACTCAGGTCTCACCACTAAGTCTAAAGGCTCAGTACTCTGCTTCCAGTTTCAGGGTTCATTGTTACCTGTCTCTGTTTTCAACTACATTCAGTAAACGTGGCTTTCAAAGTATTGTCAGCCTGTCTCACATACTGTTTTCACTGCACAATATTTATTTATTGTTAGAACTTTGATGCAGTATGGCTAAAGGATTACAATCAAGTTTTGCTTGGTATTTCCCTCTTAATCAAATTACCCACTGCCTTCCGCCTCTGCCATCTCATTTACACTATGCGTGGCTTAGCATTAAAGCCAACATAACTTTCACGCAGAGAATCAGGACTTTTGAGTGGTGCCCTACAGATGAAATGGTTTCTTAGAGGGGTTTTCTCCTCTCTGGTGGCTGCCCCATGTCTGTGGAGCCTCAGGCATGTCCCATGACTCTAGGGAGGAAATGAGGCAGCCCCTCTTCTCACTACTAACCCATGGGGGGAATGACTGCCACCCAGTGTGGTGCCAAAAAAAAGAGGGGACAGTGTAGAATTGACCTTGTGTTTTCAAGGTAACAGCCTGCAATTCTTGAGTTTTATTTCCAAAGACAGTGATTGCTTAAAGCTTTCTCTAGTCATCATAAGAACAATAAGCATTTGTCACAGATTCCTTTACATTCATCAGGAATAACATTAACAGGAACATAATTTGAGGCTTTAATATATACTTCTGTAAAACATAATGAAAATCTTGCTACCCTGAAGCTACTCTTTTAAGGAAAGTTACGTTCCATTTGGTTTCATTGGCTCTCTCGTCCAAGTTAACTTTCAAAAGAGCTTTGGAAATTTTTCTGAGCCTTGAGACGATCCTGACTTAACATGACTGTTATTTTCTTAATTTGAACCTTTTGCAAAGATACTGACTGTGAACTGGAAGTGAGACTTTGAAAATGTCTCTCTTTGCAGAACTGCATTTTTACTAGAGTTTCTCTCCTGCTCTACTGAGAGTGAAGAATCTCTGTTTTTGTGTCTCAGTTCTAAAAGATAGGACAAGATAGCTGCAAAAAAAAACTCTATGCTATTTTTACTTTTACCTTTACTCATTCTAATAGATGTTTAAATAAAAAGTATATTTTCTTTTTCTTTTTTTTTTTAAGATTTTATTGGGGAGGGAACAGGACTTTATTGGGGAGCAGCATGTACTTCCAGGACTTTTTCCAAGTCAGTTGTTCTCCTTTCAATCTTAGTTGTGGAGGGTGCAGCTGGGCTCCAGGTCCAGTCTCCGTTGTTAGTTGCAGGGGGCGCAGCCCACCATCCCTTGCGGGAGTCAAACCGGCAAACTTCTGGTTGAGAGCCCACTGGCCATGTGGGAATCGAACTGGCAGCCTTCGGCATTAGGAGCTCGGAGCTACAACCGCCTGAGCCACCAGGCTGGCCCTGATAATATTTTCAAAGAGCAATAGCTCAATTTATGTAGAGCATACCATTTCCAACACGAAGTTATAAACACAGAGTCAGATGTTAAAATATCCCTAACTATAAAGTCTATATTTATACTGCACACTTTTCACTTTTCATAATATTTCCTTATATATACACCCCTGCTAATTAGTTACACGGTAATATTTTTATTACTGTATTGAACATTATCCTTATAAGTTTTTCAGAGAATATTCAATATTTTATAACCCACGTTTTGTTGTGTGGTTTGACTCTTCTATGGTTTAAATCTAATTTACATTTGAAGAAATTAAATGAAGTTTTGCAACCATAAGTCTCACTTGTTCTTAGGAAGTTCTTGAAAGTAAATGTGGACATCACTGGCAATAGTATGATGAATCCTTTTTTAAATGATTAGTTTTAATTGGAATAAGAGCAAATCTGTATCACAGAAGTGTGAATGTTTTGCAGTTATGGGGTTAAAAGGTTATGACACTACCAAAAGCTAGATTTAAAAAAGGAAAAAAAGACCTGAAAAATAATTCACTGTGAACGGTATAAAGAGAAACCTTCAATGTATGAAAAAAATGTTTAAACTTATTCATAATTAGGGAAATGCAAATTAAAACAAAAATGATCTATTATAGCCAGAGAAGTCCAATTATTTTTGTGTTTGTGAATGTGATAAGAGTACGTAACACAAAATGTGCCCTCTAAGCCACATTTTGAGTATACAATACAGTATCATTAGCTGTCGGCACTACACTGTACACTGAATCTCTAAGACTTGGTCATCTTCTATGAGCAAAACTTTGTACCCTTTCACTGATGCCTCCGTTTCACACTCCCCCCAGCCATTCTACTAAAAAACATCTTACTGTTGTGTTTTTGACTATTTTAGATTCCTCATAAAAGTGGGATCCTTCTGTGTCTGGCTTATTTCACTTAGCATAATGTCCACCAAGTTAAATTAACTGTTGTTGCAACTGGCATAATTCCCTCCTTTTTTAAAGCTGAAAAATAGTCCATTGTATAGAAATATATTTTCTTTTTCCAGTCATTCATCAGTGGACATTTATGGTACTTCTATGTCTTAGCTATTGTAAATAATGCTTCACTGAACATGGTAGTACAGCTCTCTCGTTGAGATTCTGACTCCATTCTTTTAGATTATACCCAGAAGTCAGATTGCTAGATCATATGGTAGTTCTCTTTTTAATTATTTGAGGAACCTCCATTCTGTTTTCCATAATGGCTGTACCAATTTACATTCCCACCAATGGTGTACAATGGTTTTCTTTTCTCTACCTCCTCAACAAACTCACCTGTTGTTTTATAATAGCCATCCTGACAGGTGTGAAGTGATAACTCACCGTGGTTTTGGTTTGCAATTGAAAATCAAATGGTTATTACCATTGTGAGGATCTTTGCATATTCCTGTTGGCCATTTGTAAGTCTTCTTTGGAGAAATGTCCATTCAGGCTCTTTGCCCATCTTTTAATCAGGTTGATTTTTGTTTTTGTTTGTTTATTTGTTTGTTTTGCTATTGACTTGTAGGAATTGCTTATATATTTTGGATATTAACCCTTTATCAGATGTATTTTTTGCAAATGTTATCTCCCATTCCATAGACAGGTTGCCTTTTCAGTTTGTTGGTGGTTTCCTTTGCTGTGCAGAAGCTTTTAAGTTTCATGTAGTCCTGTTTATTTTCACTTTTGTTGCTTGTGCTTTTGGTGTTATCTCCAAGAAGTCATTCCCAAGGCCAATGTCAAGAAGGTTTTTCCCTGTGTATTTTCTTTTTTAATTTTTATTACATTTATTGAGGTGACATTGGTTAGTAAAATTATATAGGTTTCAAGTGTACGTTGCTATAATACATCATCTGTGTATTGCATTGTGTGTTCACCACCCAGAGTCAATTCTCCTTCCATCACCTATTTGACCCCATTTACCGTCTTCTACCACCCCTCACCCTCCTTACCCTCTACTAACCACTAAACTGTTGTCTGTGTCTCTGATTTGTTTGTCTTGTTCATTTGTTGCTTTCAGTTTTATATGCCCCATATGAGTGAAGTGATATGGTTCTCGACTTTCTGTCTGACTTACTTCACTTAGCATGATAATCTCAAGATCCATCCATGTTATCATAAATGGCAGTATTTCATCTTTTCTTATGGCTGAGTAATATTGCATTGTATATCTGTACCACATTTTCTTTATCCAATCATCTATTGAAGGACACTTTGGTTGTTTCCATGTCTTCACCACCATGAATAATGCTGCAGTGAACATAGGGGTACATATATCTTTACAGATAAATGTTCTCAGATTCTTTTGGAAGATACCCAGAAGAGGGATTGCTGGGACGTTTGATAATTCTATTCTTAATTTTTTAAGGAGCCTCCGTATTGTTTTCCATAGTAGTTGTAACAGTTTACATTCCCAGTAGCAGTGTATGAGAGTTTCTTTTTCTCCACAACCTCTCCAACACTTGTTATTACTTGTCTTGTTGATAATAGCCAGTCTAACAGGTGTGAGGTGGTATTTCATTGTGAATTTGATTTGCATTTCCCTAATAGTGCAGTTGAGCATCTTTTCATATATCTGTTGGCTGTGTGTGTGGGAGAAGTGTCTGGGAGAAGTGTCTGTTCAGGTCCTCTGTCCCTTTTTTCAGTTGGGATTGTTTGTTTTTTGTTGTTGTTGACTTGTATGAATTCTTTATATATTTTGGATATTAGCCCCTTATCGGAGGTGTTGTTTGCAAATATCTTCTTACATTCAGTTGGTTGCCTCTTTGTTTTGTTGATGGTTTCTTTTTCTGTGCAGGAGCTTTTTAGTTTGATAGAGTCCCATTCCTGATTCTAAGAGTTTCACAGTTTACAGGTCTTATGTTAAGTCTTTCATCCATTTTGAGATGATTTTTGTGTGTGGTGTAAGATAAAGGTACAGTTCATTATTTTTCATGTGGATATCTACTTTTCCCAGCAACATTTATTGTCCTCATTTATTGCTTGTCCTCATTGTGTATTTTTAACATCCTTGTTGAAAATTAGTTGTCCGTATATATGTAGGTTGATTTCTGAGGTCTCTATTCTAGTTTACTGGTCTATGCATCTTTTTTTATGCCAGTACGTACTATAGTTTTAGTTACTATAGCTTAGTCATATAGTTTGAAATCAAGAACTGTGATGCCTCCATCTTTGTTCTTTCTCAAGATTGTTTTAGCTATGGGGTCTTTTGTGATTCATATGAACTTTAGGATTGTGTTTTCTAGTTTTGTGAAAAATTCCAGTAGGATTTTGATAGAGATTGCATTGAATCTATAGATTACTTGGGGTCATATGAACATTATTAACAATGGATAAACTCCTAGAAACATACAAGCTATCAAGACTGAATCAAGAAGAAACAGATCAAAAACAAATAAGAAATTTGAATCAGTAATCAATAACCTCCCAACAAGAAAAGCCCAGGAGCAACCTTTCTTAAAGTCTCCCAAAAAAATAGAAGAGGGAATATTTCTGAACTCATTTTATGAAGACAGCATCATCTTGGTAGCAAATCCAGACAAAGACACTACGAGAGAAGAAAACTCTAGGCCAGTACCCTGATGAACACGGATGCATTAATCCTCTACAAAATATTGGCACATTGATTTCAACAGCATATTGAAAGGATCATAAATCCCAGCAGATTTATCCTTTGGATGCAAAGATGGTTCAACATACACAAATCAGTCAATGTGATATACTACATTAACAAAAGAAGGTTAGAAATCACATGATTATCTCAGTATATGCAGAAAAAGCATTTAACAAAATTTAACAGTCTTCATTGAGAAAAATTCTCAATGAATTAGGTATAGAAGGTACTTACCTCAACACAGTAAAGACCATACATGAAGAGCCCACAGTTAATCATGAAAACTGAAAAACATGCCTATAGATCCAGAATATAGCAAGGATGCTCACTTTCGCCACTTTTTTTCAACACAAAAGTGGAAATCCTTGCCAGAACAGTCAAGCAAAAGAAATAAAATCCATCCACATTTGACATGTAGAATTAAAATTATTTCTGCAGATGATGTGTTCTTTTATGTATAAAACCATAAAGACTGTTTAAAAAACTGTTAGAACTAATGAACAAATTCCGCAAATTTGAAGGATGTAAAATCAACATACAAAAATCAGTTGCATTTCTATACACTAACAACAAACTATCCAAAAAGGAAACTAACAATCCCATTTACAACAGCACCAAAAATAATAAAATTCTTAGAAATAAATTTAACCAAGGAGGAGAAAGATATACACTTAAAAGTATAAAATACTGATGAAAGCAATTAAAGCAGTCACAAATAAATGGAAAGATGCCTGGTGTTCAAGGATAGAAAGAATTCATATCGTTTAGTCCTGGGCTGTATTTGTTGGGAAGTTTTTGATTACTGATGCAAATTCTTGATTCGTTTTTGGTCTGTTCAGATTTTCTGTTTCTTCTTGATTTAGTCTTTATAACTTATATGTTTCTGGGAATTTATCCATTTCTTGTAAGTTGTCCAGCTTTTTGATGTATAATTGTTCATAAGAGTATTTTATGATCTTTATTTCTGTGGCATCAGTTGTAATGTTTCCTCTTCCATTTATGATGTTGTTTATTTGAGCCTTCTCTCTTTTTTTCTTTGTTAGCTCTGACTAAAAGTTTGTTGATATTGTTTACCTTTTTAAAAACCAACTCTTAGTTTCATTGATCTTTTCTGTTGTTTTTCTATTCATTATTTCATTTATTTATATAACATTAGGATGTTTATTGAGATCATTCTTCTTTTTACTGTAGGTGTTTACTGCTGTAAACTCTTACTACTGCTTTTATTGCATCCCATAAGTTTTGGTATGTTGTATCTTAATTTTTGTTTGTCTCAAGATATTTTCTATTTCCTTTATGGTTTCTTCTTTGACACACGGTTATTCAAGAGTGGCTTGTTTAATCTCCATGTGTTTGTGAATTTTTCTCTTGTTATTTCTAATTTCATCCCATTGCTGTTGGAAAAGATAGTTTGGATGATTTCAATCTTTGTAAATTTCTTAAGGCCTATTTTTGTGACATAGCACGTAATCTATCCTGGACAATGTTCTGTGTGTGCTTGAGAATGTGTGTTCTGCTGGTTTTGGGTAGAATGTTCGGTGTATGTCTGTCAGGTCCCTTTGACCTATAGTGTTGTTAAAGTCTGCTGTTCCATTATTAACTTTTTGTCTGGATGATCTGTTCATTATTGAAAGAGTGATATTGAAGTTTCTGATTGTAATTGTATTTCTGTCTATTTCTCCTGTTAGATCTGGCAGTGTTTGCTTTATATATTTAGGTGCTCTGATGTTGGGTGCATATACATTTTTAATTGTTCTATCTTCCTGGTGAATTGACTCTTTTATCATCATGTAAGGAACATTTTTGTCTATTGTGGCAGTTTTTGACTATTTTGTTTGATGTAAGTTTAGTCATCCCTGTTCTCTTTTGGTTGCCATTTGCATGGAATATCTTTTTCCATCTCTCCACTTTCAACCTATGTGTGGCCTAAATCTAACGTGAGTCTCTTATAAGCAGCATATAGCTGGATCTTGTTGTTTTATCCACTCACTCAGTCTGTATCTTTTGATTGGGGAGTTTAATCTATTTCCATGTAGAGTAATTATTGATAGGTAAGGACTTACCTCTCAACTGGACACCAGAGCTTGTAACAGTCTTATTTTAAACTGAAAACAGTTTAAATTCAATCACACACAAAAACCCTTCACTTTTACTTCACACACACACACACACACACACACACACGTTATGTTATTGATGTGAGAATTTATTTCTTCTATACTGTGTATCCATTAACCAATTTTTGTGGTAGTAGTTATTAATACTTTTCTTTTTTTGGATTTTATACTAGAGTTAAAAATGATGTGTGCACCATCATTCCAATATTACATTACTATTTGTTTATATGTTTACCTTAACCAGTGAGATTTATACTTTTAATATGCATTTATGTGGCTGTGTGTCCATCAACATTCTTTTGTTTCAACTTGAAGAATTCCCTTTAGCATTTTTTGTAAGGCAGTTATAGTAGTGACAAACTTGCTCAGTTTTTCCTTGTCCGGAAAAGATTATCTCTCCTTCATTTTTAAAGGACAATTTTGGTGACAGTTTTGTTTCATTTTTAAAGGCTAGTAGTCTTGGTTGGCAGTTTTTTCTTTACCATTTTGTGTATATCATACCACTTCTGTCCAAACCTCCTAGGTTTCTGCCGAGAAATCTGTTCATAGCCTGATGGCAGTGGGGGAGAACAAGGGAATCCCCTTGTATATGATGAGTCTCTTTTCTCTTGATATTTTCAAAATCCTCTCTTTGTCTTTGACTTTTTTTCTCAGAGATGTCCCATAAGTCCCACAGGCTTTATTCACGCTTTTTCATTTTTTTTCTTTTTGTTATTCTAACTTGATAACTTCAAATTACTTGTTTTAAAGTTCATTCTTTATGCTGCTTGCTTAAGCCTGCTGTTGAAGCTCTCAGTTGAATATTTCAGTCAATGTATTCTTCAGCTTGAGAACATTTACTTCGTTCTTTTTTATGGTTTCTGTCCCTTTGTTGAACATCTCATTTTTTTCTGATTTCATTTAGTTGTCTCTCGCTGGGCTTAAGATGATTGTTTTCAACTCTTTGAAGTAGTGCATAGATCTCCATTTCTTTATGGTTGCTTACTGGAACTGTATTTTGTTCCTTTGTTCATGTTGTGTTTCTTTGATTCTTCGTGATCCTTACAGCGTTGCATTGGTGTCTCTACATTGGAAGAAACAGTCATCTCTTCTCGTCTTTACAGCCTTGCTTCTACAGGGAAAATCCTTCACCAGTCAGCCCAGAGTTTCAGGGAGTGGGGGAGCTAGCTGGTGGGGACCACAGGTTGGTGGGCCTGCTGCCAGGTTTTATGGACAGGTAGGCCTGGTGCCATGGTCTATACGAGGCTACATTATTTTCAAGAACTTTCTTAAAAGTAAATATTCTTACCACCCTTCTAAACAGAGGCTTTTTGTTGTTGTTTTTAAGTGATTATTGCTATTCCCTATAAAAGGCATTAGAAAATGCCTAGTTGAGTATAAAGTCTAATTTAAGAGGCAGGCATTAAAATATCCACATATGTAGTCAGATATGCCATGCTAAGACCTGGGAAATAAAAATTTTAGGTATCAGAGAGACTATCTAGGAGGACCTAATTCACACTGGATGGTCAGGAAATGTCTCTGTATGAAAGTATGTTTTAGCTTTAGACAGTACATTTATAAAAAATTGTACTACAAATAAAGAGTAATAATTTTTAAATGCAAGAAGAAATTTTATAGATACACATATTTAATAAGTTTGGCATTGGTGAACAAAAAGTAAAATCTAAAATAGAATTAAAATGTAAAATGGCAGTCATTGCTTTATTTTAAAATATACATGTTTAATTGAGAACATTTGAAATATATATAAAACAAAAAGAATTCTTTGTATCATAATTTAAATATGACTACTGTGAATGTTTTGGTGTATTTATTTCCAATATTTCTTGTTTTCTGCAAAAAAGAAATATTAAAACACTTGGTTTCATACTCTACAAAATTCTAACTACTATTGCCCTTTTAATTATACATATTCAAGTGGCACAGTATTCGTGTTTCCAACAAATAACCTGCTTTTACATTTGTCATTCATTCTTTCACAGGCGTTTGCCTGGTGGCCCGATTTATTGGCGGAGCATGCAGAGAAATTTTGGGCTTTATTCACAGTGGATATGGATACTGCACTGGAGGCTCAACCACAAGACTCCTGGGATAGTTTTCCTCTTTTCCAGCTGCTTAATAATTTCCTCAGAAATGACAGTAAGCACTTGCATTTTCTTCAGTATTTGAACAGTGGGGGTGGAAGAATGATCTTTGTGTGAATGTGTATTTACAGAGCTCTGGCACTCGTTCCTCAAGAGTCGGCCTAGATAACGTTAACATTTTCTCATCCTCCCTGAGTAGGTCAGGCCATGGTCCGGGGTGGACCCGCCACACTCCCACGTGGCTCCAAGGCCTCTGAAGTTCCTCTTAGTCCTACCTCCTGCCTTCATCGAGGACTGATAACAGAGGCCCCCTTCTCACCATACCTTTTGAATCAGAAAATCTTCAAAGGTTAACATTTCTAAAGCACTTGAAAATACTTAACATCTCTGAAAGACACCTCAGACATTTATCATTATTCTAGAAATCGTGCTATGTTAAGGCTTCTACTAATATGCATTATGATGATACTGTTTTTCTGAGAGGGATTCTACAGGTGATAGTGTAATATTGCTGCGTAGTAGGGCTTGCTGTCTCAGTATTTTAAAAATCGAAAGTTGGTAAAGGTCCTCTATGGAGAGATTTTTTTCCAATGCAGTAACTTGTACAATTATTCTGGTCCATGGTCTTCCAGCAGGCAGTGCAAACCTAGTTTTTCATCAGGATTTATGGGGCATTTTTTAACACACAGAATCCTGGGCCTTTCTTGGATGACTCTTTTGAAAGTTTCACTTAAACCTTAGTTTGGTAACTAACGCCTTCGATTTCTACTTCCGATGTAACCACAATATCTGTTCTCAGAAGTTACTTGTCCCACATTCCTTTATCTATACAAGTAGGAATCATTCATTCTGCGAATTATACTCGGCCAGTTTTTAAGTTCCAATTCGCTTCCCTCCTGCCGGCCAGCAGACTTTGAATGACCTTCTTTATTTCCCAGTCTCTTACTGTCATTCATTTTCTGCTAATAAATTACCAGTCAGGTTTAATATTACCTTAAGTCAAATGTATAACAATAAGCCTGCACCAAAAATAAATAAATGAGTCCTGCATTAAGCCCTTAAATGAGAATAAGTTAGTACAGGATTATTTCTAACAGTGCTTTCTCCAACAGCGTGGAAACTCAAGAACTGACCATATTTAGATGTATTTGGGAGTTCAAAGATAAAGTATTTATTAAAGTTGACAAACAGTTAGTAAAGATGATGAATCACTTAACCTTATTCAACATATAGAATCTATTTATAGAGAAAACAAAAATTGCTATAGCTTTCTTAGAAATATGAGTCTTTCTAGGGAACCAGTACTACAACTCCAATAAATTAACATCTTTTAACATTTATTTTTAAGACGAGCTCTTGCAAGTGTAGATTTATGAGTTATATCAAAAAGAACACTAAAATGAGAATGACAGAAATTTGATTTTTAGTCAGACTTGCAAATATTTCATTCAAAAGAGTTTCATGTTCCTCTCCTATTTAAATGTATACAGTATTATTTTATCTTACTGTGGTACACATTACTCAATCAAAACACAGAGCATTTATTACTGATCTCTTTTGAGTATTATTAGTTTTGGCAGTAAGCCTAGATCTTGACTTTGATTTTTGCGGTGATAAACAGATTTTAGAAAACATCAATTATTTCAGAGAAAAAGAGTTCCTTCGTCTAGTGAGGTAAATAGAAAAGTTCCCCAGTGCCATAATTTCCTTTTGGTATTGGGAATACGGTGTGGTCTGGGGAATTGAAATAGAATGCAGTGACTTTCTTCCCAAACTCACAAGTTATTATGCGCAAAGCCAAAAACCACTGAGTAATATCTCAGAAGTTGGTAAAACATAATTTGTTTTTGCTCTTAGTATCACCTTTGATAATAATGCAGAATATTGTTACTAATGATGTGTTAGTATATTAATCTCCTGAAATATTTAGGTGGTGATTTAGTGAATTCAGTCCAAATGTTAAATGTCAACCTATAGCTGCCCCCAAATTGTCCTTTGGAAAGCCTGTGGGAAAAATGTAAAACTTCTATCCTTTTAACCCCAATGAAAGGAAGATCCTTCCATCAGCATCATGACATGACAGCTTTTACCGCAGTGACACAATTAGAGTTAAGGTCCAAATTCTAATTAACTATAACTTTAGCCAGAGACTACCAGAACAGATTGCTCTGAAATGTCCAATGTTGGAACCAGAGATGATTTGCTGAACAATGTGCTCACTGTTACCTCACACATGACATGCCACTAATTATATATAGATTTTAAATGCCTGTGATTTTTTATTGATAATGTCACATACTTATGTTTGCTTTTCCAAAACAGAAATTACTAACACATCGCTCATTAATGGAGGTGTTAGTTTAGATTTGTACTTTTTTTTGTGCCTTGAAAACTTTGTAGCTGAGTTGTTTTTGTTTTCTAATGACTAGTGTAGGTGGTGTTTCACCATCTTTCTTTCATTAAAATCTTTATGCTTTGATATTTCAAAATAGGTATTTATGTCTTGGAGAGTGGAAGGGATATTAGACAAACCTTTGTATTTTCCATCTGAGGAAACTAAATCCCTAAGAGGCAATAGGCCTGGGCGGGGGCTTGCTGACAGGGAATTGAGGACAGAGGTGAATTGGAGCTCGAACACGTGGTCTCCAGTAACAAAAGCAGATTCTAGGGACATTTATAAAATAATACAACATTTTTAAGGAAGATAGAAGATTCCTTGAACTTTTATTTTTACCTCCAAAAATTTTATAAGGGACTTGAGTTGTGGGGCTGAAGAAGAGAGTTGATTAAAGGATACTGAAATGACCAGAGGAAGGTATATATTGTCTTCCCATGGACGTTACAAAACGTCCATGCTGAGAATTCCAGGAACTGAGCTAATTAGTGGGGAAAGAGATTCAAGAAAGCAAATTCAGTTTCTATTTTAAGGGGGAAAAAATCCTGTCTGGCGTGTGTATATTTCCTTACAGTTGGGCATGATTAGGGAAAGTCTTAGCCTTCAGAACCCTTGGAGATGAAAGGTGGTTTTCCTCAAGAGAAGAGTACCAGCTGCACCACCATTTTAGCAACTATCCCCAATCTCCTGCCCCTCACAGACTCATCCACTGACTCCCAGAGCAGGACTGAGGATGAAAACAAACTCAGACTCCTTCGTTGCTGTCCAAAAAAGACTGTGTTCCCATTCGCCTCCCCACCCCGCCTCCGTCCACCCGGATCCACTCTCCCCAATTAAAGACATAATGAGATGGCCAATTACTTTCAGTGGTATCTAAGGGAACAGTTTTGAGAAAGAGATGTATTAAAATTGAAGGATAATAAATGTTTTCATAACGAAGCCATTAGCATTGCATTTAGATGATGTTGTACAACTACAAAGCTAGTACAAATAGTTCCACCCTTGCGTGCTATTTGCCACAATTGTCCTGTCGACATGGATATGGCAAGTGACCGTTTCTGACAAATGAAAGCCATCTGCAAATGGCACAAATCGTTTCCCTCAGCACGACTGAAAGGAAAACCCTTGGAGCTAGTCACCTCTTAATCTGTGGATATGCTAGCAAGTGGCAAAGGACCATTCTTTGGGGGACTGATTCCCAAGTGGAAAATACCGCGGTGCTTCTTCTTTCATAAACAGCCCTTTCACGTTGCTAGCACATTAAAGCCATCTCGAAGAACATCCTGCTTATATAATCAATGTCACAGCGGCTCTGCCTAAACGAATAATAAATGTCCCAGTTCCGCACTAAGTGAAAACCTATCCTCCAAGACTTTCACCTTCATAAAGATGGGCTCATAAAAATCGAAAAAAGAAAAATTGGAATGTGGTCTCATGAGGATAAAAAGGCTAGTGTTAATAATTAACAAGGAGAGTGAAGTGGAGTCAAATTAGCCATAATAGAGCCCTGAGTGACTGGCAAAGTCACCTCTCATTATCAAAAAACTCATTAAGAAATGAAGAGGTGGAAATCCCGCTGGGTTATTCTCACACTTAGTCTGTATCAGAGATGATTTTTCAGATTTCTTTCAAATGAAGAACTGTTAGGTCATCATATTGTATATTAGGTTAATCTTCAAGCTTTGAAATATGGAGGGCTGACACCTGCGTCTTATTCTACCTCGAGTGCTTAAATGAGCTGTGATCTGAAATTCATGAATTGGTGTTTATAGATATATCTGTACATACGTATACTAGGAACAATGCAGAGAGGATATAACTTCTGGATTGTAGCAGGGCTGCGTACCAGCTTCGTTTCACAGACAGACACTTTTACAAATGATGACATGACCACGAAATGTGAAAATGTATTTAACACCAATCCCCAGAGTTGATTGAATTCAAAATTCTATGTCAGAATTTGTTTTACTGGCCATTGCAGTAAAAGAAACAGAAAACAAGGAATCACTAGCTTGTTTTTTGCAATTGAGTTCTTCAGGACTGCTCTAGCTTGATCTGCTTTATGTGTTTTCTTAGAACGTAGTGCCTTAAAGAAAACGATCTGCTCTAATGGCCTTTGTCCCTTCACTGTAGGTTTATAGGGACATCTGAAACTCCCGAAGGCCACAGCGTCAGGAACCCACACTTGGATTTGTTGAATTTAGATCTGTTCCCCAAAAAGTAATGAACATGACCCCACCAGTGCTCTCATTCCTTGTTAGGTACTTTGAATGGATAGATGGATGGATGGAGATATATATATATATATATATATATATATATATATATATATATATATATATATTTATTTATATATATATATATTTATATATATATTTATTTATATATATATATATATATATATATATATATATATATATATATATATTCTTTTTAAACAAGTGCCCCAAGGGGAAAGGAAAAGTTTTGTGTGTTTAGGAAATTATTATGCTAGTAAAGGTATAAATTAAATATTACCAAATTATATAAAATTACTTAAGTTTTTAATTAAAAGAAGAATAAAATCCAATGAGTTTCCTATTCTACTTAAACTTTAATGGGAGGCTCTTGGAGTTGCCTTTAGGGGGTGGATTTTTATTGATATTTATTCAATAAACACATTTATTGAGTGCCTACTTAATGTTCCAGATACTTGGCTGGGGACTGTTCCCAGATCTCAGGGTTTGCTTTGGGGTGTGTGTGTGTGTGTGTGTGTTTCCTTGTATATAATGGTGCTGTAGGCTGCAATGGTCCTGACTTTTCTCCTGAAGCCTGTATTCATTTTTCCTGTAATGGGGGTCCTCATTATATGCATTTGTCAACGTGGAGCGTGACCTATTAATTTTATATCTTAACCCACTGTGTTTGTGTTGTTCACAATTGATGCAATTCATGGTACCTTGAATAATTATTATTTTATGGCAGAGTCTGTTGTTTTAATGTGGCTGGGGTTGTTTGTTTGGTCAAGAATTACTTGTTACCTTCCAAAAGCCTAATTAGAAATTTAGGGGGAAAAACTCATTCTTCCTAATAATCCTCCAATGCTGCCTAATTGGAAGAGGGCAGCCCAATGTAAAATGGTTTATGTGGGTTTGGGAGCCAACAACATCTTTTTACTCTAAAAACAGTACATGAATTTTTCTATCTGCTGAATGTTCATTTATCCAGTGATGATTGTCTCAGCAATTGTTATTAATTGGATCTTAGTTGAAATTCACTGTTGAAATCTTACTTAAAAACCCATGACAAGTACTTTTGTAAACGTCAAAGTGCTGTTTTTGGTATGTAAATAAGCAACACTGATGTATTAATTATTGGGATGTTCACAAGAATTGAGCTCGTCTGCATCTCCAGTTTACCTTTTACTTAAACCTGGTGCTTTCTTTTTGACATTTCTAATTGTACCGTTGGGCTTGATGTCGTTGATGCTCTGTTATTTTCTGACAAGGTGATATTTGGAAACATGGAATCTTTTGGGGAAAAAAGATAGTTTTTATCAACAAAGTAGATGCTGATCCTTCCGCTTCTGTTCTTGTAACCACTATTTGAGACTCCTTCTGAGGCGTCCTTTGTACTTCCACACCTCAGGTATAAGGTCAGAAGCATTCTTGGAGGAGACCACATTAAGGACGTGCCTCTTCCAATGAGCTGCTGCAATGGGTGCCTTGGAAAGGCTTAATTTGGACAGGTGGCAGCCCCAAATCCTAACCTATCCTTACTAAACCATATGGAGAAGATGGGAGCACTCATTCTGATGCCTGGGGCAACATATTAAGAGATCTTCTGACAGTGTCTGATAGAAATGGATGCAAACTGGCATATGGGCAGCTGAGAAAAGGAGCATACATTTACATACACAAGTATATTGTGGTATATATTTCTGTAGTCTTGCCTTTTGAAACCAAATTTTCTCCTTTCTTTTATGTGTTTTCATTTCTTCTCTTGCCTCTCTCTCTCCTTTTCACTCTCTCTATCTCTCCCTCCCTTCCTCCTCCCCTTCCCTGAATCTAATTACCAAAGAGATAATACTGCCAATTGCCAGTTTTCTAAAACTTTGGAATATGGGTTTATAATTTGATGGTTTTTTTTAAATAAAAAGGAACACTACGCTGAAACATGAGCAGACTTTTGGCCAGAATTCAACATTTGTGACAGGTCTTAGGAAATATAGGAAATCTCCATTTTCTACTAATTCTGCAGGGTGATTGCTATCAAGAGTCATGACTAAACAGAGAAAATCCTCCCTTTGCTACATTCATTAAAGTAAGAGACATAACATAGCCAACATTCGTATCCAGTAGAATTCCTGGCAATCTGATTTTGGATTTATGGGTCAAAAATAGGGCTTCTCATAATTATTAATACCATGTATTTTTATATAAAATATGAAGAGATACGTAGGTCTCAATAGGTTCTTATACAGTCACCTGAATAACAAATAACCTGGACATCTTAATATTGTATCCAAGTAGTCAGTCATTTAACAAACATTTGAACACTTGCTCTGAACCAGAGACTCTGCTGGATACTAAGAATACAGACCTGGTCCCTGCCTCAAGGACCTTGCTTGCACCCTTGTATGGGGAAAGAGATAAGTCAGCACGTGCATGGACCACAGTGCAAGCCTGTACAGGGTAGAAAAGAAACAAGGGAAACTCACTAGGCAAGGTGACAGCAGAAACGGTTCAGAAGAGAAAGTGTATACATGAACTGAACCATGAAAACCATTATGGCTGGACCGCAGGAAATGGGAGTCAGGCAACAGAAATGAGAGAGAGGTCATTTTATGATAGATTGGGGATGGCTTTCGTACCATGGTTAGGCTTGTGGCATTTGTCATGATGGTCCATTAATTAGAATCTTTAGAAGGGACATTATTAGTTTTACATTTTATCAAGGCCTTCTGCTTGAGATTTTAATAATATGAATTGGCAGAGGAAAAATTGGGATCCTAAAGACCAGTTAGGAGAGTATTGCATTAGTCAAAGCAAGAGATGAGAATGCTGAAACTAGTGCAGCAGCAGTGGTGATGAAGAGTTAGGGGAAGTGTTAGAAAGATAGTAAGGACATAAAATACACAGGTATTGATTATAATTGGATGTAGGAAGTGAAGGAAAGGCCTATGGTACAAATTCCAGGTTGCTGGCATTGTGATCACATGGATAATCTCTATTTTTACTCCCATGATAACACAGGAGACGGAGACTTATTTACCAGGATAATGAATTCTCTTTTTTATCAAGCATGTAAGAAAAAGGGAGAGCTCACTGAAAATACATTTGCATCAACTGCTACTTAGTCTTAGAATCATTATTAGATTTAATAACAACACTAAGGGTGATTATTCCTTATGTGCTTCTTCTTTTTAAAAAAGTAGGACTAATAGCTAACATACCTAATTTTTAAATGTATAATAAAGTAGCATTTGAACTGATGAAGTTGGTGCTTATTTGTAGATGTAATAATTTGTTACATACTCATATATGTTGGTCTTAGAATAGTTAAAAATAATGACATTGCTTAACAGTACCTCTCAAGATGTACAGCCTAACGTTCTTTGCATTTTTTATTAGTAGGCCATATAAATTAAGGCTTACGTATACAGTCTAACTGCATAGCAATGTAAAACTGTCCTGCTTTCAATGTGTATTGTTAAGTACATTGAATATTTTCATAGTGGTAATTCATTTTTCAATTCATTGAATATAATAGTTTTGCTCAACCTCTTGACTTTTTCATATTGTAACAGTTCTTCAGAATTCTAGTTCTGAAAACATAATTCATTTAAGATACAGTGTAATGTGTTGGTCATTTGCAAGATTTCTTTTTTACCTAAAACAATCTACTGTACTGCACTTCCAGGTCTTAAAAGGTGCGGACATGGTGATGCTAGGTGGGACAGGTATATGAATGGATCAACATACAGATAATGTTGGATCAATGAATCAACATGCAGATAATGCAGTTGACGGTAACATAAATTGAGTGATGATGGTATTGTACTGTGGAAGTTGAGAGGAGGCTGTGGTATAAAATTCTTGTTCTGTCAAATGACGAAATGACTTGAGCAAGTGTCTTAAAGTCTCTGTGCCTCAGTTTCCTTATTGATAAGATTGAAAAAAATTATAGTGCTTCTCTCATAGAGTTTTTGTGATGATTACATGAGAGAATGCATATCAAGCACTTAGCACCATGCTTGATACTCTAAAAATGCTAGTGATGATGAGGAAGAAGAGATGGAGAGTTGTTAAGAAGAGGTCTAATAAATTCAGGTTTATTATTGTATTTTTTAATTTACTTACCACAGTGATTTAGGTGATTTGAATGAGAATATTTCATCCTTCGTGTCCATTATCCTTATTTAGGTGACAGACATTTTTGACATGATCTATAGTACCTTCTAGCTCTGTGATTGAATCTCCGGAAATAAATAAAGCTTCTTTTCAGTGTGCTAATGAAAACAACGTTAAGATAACATTAGTCTCCTAAATAAGACATTTTTCTTTAAGTATGATTATCATCCAACTATAGTAGGGAAACTTTTAGCATATAGGTAAAGCAGAAAGGATTATTTAACTACATAAAGTACTAACCCATATCAACTAGCGATAGAAGAAACCAGTGTTGTATTTCCTTCAGTATTGAGAATTACTTCCTATTCCAGTTTCTTCTATCTACAATTTTCTGGCCTCTGGCAAATTTCAGAATCATTTAATTAAAGTAATATCCAGTGATAATTTTCATATTCATTCCACCATAGTAAGTATCACATACTTTGCCCAAATTTGAAAACACTGTTCAGCCTTTCAGGGTATTTTTGCCCTGAAGACGATTATGTGGGAAATTGGCATATTTAGCTATCTTATTTATAAGATAATACTGTTAGAGTTGCTAGTAATTAGATTTAGTAATTATAAGCATATACAGCTATTTCAATCCATAAAAGTGAATGGGGTTACTGACTTTTCCCCATCTTTCACCGCTGCACTCCAAGCCAGCACTTTCATCGTCATCATCACCACCACCACCATCATCATCATCACCATCATCATCATCACCACCACCATCATCATCATCACCATCATCATCACCACCACCACCATCACCACCACCGCCATCATCACCACCACCGCCATCATCACCACCACCATCATCATCATCACCACCACCATCATCATCACCACCACCACCATCACCACCACCGCCATTATCACCACCACCACCATCATCATCATCACCACCATCATCATCACCATCATCATCACCACCACCACCATCATCATCACCACCGTCATCATCATCATCACCACCACCACCACCATCACCACCACTGCCATCATCACCACCACCACCATCATCACCACCGTCATCACCATCATCACCACCGCCATCATCACCACCACCACCATCATCATCATCACCACCGTCATCACCATCACCACCACCACCATCATCACCACCACTGCCATCATCACCACCACCGCCATCATCACCACCACCATCATCATCATCATCCTTTACCTGGTCTATTGCAGTAAAGAACTGCACACTAACTACCTTCTCTTCTCTCACCCTTGGCCACCTCCTCCATTTTCTACACAGTAGCCAGAGAGATTATATTATGTCATTCCTCTACTTACATAATAATAATGAAAGTAATAATGCCTCCTATTGTACCCAATAAAACCCATACTTCTCACCATGTCCTACCATCTAGATATCACCATGGACTATTCACCCTCCCTCACTCGATTCATGCCACACTGGCTGTCTAGTCCTAAAGCTCACAGCTGGGTTTAAGGTATGTTCACTTGAAAAATATATACCATCATCCAAAAATGACAAATTCTTTATTGAATATTACTTAGCACTTTCCTACAGATTCTCTATTTTTCCATGGTGCAACATAGTCACATCCTGACTGTCTTTGTCCGTTTGGGCTGCTATAACAAAAGACCACAGTCTGGGGGGCTTATAACCAACAAAAATTGATTTCTCATTGTCCTGGAGGCTGGGTAGTCCAAGATCATGTTGTAGGTAGATTCAGTGTCCGGTAAGAGCCTGCTTTATAGACAGCCATCTTCTTGCTATGTCCTCACATAGTGAAAGCGTAAAGGGGTCTTTCTGGGATCTCCTTTATGAGGATATTAATCCCATTCTTGAGGGTTCTGCCCTTTTGACCTAATCACCCTCCAAAGGCCACATCTCCTAATACCATCACATTGGGAGTTGGGATTTCAACATAAGAATTCGTGGGGGACATAAACATTGAGTCTACCGCATTAACCTATGTTCTAATGAAAGCACATCGTGTGGATAGAAAGTGTCCGTCTTCTGATGGAGGTAGGTGCACCTTGCCTAGCACCCTTGTCCCAATAGCACAAATTCTAAAGCCTACAACTGCTTTGTGTAGCATGTTCCATGCCACAATTCATTAAAAACAAATGGACAGCTGAAAAATGCATGTGATGTTCTGACTGATTTTAAAGGTATGTTTGGAAAATCACAACTAAAAGAATATCCACAAATAACTAGAAAGTTCATGAAATAGAATAGACATTCCCAAGGCCACCATCACCCTCTTGGTGACTTGAACAAGTTTTTCTCTTAGAAGTAATCAAGCTTAGCTCTTAGAATTGAATAGGTTTAGCTCTCCTGTGATTCACAGCAGAGCACAGACAGGGACTGTAACTCCATTTAATTGCTGTGTTTACATGTGTCAGGACTTCCAGGGGTCCAGCAGCTCCCTTAAATCTCTAGCAAGTCCTCATATGCCTCATGCATTAAACCTCTTAGACAGTAAAAACATAACCACCATCCAGGAACATTTTATAGAAATACAACCTATTTGTGTTTTGAGAGCCACGTACAGAAGGTCAATTATATTTCTTGATCCGTTTTCATGATATGATATTCAATAGGCGCAAGATCCATTATCATCTGCATTTGATCAGGTCTTCTCTGTCAGACTCCTTCAGGAAAAGTGTTTTTCGCCCATATTTTCCAAATGACTAATACTGTCCCTCTGACAAACACTCTTTCTGCTTGACTATTTCAGCACTTTTATGTAATGGAAAATTTCACAAACACTTGCAAGAAATCTTTGTGCCCTTGGTTGTCCGCTACGTCGATCTCATGGAGTCCTCCATCGCCCAGTCAATTCACAGAGGTTTTGAGCAAGAGACATGGCAGCCTGTCAAGTAGGTATCTTGCCCAGTACCCATAGAGCATCTGCCTCTTCTGTCCTGACCTGCTGACTTTGCACATGGCCATCTGTAGGTATTGCTTACGGTGGTCCCTTCCCACGTTGTTTGTTTCTTTACAGGAATATCGCCAACAGTCTTCCCAATGTAGCTCTTCCAAAAGTTCCAAGTCTGCCTCTTAATCTTCCACAGATTCCTAGCATTTCTACTCCTTCGTGGATGGCTCCTTTATATGAGTCCACGTGTGTATTCCTCACTTATTTCCTGGTGGTGTGTTAGCTAGTGCATGGCCTGGGCTGTGTTCTGTGCAGATACGTTTAGATTGCATGGCATTTATCATTGTTGGTTGAGGAATACTGTTTTGGGTTTATTTGTTTGAGTTTTTTAAGCTATTAAGCTAAGCTTGGCACCTGGGTGATAAATGATATAGCTTGGAAAAAAAAAAACCACACACTCACTGGTTTGATGTAGTTCATATGTAATCTATGGGGCAAGGGTCATTTTGTGACCCAGGTTGTAGACTCTGGCCTAAGTGATATAACCAGAGTTCTCCAAATTCAGACAATCAGTGTGGTGAATAGTATGTCGGGGATCCTTGGCTGGCTCCAACATTGTTACTGCCCTCATGACTTCTCTTGTGTGTGTAGAAAACCAATGTAAGAACAGTTTCAAGAATATAATCTTTGTCTGTTTTTACCTTAGTCTGACATTTAAAGAAACGATTTTGCTGGTTGCAGAGAAGGGGTTGTCCTTTATTTCCCAGCACCAACAAAATCTTCTTTTGTCCTTTCATATATCAGTTGATACACTTTGGTATTTTAAATAATCTTTATATCATTAAAAACCATATTTATTAACTCCATGTCGTGAGGAGCTTACCTACCGCAGATTCAGTAACTAAGACCCATTAAAGGGAAAAAGACACGGGCTTTCAAGTTGATCAGCCCTGAATTTAGATCCTAGTTTATTCATTGTTAAATCTTTCTTAGACTCATTTTGCTCAGCTGTAATATGGTTATGATGCCTAATTTAAAGACATTTTTGTGAGGATAAAAAAAAACAACAAACTATGAAAAGTGCCTGGCACATCCTAGGTTCTCAATAAGTGATAACTACTAGTACTCTATATTATGATTGTTACTACTATAATAATTATTTCTATCATCAATTATCATCATTATTTTAAACTGTGTTTATTTCCAAACAATAGCAGGCAGATGAATCCAATGATAGTCCAGACTTGGCCCAAGATCTTACATGAAATCAGCTAGAAAGAATAATAATTAAAAGGAGTTAAATAGCTCTCATTTATTGAGAGTTTATTATGTTCTAGGTACAGAGCCAAATTCTTTATTGCATTTAACAATGCTGTGAGGTAAACGTCATTATCCCCATTTTACAGTTAAGGAAATTTAGTCATGAAACAATGACGAAACAAAATTTGCCCAATATCTCAGAGTAAGTGGCAGAGGTAAGATTTGAACCCATGTTTTCTTGACTCCAAAGCCCTCACCCTATTGTTAATTTATTCTGCTTCCAGAGAATATACTGGCTAAGAACTCGTTCAGCATCGTTTCCACCTATCCTACTACCACCTGTCAAATCTGTTCCCAGTCTAGGGTGCATACAATCGGGAAAAGACAAAAGACCAAGGAAGAGAACAAGAACTTGCAAAATATTTTGGCAATATTTCTGCATGTTAAGCATCATCACTGTACTCATAATAATTATTAGGACATTAGGTATATAAAATGGTGTCGCTGTGTGCTCAGGAATTATCTAGGAAACATACGGAACCTTTCTAAGTTTATGGGGTTTTTTTTGTACTTCTTTATACTGGTTAATAATTTAACCCCTATTCATCCTTATTTCTCATCTGTTTAATAATTTTGCTTTTATCAAGAACCCTATTGTGGGCATTACCTTGGAAAATTTAGGAGTTTTTCATCATCACTATTTTATTAGCTTTGAGATATGTGTGAACTCTGGATTTCATTCTTGGGAGTCCTTTTAAAGTAACCTGCATCTCAGGACAGGAACCATGACAGATTTTGGCTTTGTAAATTGAGTGGTTGGATTTTCATCATTCTGGACAAATAAAAAATATGTTTTCCAAGTTAGTTACCATTATCTTTACCTGCCAAGATAATCAACATTAGACTCTTTGTCAGGATGTCAGAATTACTCATAATGTTATGATGTCATTGCAAGTAGTGTTTTGAACTTCTGCTAGAAAGCATTAAATAGCAAAAAACATTTCCATTTCACATATATTGGGAATTAAAAGTACAACTACTGATTAAGTGAAGGTTAGTCATAGCAAAGTAACCATGGATTTGAAGATATATACCTATCTACTAATGTATAAATCACCTTAAGAGGACGTTCTCTGTATCTCTCCCTGTATATAAAACCTTAATTCTGGGTTTTTAGCCCTAAAAGTGAATGCCGGTAAGATAATGCTGGAATTTTAGGAAATTACCTGAGTCCATTATTCATGTTTGAGTTATTTAATCAATTAACAATACTTTTAGGAATAAGTCACTGATTAGACTAAGTCACTAATTTTAAAATGAAAAAGTTTCAAAAAAAATCACAGGTTATATATACCAGCTTGAGAGAAAAATGATTTACATTTTTTCATCTATCTATCTAATTATAACAAACAGTGTTATCTTAATTACATTTCCAATTAAGCACATTTATTGTTCAGACTCTGACCATAGCATTGAAGAATAGGAGAAACATATGTCTATATTCTCTATAAAGATTTAATTGTTACATGTTATGAGAAAGTCCATTTTTAATAAAATTCTACCTTTATTATTTGGGATTTTGTTTTGATTTTTGCTTTTGCTGTTCTGTTATGCTGTTAAAGAATGCATACATGTTTCAAATAGCTATTTATATTTCTCCTAAGTAAAAAATTATAAGAAGTAGATTTGCTTCTTTGCCAATTATTTTCAGTTACTCTTAAAACATAGGTCTTCTCATCTACCAAATTGTACACTGTGGTTATAAAGGGAGATTTTGCTTGTTCATTTTTCTTTCTTTTTTTATTATATATATATGACAAAAAGGAGAAGTAAGTATAGGGGTTTTTCAAACACTTTTCACAGCAAGGTCAGCATGGTGTTGTCTGGTTCTTTTGTCTAATGCTACTTTGGGGGGACTAAATATTAAGGTGAGGAGAGACTGAGTGAATGAAGTGCCATGGGTAGTGTTCTGTGCTTTGCTGTGGTTGGTACCTTGAGAATTTAACTCTGAGGACATCTTGGCGAGACAAGGAGATCATGAGGAAATACTGGCAGACTAGGAGGAGGAAAGCAAAGCAGATTGGTGATGCAGCTAAGATGCTGAGGCAAAGGGGTGGGGAACAGACCAGAACTTTTAATTAGCCAGAGTCAGAGGTGATGTTTTTATGCTACCGAGTTAAGATATATTTATCTAAATAATGTGGCTATTCCAAATAATTTTATTTTTTATAAAAGTTTTCCACCGTGCCCTTGTGATGAAAGAGTTTATTTTATTTTTTTGATTTTCTTTTACAAACTGAAAATATAAATTTTAGATGAATATATGTTAAACAGATATTAGAACGCTGAGGAGAGATGAATCCCACAGCAGCTTTTTTTTTTCTTTCATTCTCTTTTACAACTAAATTTCAATATGTTTTAATGTAGGAATATTTTACTTTCAAAACATCTGTTTCCCTATTAGGCTATCTACTTGCATAATAGAAAGAAATAGTATTATCCTTACCCTAAATATTACACGTACTCTGGTAAAAATTACCTTCATATATGGTGTGAAATTACAGAGTAATTTTACTATAGTAACAAATGTACAGTAGATCTGGACTCCATAATTAGATAGATGTAAGGGCCTGAAATATACATGATTTTGCTCCAACTTCAGAGCGGCCTGAGCAGCATTTCTGGGTTAGACCATACCTTGTACTGTTAAATTTAATTATGAGCTAGAAAAGCCACAAAGCATTTCAAAATAGAAGTAAGATTTGCTTCCCTACCCAACCTGTTATTTCATTTCCAGTACCTGTTTCACGTTTACCTGTAATTGAGAAAGTTAAGGGTCTTGTATGTACATACCTGTAGACAAACAGAAGCCATCTGTCGTGATGACAGACCCATATCCTTGATAGAAGAGGAAAGCTAATAGTCGCTGTTATATGGATCTTCTTGCATAAAACATACTTTTCTGAATTTCTAGAAAGAAATATTTATATATTTTATCTGAGAGATTAGTTAAGAACATTTAAAATGTTTGTTCTGATATACACAATTTGATTTCTTTCCTTACTCAAGTATCTGCATCCATTTTATGCCTTTTTAGGAAAGCTTACTGTTACATGTATTTCTATTTTGTTCTCCTTGCCTTGCCTTTTTCACTGGGAAGTGGAAAGGCAGAATTAGCAGGTTGAACAGAGGAAATAGTGATCATTAGATATTCTGTGGGGTATTTTTTCACTGATGGCAATGCGTACAAAGAGGAAAGAAAAACCAATGTGTTAGTGATCCCCGGAGCTAACAGTGGAAGTTCATGATGTTCTCATTTTTTCCTTTTTCTTCTAGCAATGGCTCAGCAACATCAGAAGACCTTTTTTGGAAACTCGATGCACTTCAAATGTTTGTCCTTGATCTACACTGGCCAGAGCAAGAATTTGCCCACCACTTAGAGCAAAGACTTAAACTAATGGCCAGTGATATGATAGAGGCCTGTGTCAAAAGGTAGTCGTGTATTTTCAAGTTGCTGTTTAGTATTCCAGCACCCAAAATACCACTTTTCACCAAGTAACTGTTACATAGTTGTCACAGAAAAGATTTCAATATGTACCACTATTCCAAAATGTTCATTAGGTTCTCTGACCTAAATTCTGGGGACCCATGTAACTAACAAGCTGGGCCTGGTAGTTTTTCTCAAGTCCCCTAACCATTGCCCTCATCAGTGGTACCCACACCATAGTAATCATTTCTGTTGTGCTGATTGTTTTCTCTCTGGGAATACGATCTTTTAAATTCCCAAGGCAATACTTCCTGAGACATCCGGAAAAGGTCTGTTAAATACTTTGTGCATTCTGTCTCTGTGCTGTGAAATGGTGTGGCAAACTCAAATGACGACCAGTGCCCCCAATTGTGTTTTCTGGTATGCTCTGTCACTACCAGATGAGTTCCAAATATCCATTCCCATTCTTCAAAACTTAACCAGAAATAAGTTATAAGGATTCTTCCAAAGGTGCTTTCATTGTTTTACTAGTGCTTACAAAATCAGCATTGCATCATCCAAAGTAGCCAAGCATTGTTTTTTCATTGCCCGTGTTCGTGATATGTGCAAGAACAATGGCAGGGACAGCATAGTGGAATAACAAACACTGATTGGAGCAGCCGAATAATCCTAAATTCTCTAAAGCAAGAAAAATCCGGTTTTTAGAATAATGTTTAATGGCCTCCCAAGGCAAGGCCACGAATTAGGTTATTTAATGTTTAAAAAAATATTCATCGTCTGTGATTCTGATATCTCAAATTTGTGGGTATTCTTTGCATACTTAACCAAGACCGATCTCATATTGCCTATTATGCAGTTGCTTTTAAAAGCCTAACTGCAACTTCAGGTATTTGAAAGAGAACCTAAGTGATGTAAAAGAATTACGCATTCTGTGCTGTACATTAATTATGAAGTTTTAGAGTTTTTCAGACTTGTACCTTTTTTTGATTTGGCAAATCTTCACCTGGAGGATTTGTTTTGCATTAATGTGGAGAAGCCAGTGATTTTTCTCTTTTGTTACTAATTCAGGCATTTGAGTGAAATGATGAGGTTTTTACATTTAAAAGAGTGACACACTCAATGTAGCAAATAGCTTCATTTGGGTAGAGATATTGTCTGAGTGATGGCAAAAGCTGTGGTTAAGATAGAATATCACAGTCTGATCTTTCATATGAGAGCATCCTACCCCCAGCTCCCAAACATGGCCATACCCCTTATTTGTATGTTTTAAATTAGCATCTTGTAGTGTTGATTTCACTGTTGCACAACAGGTGGGACATATGTCAGAATTTCTTACTCTAAATTCATGTTTCAATGACTAGAACAAGAACTGCATTTGAACTCAAGCTACAAAAGGCGAGCAAAACCACTGACTTGCGCATCCCAGCTTCTGTGTGTACCATGTTTAACGTGTTAGTCGATGCCAAAAAGCAAAGCACCAAACTCTGTGCTCTGGATGGAGGCCAAGAGGTAAGTGGATTGTCACGTGGAGAAATGCAGCACGGGGTGCCCTGGCAGAGAAGGATGCTGTTTCCAGAAGTCACACACTTGATTAGATTAAAAGACCAAGTTCTCCAATATAAGTGTTTGGTCTTTTCTTTACTATAACAACGGAATGCCCTTTATCCTTTGTTTCAGTCAGTTTCTTCTTTTTCATATGAAGATTGCCTACAATTTTATAAGTGGCCATTGAATTTCAGATATACCTTTTAACAGCTTAGTTGTTATGTGTTTACATAAAGCTTACTTTTCATAAGCAAATGAAAAAGCTACCTGCTTTGTTTACACAAATCCAGAGTATCCAGAGTTTTTATCTAAAAAAACAAACCACAGAAAATAGCATATGATATATTTTATTTACACAAAAGTTTCTATTTTGGAAAGACCAAAGTGAAACATACTTGAAAATTAGGCTTCATTCTTTTCAATAAATATCCCATTGTTACAATTTTATTTATATTTTGTTTTGTTGTATATTCAGAAATAGCTTGTTTTACCCCGTGATTTATTTTTGTTGAGAGTCGTGATTGGGTGGAAATGGATCTATTTTTCTTAGATATCTGTTTAAGTTGACATTTTGTTGCTTTTTTCCCCCATTGTAATTACTTTTTCATGATTTCTTTACTCTTCCCATATGTTCTCGTTCATCGCCTTTTTTTTTTTCCATGACATGGTCTCCAGTTTGGTAGTCAATGGGTAAGTCTCATTTTTTTTTTTTTAACCACATTCTCATTTGAATTATTATTTTCGTAAATGCATGTTTTTTATTTTCATCTTTTCAAATTTAAATAATATAATTCATGTAATTTTCAGGTTTTTGGTTTCTGTCTGTGAGTTACATACTAACAGCTTACTATAACACAGCAATTACCCAAAGACACGTTACAACATATATAAATGCTTACATCTTAAATAATGTCACGAAGAATGTTTCTTCTCTGTTAAGCTGCAGAATTTTAAAGATAAAATTATTTAAAACCCAGTGAATTCACCCTCCTTTAAACTAAGTTCTAAACAAATTCAGAAACAGAATGATTATTAACATTTTCCAGATACATATATCTTTAGTATATACTTTCACTACTACTAGACGAATGTAGAGTTTGGGACGTTAGATGACATATACCTTATGTCAGGGTGACCCCTAAATTCGAAGACTGGAAGGCCACTCTCCGGATCACTTCATATGAAAGAACCCACTTGTGGATTTTAGCGAGGTACATGCCCACCAGTGAGTCTTTCCTCCCACTCGTGGCCAGGGATATAACTATCATCAGAGTCAGGAAAAAACAGGCCTGTGTCAGGAGCCTTTCCCCTCCCCCACACAAGGTTTTTCTTGAGGTACCACTCAGAACCTCAGAACAGCAATGGTTTGAAAACCTTCATGCACACAAGATTTACTAGAAGAAAAGAGAGAGAGAGAGAGAGACTAAATTGACTATATTAAATATATATATATATATATGTATATATAAGTCAAATATTTTTGTGTGCTGCATGTAAATATATTTTTTTTGTATGTTAAATCTTACAAGTATTACAGTTGACACCTGGGAATCAAACTCAACAAGACTCTACTGGGCTAACAATTCTCATCGAAGCAGAAGGATTTAGATAACTGTGAAAGAAGATGAGAAGGCACACTAGTTGTGATTTTCATACTTATTTAATCCAGATATAGACATTAGCTATTTGACCATAATTTATGTATACCAGGAGTGCCCAAAAAATGTATACGCATGACTTGTATTCATCTTTTGTTATCGGTATATATTGAGTATTACAATCTTAGTACAGTTTTTTTCCTTTTCTAAAATGTATATACATTTTTTTGGCACCCTCTGTATATATACACGTTTCATTTTGGGGGCAATTCAGGGGGAAAAGACGTATTTCTAATACCATAGCATATAATCTTACAGATTAAGTAACTAATAATGTAAGCATTGTGGAATGTTCAGTAATTATTCTCTGATCACTTACAACATGATTTATCATCTCTAATTATCGGAATAAGGAGGCAGCTGGTTTGAATATCGATGGCTCCTCTCTACCTCCTCGTGTTTTTCAATACCCAAATGTAAGCCTTTGATTGCAAGAATATTGTCTTAAGTCTTTTTACAATAAGCCCATCCATTTCCCATTGGGTTTATAGTCATCTTGCCTCTTCTCATTAATAATGAATTTATCCATTTGTTCTTATTTTAACATACACTGCAGTACCTGACCAATAGGCACTTAGTAAATATTTGTTGAATGAACAGACTGATTTGTTGTCACGGCTTTAAAAATCCACCCCTGTCAGAAACAACTCACTCTAGTACTTAAAAAGAAAATGGGCACACACACAAATGACAAAACATTGGTGCATTGTCAAATGATTCTTTACATTAATAGGTGGATGGTTTTGAAGAGTAATCTGCTACTGTTCATTATGTCTGCACCTGCACCTTCTCACCAGAGACAATTAGTCCCCCACAACTTTCACACAACTAATAGAGTTCAAAATGTGCAGGTGTAAAACCCATTAGCAACCCTGGAAAGTGGTAAACAAGAATCTCAACGCGAAAGAAGGATTTTATACTTTGCTTTTAATCTCCACCAAATATACCCACATAATGACACTGGCTTTCCCTCTTTGTATGTGCTTGAAATAAGTTTTGGAATTGTTGCAAATTAGTAAATACATCGCATGCATAGGGGAGCCTGTGGACTCCATTCTATAATAAGCAGCAAATAAAGCTTTTGAAAAAACGAGCTCACCACACAATTTGGAACCTTTTAAAAATATGTACTTACTACATAGAGAAACCTAGCAGAGATTATTTTTCTGAATTATAAGGGGATTACCTCTGCAACATCTCTAGTAAGTCGTTATTAAGTTGGTGCAAAAGTAATTGCGGTTTTTGACTTTTTTTTTTTTTTTTTAACCTTTAAACCGCAGTTATTTTTGCACCAACCTGATATATTGTCATTGTAAGGGATAAAGCCTTCGTGACTCCTTACCCACAAGGCAGCCCCTCTGTGCTCCTAAGTTATGATTCTGTTTTCATACGTGGCACGGGATGATGCAGACATGCTCGGCCACAGCCCAGAACAGTGTTTAATGGAGTCATTAGCGAGTGAATGATCTGCTCATGTGACAGCTGTGCATATGAGTCAGCAATCTCAGGCCAGTCCCTCGGGGACAGATGTTGAGAGCACAAAACCACCAGGGTTTAGAAATCCTTGTTACCCATCCCTGCAGAAGAGCAGACTAATGCGTGGGCATGAGGCCATCATCTGCCCTCAGAGCCTCTGCATCCCACGGCCCATCCACTGGGGAGGAAAGCACGCTAATGGGGCAAGTGAGGGTGGGGTGCTACTTGTGTGGGATTTGTTCTCAATTAAAGTAAAACACTTCCATTTCCAGAACTAACAATCCAGTACCTTTAAAATGCACGCCAAGAGAAGAACCAAAATCTTTTTAAGAATGCTGGATTACACTGGTATTTGATTAGTCCTCATTTCTTGTGTGTTTTCATGCGGTCAGGTGAAATGATATTTCCCTGAGTGTAGGACAGCAGGGTTGCAGGCCGGTGCCTGATCTCTGAATTCCCTGGCCTCTGTGAAGTAAGAGTGCTCAAGGGCTGTTTTAATCTAAGTTCAGAGTCTTCTGCTGGAGAAGCAAAGCACCAACAGTTTGCTTTCGAAGGAATATGTGGGGAGAATTAGTCTAGGAATGGCCTGGATTCTACCAAAACCCTGGAATGTAGGATCATTGACCCAATCTAAGAATTTTACAGGTTTTTGTTGTTACAGACAAAAACTGCAGAATGTTATCAAAAATGTGCTCTGTTCATCTAAATAATTATAAATTTTAGCTTAGGTAACATAAATGTCTCTGCAGAGAAATTCTGTTCTTCTTGCCATCTCTTTTTGTGTGTTTGGGTTTGTCTGGATCCCCTGATGAATAACTTTTTCTAGCTAACTTTCTGTTGACCATATGCTGCATATGTTGTTCTCTTTGTAGAATGTATATGTAAAACAGGAATTTTGCGGTCATCTCCCCGGTCCCACCCACAATGCTCCCATGCCACTTGTACTAACTGTGCAGCTATAGCAGATTCTAGAAGTTCCCAGTAGTCTTCAGATTCGATGTTAGTGTAAGTCAGAGCTAATCAGATAAATACACTAGCAAAATCTTGTATTATACAAACCTAAAAACCTTGTGTTATTCGAGTTTTTGCCTTAAGTAGTACATTTAAGATGTATACTTTTCTTCCTTTTTCACTTCCTCTCCCTCAGCCCCTCTCCCACTCTCCTTCTCTTCCCTCCTCTCCTTTTGGCTAGATCAGGTATCAAAATAGCAGTCTGTTGTTATAGGAGAATTTTACGGCTACCAGCATCCATGGCTTTCCCTGCTTTTCAATAAAAAGAGACCTCTTTAGTGGCTCATCTTTTGATTTTAAGAATTCCCCAAATTGGTTCAACCTAAAGGTTTAACATATAAAAGCTCCATATTCTATTTTCAATAGCCTTCTGATGACATTTGAAAACTTTTGTGTTAAAAAAAAAAGAAATTTATGGCAAATGGAGATAAACATTGAGGATGAGGCGTATTTAACAATATGGGGGGCCGTCCTGGTGGCTCAGGCGGTTGGAGCTCCATGCTCCTAACTCCGAAGGCTGCCGGTTCGATTCCCACATGGGCCAGTGGGCTCTCAATCACAAGGTTGCTGGTTCAACTGCTCGAGTCCCGCAAGGGATGGTGGGCTCTGACCCCTGCAACTAAGATTGAACACGGCACCTTGAGCTGAGCTGCCGCTGAGCTCCCGGATGGCTCATTTGGTTGGAGTACGTCCTCTCAACCCCAAGGTTGCGGGTTTGACTCCTGCAAGGGATAGTGGGCTGCACCCCCTGCAACTAACAATGGCAACTGTACCTAGAGCTGAGCTGCGCCCTCCACAACTAAGATTGAAAGGACAGCAACTTGACCTGGAAAAAGACCTGGAAGTAAACACTGTTCCCCAATTAAAATCCTGTTCCCCTTACCCAATCTTTAAAAAAAAAGAAAAAAAATACGGAACCATTTGGAGGTCTGGGTGCCTCCATCCCTGCATGTTCTCTAATACTTTCCATGTAAGAAGGAAGTGAGAAGCTTGAAGCCTATTTGCTATATCCCTTTCCTATTCTACCCCAACGGGAGTCTCAGTCTGGTATTTCTCCCCACTGCCCAGACACAATTTGGAGAGAAGGATGTGAGAAGAGAGTGGCAGAGAGCCAGGCCAGATCTCATTTGCATAAGCTCCTTAACTGCCCAATCAGCTGAGCCCCTTCAGCTGGAGGGGGGGCACTTTTTTTGTACCTATATCTGTGGTTGGGCAGGACTTCCCGATCATCTCAACTACCAACCAGCTTTTCTAGACTCTTTCTCTTCTACCTTTTTTCCCCCTCTATTTTTTCCCCCTTTGCTTCTCTTCAAATTGTTCCAAAAGCAAAAATGTGAGCACTGCTGCAACAGAAAGCTACCCTCTATGTTTCTGTTCCATTTATCCTCTGCAGAGCACTGATTTAGGAATCAGTAAGGCTTTAAGTGAGACAGACCCTTAGTATTTCACTTCACTGGGGGAAATACATGCCTAGTAAATGTCACATGTGTGTGTTCATTTTAGACCACTTGTCAACACACACACACACACACACACACACACAACAGAGAGAGAGAGAGAGAGAGAGAGAGAGAGAGAGAAAATAATTCACATACTCAAAAATTATGCTTCCTTTCTTCATTTTCAGGTGACCACTTGTAACTGTCAGCATGTCAGGGAGGAATCATTCCTGCGTATTCCAAAGCAGATCTCAGTTGATGTTTTGTTCTGTGTGGAAACTTTGAGACATGTTTTCAGAAGGAAAAAAATAGCTTTCAAAAACTTACATCTTAGGAAACCATTCAACCAGCAGCTGTTAAGTCTGTCTAATGTTTATACTGACCTGAGTACTTTTACTCCTTGCATTATGTTAGCTGTTCCAAGAAGCCTTGAACCATCAAGATAGGGTTAGTCTTTACAAGTCACATTTTCTGTGAAGTGGCTGTTGGGGACAATCGGCTGTCAGATAAATGCTTCTAAAGGAAGAATTACTGTTTAAATGAATGTGCCTTCACACACCGTAGAAGCCGAAGCCCCTGCTAATTTAAGAATGGGGCTCTCTAGTATTCTCTAAAGAAAGCAAAAAAGGAGTCTTTCAGGTTTATTTTAAATACATCTTTTTTTGCATTTACTTAAAGGCGCCTTTTTCCTGGGGAAGCAGTAATAAAACGATGGAGAGTGAGTGCCGTTTCATTATACCTTTTATGGCCTATTAATTTGTTACCATCTATTCACCTTTGTTGATGAAATTTTAATTTTGCTCTTGCTTGAGCATATTGTAAGAATTGTATAAACTGCTGCTCCCTGCACTGACAAAAAGATCCTTTTAGAGTGAACAATTGGGAGCTCATTTTATTTCTAGAGCACATTTGAAATAACTTATGAATGAGAGTTGTCAGACATGAAATGCTGTATTAATTAAATCTTTTTCTAGTCTTTTTGCTTCTTCAGCTAAACCAACCCTTTAGAAAAATACACGGCCACTTTAATTATAGAGGAGAAGACAAAAAGTATCCTTCACATTCCTCCGCCTGAATAAGAATAAGAACTCAATTCATCTATATAATAACCCCATTAGCTGCTTAACTCAACAGTGCACATGGGAAAATTTTCAAACCACAATGTAAAAAGTGTTGATTGGGTGGATCGTTTTCAAGGTTTTGTTCTTCCAATGTTCAAAATGATCATTTTAAGTAAATCTGATATGTTGTAACTAGTAGCTGGAAAGCATTTATGACTTAATGACAAAAGTTTTGTGTCCACATCAACTAATACATCTTTCTCTTTTCATATCTAGCAACAGTACCATTCAAAAATAGACGATTTGATTGACAGCACTGTAAAAGAAATCATTTCAATGCTAGTTTCAAAGGTAATGTATTATTTATTCACCTTTTTAAATCAAACTGAAAAATTATTTTCAAATGAGAATTTTTAGAAATATCTGTCTTATGTTTTGAAATACCTGAGAAATCATAGTTTAAAAAATAGATGCAAGAAAAGTTCAAATTTTAAGAAAAGTTACGAGCAAAATATGAACACTCTTTGTCAACAACTTTTGGTGTTGTGTTTGTCATTAATTTTGGATTTTCTTGCTATTGTTCTTTTAAAAATAACTCTGTCTTCCAGTAATGCCTTATTATTACACATTCATGTTCTCTTACTGTTTGTCTTATCTCAGGGGCTGATTTGAGTAGTTACCAGTCCTTGAATCTGGCCTATTTATTGTGGTGACAGCAAGGGGCTCCAGAGCTTGTCTCATAGGCAGATGGAGAAAGCTGACGCCGGGCCTCTCCACTCCCAGGAGTCTCCCACGACTTCCTATTTGATGCTCCAAATATCTTTGACAAAACTATGGCCTTTAATTGTATGCATAGAGATAAATCATAAGTGAGGGTTTCATTGAATGATTCGATGATTTAAAATCCCACTAAGGCATAACAGAATGCTGTGGGTGACATTTAAGATCAGGGAAAGAGAATGTTGTAGACTGCGCCTGAGAAGCATCTGAGAGCACTGGGCACTGAGAACAATGGGGAGAGAGAATGGACATGCTCCCAGGAGTACTGTCAGATGAGCACACACATCCCTGGCTCTCATAAGCCTCTCACAAGGAACCCAAATCAGGTGTCATAGAACAATTGGAAGAATGTACAATAAGCAAAGTAAAAACCAACCCCCATTTAATTAACAAAGGACATGTTGTTTAGAAAAGAAAAAACAGAGATGCCCAATGAGCATGAAGGATGTTAAGCCTTATTCATAATTTAAGGAGAGCAAAAGAACTATGATTACTATACTATTTTTCCCTAACAAATTAGCATGTACGTTTTTAAGCTAACACCTTGTTTTAGAAAAGATGGGGTGGAACAGTCACATTTCCTTGGTACGGGAGTATAAATCGTTACAATCTTTCCAGAAGATAGTTTAGAACCATATCAAGTGCATTAATACCCTCTCACCTAAGATCCTTTTTGCCATTTTTTTCTTACTACTCAGAGAAATGCACAAAATACACACACACACACACACACACACACATACACACACACATACACATACATATATACACGCATTGATATTTGTCACATTTTTTTCTAATGAAAAATTGGAATCAATTTTAACCTATTAACATGACGGGAATTGAACATGACGGGAGTGTTAAATTATGGGACAGCTATGTTAAGAAAGTGTGCTTTCAAAGACTATAATGATAAAGGAAACGTTTTATAATATAGTATTCAGTGAAAAAAAAAGCTGAATATTTAGAAATGTAAAGTATGATCTGAATTGACGTCGCCGCGTAGAGAAAACACACCAGAACAATCACAGAGCTTTTCTCTGGGTGGTGGAAGTATAGTTGATTGAGGGAGGGGGTGGTTTTTCAAGTTTTTTTTGTATCTTCCAAATTCTCCGGTTGCAGGTCTTGATGTGGAAAACAGTTACAAAGAACGATGATGTTAGAATATTACCCGCTCTTCATTTGTTCTTCTTTCCCTGACTTCTCCCAACGCACAGTCACATAACACACCCTCCCCAGCAAGTGGAAAAGGAAAAGGTGAACAGGAAAACCATGCAGGAAGTGGGAGGAGAGGTGAGCCACTGGAGAATGAAGCTCCTGTAGGAAGAGTACTAGTGAGATTTCTGCCCTCCCGGGAGCCCGGCACAGCAGCCTGCAGTAGTCCACAGCCCACTAACGTGAAATAAAGTTAACATCGCCCCTTCATGGTCTGTGAGCCATTAGGGAAGTTTTATTCAGATGGAACCTCCCAGCAGCCCAGTTCTCCTGTGGAAGTTGTCTTTTGTGAGAAGGGAGCATAATGACAGTAACTGAAGTGTGTGCTAGCATGCAGTTGATAAAGGGTTAAAGAGGCAGCAAGGCAAAAAAGGCTGTAACTAGTTTGGGGGTATGGGGTCAGGGGGAGGAATGTTGCAGAGGAAGCAGGCAGGGCTATCCATCATCTGCATTCATTTCTAGCAAAGTAAGAAACAACATTTTTCTGTATCAAATGTATCTGTTTAATTGAAAAATAGTATATTTGAGTTATGTAAGGAAATGATGTTTTAGAGATCACACTCCAGTAGAACGGGATCCAACAGAACTGTGTGGTGATAAAAATGTTTATACCGCACCATCCCACATAGTAATTACCAGCCGCATGTGGCCATGGAGCACTTGAAATGTGGCTGGTGCAACTGAGGAACTGCAATTTTAATTTTACCAAATTGTACTAAATTTAAATTTAAATAGCCTAATGTAACTAGCTATTACACTTGGAAATCAGGTTTAAACTATAGTTTTCCTCGGTGGATCCTTTGACCTGCAGTCAAATAGTACTTACGAATAATCTTTAATTCCTTGGTTGAAAAGTATAAAATAAATTCATTGCATATTTTGAATCAACCATCTTAAGCGTCCATAGGAGATGACAATAAAAGGTAGTTTTTATTTTATTAGGCAAAGGTAAATATGATTCTGTAATATGATTCTTAAATGTTAGCATGCCAGAAAAGGACCTGAGCACTTGTTAAAATGCAGGTTGCCAGGCCCAGCTCCCCAACAATTCAGAGTCAGAAACTTGGGAAGAGGGGCAGGAATGTGCACAGCTAAGCAGTCACCACGGTGATTTGGACGTAGGGTTTCCTGAGCCAGACTTTAAGAAACACTGCTCTGATGCATGAGCATGCAGGCTGTCATAGAAACTACCTTTAAACTTCAGTATATTTAAAAGCAAAAGAACCACTAAGATCGCATATTCACATTTGTTTTCACCAAAGAAGAAATGTTGTGTTTTTTTTTAAGGAGGTAGTTATGAAGTATCTGCAGTGACTCGGCCACTGTATTTATTTATTTAATTCATACCACATAAAACCTAGGAAATGGGCAGTCTTGTCCTGTGTCACAGATAGGAGGCATCTAATCCTCAAAGTCGTTTAGTAAACTGACCAGAGTCACACACTTGATAAATGACACAGTCAGGATTCCAACCTCTGAGCTTCAGATTCTTCATCCAGTGCACTTGCTGCATCCAGATCTCCAGGAAATCAGTAAAAAGCAAAGACTAAAAATTCAGATAGGTGACTTCTATGTTAACTGTCTTTTTACCCTGTCAAATTCCAAGACCAATCCTAGACGTTTTTAGAGTATATTAACTCAATATAAAGCAGATGAATAGACTAGTAATTCTTTGTATTGTATCCCAAATGTTTCTTCCCGCATTTTAATTGCTTTGTGCATATTGATAAATATATTTGTCACATTTGGATAAAAAGTAGAAGCAACATTTGGGTAAAATAAGAAGCAACATTTGGGTAAATAAGAAGCAACACTTCCTTCTTTTTACCTCCTCTTTTCAATCCCACCTCCATATCCTCTTCTCATCCCACACATCTTCACAAATAATTTGAAAAGGAGCCAAGGCTCTTAATCACGCATAGAGCTAAACAGTGAAGTGTCCCAACTGCACACTTTACGTGCCTAGAAAAGATCTTGTCTTTTTCCATCCCTGTGTCCTCTCTCCACCTAGCAGCTAACTGATGGTATTCCTTGGGTTTCTATCTTTAATCTTTTTTTGAACTAATTCCCCAAATTGCTGTGACTTTCATATTTCTGACGTTAACTATAGGCTGAGGATTCTCCATTCTCTCCCGGAGAGGCAGTGTGGAATTATGGTTAAAAGCCCAACGTGAGTCCTGAGGCGTTTAATGTCTTCCTCCTAAGAGCAACAGGAAGTCATTGAAGGATTGGAGAGGCAGGAAGTAGGGGTAGGAAATTAATCATATTTGTATTATAAGAGGATTCATCTGATTGCCTGCAGCAAACAGGTTAGAGAAGTAGTAAGGAGGCTGTTACATTGGTCTCTGGTGGACTAATCCAAAGACATTTAAGATACACCATGGACAGGGATGCTATAGACTGAATGTTTGTGTCCCCACCCCCAGTTCATATGTTGAAACCTAATAATCCCCAATGTATTACCGTGTTTCCCCGAAAATAAAACCGAGCCGGACCATCAGCTCTAATGCGTCTTTTGGAGCAAAAATTAATGTAAGACCTGGTCTTATTTTATGATAAGACCAGGTCTTATATAAAACTGAGTATAATATAATATAATATAATGTAATATAATATAATATAATACCGGGTATAATATAATATAATATAACTGGGTCTTATATTAATTTTTGCTCCAAAAGACGCATTAGAGCTGGTGATCCGGCTAGGTCTTATTTTCCGGGAAACACAGTAGTATTAGGAGGTGGGAACTTTGAGAGGTGATTAGATCATGAAGTCCTCATGAATGGGATTAGTGCCCTTATAGAGAAACATCCCACGTTGCTCCCTAGCCCCTTCTGCCATATGAATACTGAACCAAAAGACATCCTCTATGAACCAGGAAGTAGGACCTCACCAGACATCAAATCTGCCAGCACCTTCATCTTGGACTTCCCAGCCTCCAGAGTGTGAGAAATAATTGTTGCTAAGCCACCTAGTCTGCAGTATTCTGTCCTAGCAGCCCAAACAGACTAAGACAAGGGGTGAGTAACAAGGAGAGAAAAGAAAACAGTAAGGATTACTCCTAAGTTTATGGCTGGAAGCATGGGGTGCTGGCTGATGCCACTGACGGATGCACGGAGCCCTGGAAGAGGAACAGATTCTTAGGGAAAGACCATGATGTCAGCATTGGACATGCTGAGGTGAGCTGCCTATGAGCTATGTAAAGGAGGAGATGCCCAGGAGACATTCAGATATTTGGGTCTGGAGTCAGAGGAAGTAAATGGAATCAAAACAGCAATGTGATTATAAGATTTCAACTATTAGAAATGATCCTATATCAGTGGCTGCTAACCTCAGGCATATGTGCTATGATTCTATATCGGTGGCTGCTATTCTCATGCGTAATTCATAACTGGGAACCCTATGGAAGAAGTCAAGAAATAAATGGAAGAAATGAAAAGCCACCTTCAAGAAAGGTGGGGGAACCCCACAAAGATGCCTCTAGCCAGAAAAGGATGTACACAGTTATTACAAAAAAAGATAGTAGGAACATTAATTCTTGCCAAAGAAAAGATGCAAGAAATGCCAAATTTTTTTGCCACCTTATATTAAAATTCGTTACATCGGCCAAAGTTTCTGATAGTCAGAAGAGCTGGACTCTGTTCCTCTTCATGTTAGCGGCTGGGTCTCCTTGCACAGCTCAGTTTCTTCATCAAAAATGTAGGAGTATTGGACGTCTACACCTTTCTCTCCGTCTAAAGCAAAGGTTCTTGTATCCATTTGTTGTGGGAAGGCTTCTGGGGCCCCGCGTCCTTTCTCCCAGGCTCTGGAGTCCCACGCGTTGTGCCAGGGTTGGAACGCTGAGATCATCGAGCAGGGACTTTTCCAACATTGTTATAAGGTGTATAAGATGTGTTTTTACATACTTTCATGTTTATAAGATACATTTAATGTTTTCAAATATACCTTGGGGAGCACCCTAAAATACACCCCTGATCAAAGCAGAGCTGTTCTGATGGAGGAGAGGAAGGAGGCCTGGAGCCCTACCTGTGTGGCCTCATCTCCAAGGCAGGCCTGTTTGGCAGCATCCACCCCAGAGTCCAGTCCCCTTGTTCACGGATGAAGAAAGAGGTCTGAGGTCATGAGGTAGCTAGCCACAGACCAGGACTTGACCCGCGTGGGCCCTTTCCACGGCACCACACAGAACTCAGCAAAACCAGGGAATGAAAGAATGGGAGCTTCACCTCGACCCTTCTCATGTCCCCCTCTACCTGGGTTGTACTGTCCAGCCTGTGTGTCCTTCCTTTGATATTTGTCGCCCACAGGTCTACGTGCTGTGGGACGAGCTTGGCCAGGTACTCAGGTGGGGCAGCTGTAAGTCAGGTCCATGAGAATGGAATTCATTATGTGTAGCATGAGGCTGCTGATGAGAAACTGGGCGGGCTGTGGAAAAGATCTGGTCAGTGGAAGTGGCCACCAGAGCAAAGAAGGAGAAAATGACCGGTAATAGGGGCTCAGTAAATTCTGCGTGTGAATGAAAAGAGCATAGCAAAATATTCAACTTTCTAACTCTTCAATTATTGCAAAAAGGATTTAGGAAAGACTGTATACTTTCTCACTAAAAGCATATAGATATAGATATATAGTTATATATATGTAAATATACAGAGGGTGAAAAAAATGTGTACACATTTTAAGAAAGGAAAAAACTGTATTAAAATTTGAATACTCAATATATACCAATAACAAAAGATGAATACAAGCCATGTTTGACTTCTGCAATTACAAAAGGTGCTCAAAGTGGTTACCATCAGCATAATTTTAATACAGTTTTTCCTTTCCTAAAATGTGTATACATTTTTTTTGGCACCTTCTGTATATACACACACATATTCTTTCTAATAACCTAGAATATTTTCCACTGAATTTCTCTTAAGAATAAGACAGACAAAGGATAAATCGGACCTGACTGCCTAGATGACGTAATTGAAATATCTTTCCAGTTCAACCTGGTGAGAGTAATGTGATTAAATTTGCTTTTTGAATCAAGGCCATATATCAGAAGACAACTGTTCAAATCCAAGCATTTGCTTAAAACAAATAACACACTATTAGGAGCCATTAGGAAAGAGGCAATGCAAAAGAAGACAGGTCACCCTATTTATGGGGCAAAGGAAAAAGGAACGATGAGAGAATTGTGGAGAATTCACCAGCATCTGGGCTGGCTGTGCTATTTTGGAAGTTGTCGTAGATACTTTGCAGAACCAGGTGTGTCATGAAGAAAGCCGTGCTGGTGGATCTTATCCATCCTAAATGCAGGTGTGGATAATCTGGAAAGAGCCTTTAGGACTCAGTTGGAACAGAGGTCCAGAGATTCACAGTCTGATTCACAGCTGGAGAAAAGAAGATGAGGAAGACACAATTGCATTGTATCCTAACAGGAACGTTCCCATTCAGGGAAGGAAACCTGTTTCCTTCCACTCCACGCTGTTCTTGTTCCATGTGGATTTTTTAACAACATTGGTTATTCCTGATCTTACCAAATATAATACATCTGCTAATACATATCTCCGGCCCCACTAACATCTCCCCTCCCCAAATAAAACCACCTAGAGTTTTATGATCAGTCTTACTTATGGATGGATCTTTTTCCTATGGAAGATTTTACAACTTGCAGCATCAGTGACACAGATATCCCTTGTTCATTTCATGAAATGTCGTGGCGAAAAAAGCAAGAATTGTGTGTGTTTGAACCCACCAAGCTATAGCTGGAATCCTCCCTCATGTTTTTTCATTGGACTTTGTGTTTCTATGTTCCATACATGTACAAAAGTGAGTCTTATGCCTGTTATAAAATGCAACAGAAAATGTAAGCCAGCGTGCCCTGTGGCATGCTTTAGGTTTCATTCTACTAGTATTTTCATCTCTAATTTCCTTGGATGCATTGGGAGGCAAAGTTGGGAACTACCCAGACAGACTTTAGGTGTTAAATATTATTCAAGCAAACCCAGTAAATGGCATCTACAATAAAGAGCAGGGAAACAAAGAGATTAGAGTGTTTCATTCCAACCCGACACCCTCGGGAGAACAGAGAGCAGAAGGCAAACCCGTGGATATTTATATACTCCCTGAGCTGTAAGGACAGAGGTCACAGGGAGCAGGGAAAGACACAGCAACGAAACCCAGCACTTAACTGGATTTCTTTGGAATCTTGCTGTTTGGTGCAATTAAAAGCCAGATGGAAAATATATCATTATTAGTTAATCTTGATGTAATCGAGTTTGGTTTTTCAGGCTTTTCTCCCACGCAGACCTCAACAAAAATCTTACAAAGAAACCCTTCCTGTAGGATGGGCACGGCTCACCTGAGTGATCGCAGGGGAGCAGTCACTGTTCACTGCCATGTAAGCACATAGAGTCCCTGTGGTGAGGAGCCTCCCCGGGGACTGTTTGGGGTTAGGGAGGAACCTAAGGAGAGGCTCTCCACCATTGTTAAAATTGTCACAAAGAATGCTGTGACACGAATGCAGCAGACCAGGCATCCACACATAAGACATCTCAGCTATAACCCAGTGCTGCTTCCTACTCTGAAGAGAAGACAAGCCAGACAGATGCCACAGCAGGGAAGCTTCTGCCCTAAGTTCACCTGCCAGTAGGCCTCCCCCAGGGTCATTTTATCCACTCTGTTTCTGCTGTCCTGTGGCTCAGCTCCTGCGCCACCTTGTAAATGAAGCGTACTCAGCATCCTCCAGTTGAAGCCATTCTTTCCCTCCTCCGGTTTGCCCATGTGCGCTGGCCCATAACTCTGCCTGGTGTCATGACCAATTGTATACGTGTCTGTCTCTCCCGCTAGTTTGTTTGTTCCTTGAGGGAAGGGTCTAAGACACCTATGTTTTTGTATTTCTCAGATTAGGTGCTCAATAATAATAATAATTACAACCAAATGACATTTACTAGCACTTATTATATGCTGGGCACACTGCTTATATCATCTTATGTAATGCTCACAATTCTGTATCGTGTTGGTTACAAACATGGGCTTTGGAGCCAGATCAGCTGTGTTCAAAGCCCCCTCCTCTACCATCAGCCATGCGGCCTTGAAACAGATGGGATTCCAATGCCGGTCCTCTGATTTATAGACAGCCTCAACTCTGGTCTACCTCCAGGATCCAATTCACTGAATTAGACCCATCAAACTCATTATTACTCCTTGTTACTAAACCATCCTAAGGCTGCCCCCAGTAACTCGTGACTTCACATAGTCAGGGTTCTAGACTTCCTATAATGGATAGTGATTTAGCTAATCAACTCAACAGCATTCATTCTTTTCATTCCTTCAGTATTTTGCCATTTTCACAGTCCTTTCTCATAAATCATCTCCACACCATCCTTGTAATGCACAGGACAGCTGTCATTTTTTTTTCCACTTTACTGATAAATGCAGGGAAACTATAGAAGCGCAATGTCCAGACTGTCGCCTCATGGTCAGAAGGTGGCAGAGCTGCAACTTGAACTCTGACCTTCGAAATCCATGCACAGAGTTCTTGTCTCTACCTCGCCTTGTACCTCAGCATCACTCCCAAGTGTGAACATGTACTCGCTTCCGGGCACCAAGAACTAGTTGGTGCTGTGCTGGAGCCTTCAGTGGTTCAGGTTGTCTGGTAACCATAGCGATTGTCGCTCTCCTCCTGGCACGGGAGGTCACCTGGCACACACCAGCTCTTCTGATTTGAGTTACAAGAGACGAGACATTTTCCACAGAGGGCCATTAACTTTGGAATTCCCTTCCCCTAGTCTGACATGGCCCTAGAGTATTGGTCTTCTGGGTCTTCGCAAACCACGTCAAGTTGGGTTAGCCAGCTGTGATTGGTAAGAAATCCTAATCGGGCAGGAAGAAAGTGCTAAATTGACTTTCAGTTGTGAGCAATTGTAATTTTGTGGTTTTTTGCTGTTTGTATCCCTTAGGATAAGTAACCAGCTGTACACATAATTCTCATTCTTTAAAAATAAAACTTGAGTCAGCAGTTTGCATGGTTTTGTTTCTGTGTTCTTACATCAGGTCGCAAATGATGTGATGGAGAAACCTATAGGGAAGTTCTTGTTTCTTTTGCGTAAACTATTTTGCAGTAATTGACCAGCCGCAGAGAAAAGATTATCTCCTGTGCACTCAGTGAGTTTTCTAGTCATCAGAGACCAATAAGCTGTGTCCCTAGAACTATTACCACTTTGATGAAGAAGCTGCTATGTGAACAAAAACCAGCCTTCATTAATTTCCCTTTTCGTATTTAAAAAACCTTGTCAGTATTTTCCCTTTGGGAGTGTACAATTTGTCAGTAGTGCATATGATTTTAGTCGTAAAAAGGGAGGGTGTAGGGCAATAGATCCTTATTGATATCTCTTGTTTATCTTCATGCCAGATCTTAATGTCTCCAGTCGATGAAATAAAATTCTGCGCATTTTTAATTACGTTACAGTATACATGTCTTAACTTTCAGTTTGTAGAAATATAAAATTTTAGAAACATAAAACACTTTTGAGACTAATTTTAATTCCATATGCCCCCCAACACACACACGTGCGCGCGCGCACACACACACAATTTCACTGATGGAGAAACTGGAGCAGTGATGGCCTGAGCCCACATAGTAGTTAGTACAGAATCAGGATATATATTCTCAGTCTCGTGCTCTTTCTTTTGTACCTGCAGTGTGTGTATCTGTTTTAGCTCCCTAACTTCTTTGTAAGCTTCCGAAAGCAGCAGGATGGTCCTTACACGCCCCAATTAGAACTGTTTGATAAATGCTTGTTACATAATGTCAGACTTCATTTCAGTGTTTTACAAGAGCCCTAAATGTTACATGTCCCTTTTTTTATCGGTCCATTTATATTCAACTTCTTCTGTAGACAGAAAAAGTTAGGAAATGACCAAGTGATATATGATAGAAGGGATTTAATTAAGCTTGACAATCATTTCTTCTAGACATCTATATGTTTTTTACTAAGGTATAATGGACATGTAAGATTATATTAGTTTTAGGTGTATAACACAATTATTTGATATTTGTTTATATTGCGAAGTGATCACAAGTCTAGTTAACATCCATCCCCATACATAGTTATATATGTTTTTTAATTGTGATGAGGACTTCTAAACATCTGTATTGAAGTTGAAAAGTGTTTTAAAGGGATAGTCTCAGGAATTTAAAGTTATTTATTAACGGTTTAAGTTTTCTCACATGTAGCAACCAGACTCCCATTACACAGAATTGTCCTGTCCTTAAAAACGTCTATGTTATTTTCAGCAATGGGAAAGACCTTAAAGTTTATCTTTAAAATGAAAAAGTAAACATTGTAAGTCTGCCCCTCAGTTGCATACATTGTGGATTTCTGTGCCTTGAAAGAAGTTGGTCCAGAAATCATTTGCCCTGTTGCTGGTTTGTATGCACAGTAATTTTCTAAATACCATAAACTGTTTTTAGTTTGTTGCAGTGTTGGAAGGGGTGTTGTCGAAGCTGTCAAGATACGATGAAGGCACTTTCTTCTCATCCATTCTGTCATTCACTGTAAGTATTTGAGCTCTCCTCTGCTGTTGCTTGACTGTTGTCATAGTACTTACCTAGCAATTAAGAAAATAATTCTCTTAATTATCTCTTTTCCACTTAAGGTGAAAGCAGCTGCAAAATATGTTGATGTGCCAGTAAGTATTTTTCATTTGCTTTTTAAAACTATATATAATTCTTTTTCTTTTTTTTTTTTTAAATAATAATTATAGTTCACCACGGGTTTATTTCACATCTTTAAACAAGTGCCATTCCCTCAGGGAGCAGCTTATTTTTCTTAAGGGCTAGCCCTCGTAACAAGGCTTGGGAAGGTTATTTCAGTGTACTTTTTCCATTTTAACTTTGGAACTCCTATTACAGAGATCAGTTCATCGTGAAAACATGTCAGCTCAGTTGCAGAGGGTCTAGCACGCTAGGATAGGATAGGAAATGCCTCACACTATTTATAGAAAAATGCTCACTCTCCCAGCCCTTTATATGAAAGATGTAACAGGTTTCTTATAGGAGTTAAAGTAACAATAAAGATGAACCGGTTAAATCAAAGAACTAATTTTCTAAATACAGAGGTGTTAGAAATCAATATTCACTTATTTTAACATCTGGTTTTTCACAGAATTCTTGGGAAATAATTTGTAACCTGTAAATTTGCTCAAAAATTAAGATACCGTGGAAGGAAATTATGAAACTTACTTAGCTACGATGAATAAATTCACGTGATACATACATTCAACAAGTTAGTGCAGCATTCGTAAGTTGGTAATCATAACAAAATTAGTTTTTGCCTTAAGTCCTATTAGGACATATGTGATCAGATACTAAGGTGTTCTGTTTAATCATGTATCTTGGCATATGTATGAATTTTCAAAGAATTAGAGCACAGTGGAAAAAAACTTAAAATTTAAAACTAGAAGGAATGTAAGTCATGTCATTCTTTGATGGAGCAGCGTCACATCTCTGGAACGTCAGAATAAACATTAGTGGTTTGAGTCCTGGCAAGTTTGTATATCAGTTGTAGACGGCTATTATTTTTTTAACACATAACCGCGTTTTATACTATGAACTAGATCAGGGGTGTCCAAACTGCGGCCCAGGATCCATTGTTAATTGGCCCGCAGCAAATTCCAAAAATATATTTAGTTTACTTAAATAAACCAGGTGAGGCAATACGTACTTCACCTCGAGTGAGTGGCCCGGCTGTTTGTGTATTTTACGCAGATGGCCCTTGGTGAAAAACGTTGAAAAAAGTTTGGACACCCCTGAACTAGATAGTCCCCAGATGTATTGCTGCTATAGTTATTATAAGTGGGCAGTGGAAATAAAAAGGCCACTGACTTTCCTGCCTTTGTTTGGGGTTTCTTTGGAGCAAGGCTTTTATATTTTACAAAATATAAATATAACATAAAATGATTCCCAAAGAAGTCTTGGCATACTTCTTGTCTTGTACCGAGAGTCAGAAAATCGTGCTGGGCAAATCAGCAGAAATCATCACATGTGTAGGGTTCTACGAAGCAGCAGCACAGAAGAGAGAGGAAGGGAGAATTAAGGGGAAAAGTTTACCTTTGCTGTCTAAAAGAGATAAGTGATCACAGGCACACAATGAACTTCATCAGAATTCTTAACACATATTTTATAGTATAGTTTTTGTTTCATTTTGAGTTACAAGTGGAGCGGCACACCATAATATTCCTGTTCTCAGGGCTTTGGAAGTTCTTGATTTGACCCTCGGCTAGATTTGTTCAACCCCATCGGACTTCAGAGTTGAAAGATACAGAAAATGGTTCATTCATTCTCCTTCTCAGTATAGAAGTTCCCTCCCCCGATACACCTCACAAAGATTCATTCAGCCTTTAAAAATTTGTTTAGTGATTGCAGGCTCACCATAAGACAGCCTCCCCTTATATATAATGAGTTGAAATTTTATAGCTCTCTGAATTCTGCCTCGGTTCTGACCCCACTTCTGCTGGATAGCCCTTCAAATATTTGACGACAATTATCCCCAGAGATATGGTGGCTATTCCATGGGATGTCATGTCTGAGGAGTTCTTGTTTTCTGTGTTAAACATCCTCAATTTCCTCCCTGAACTCACAAGTTAAATATTTATTTCATATGTACTAAGTGCCAGGCCCTGGGTATACATGATGAAAATAGCCGTTCAGTATTTAAGGATGAAAGAGATAGAGAACTAGGCACATCATGAAAACAGCTACAGAAATTGTACCCAGATGCTTAATCATGGCAGTCACTCTCTAGATGAATTCCAGATTACCAACTAATTGCCCACCTCTCCCACCCCCAGCATAGCCTACTAAACCTTAGATGTGGTCTGGCCATGGAGAATTACTAAGGAAGGAGTTTGGTCTTGGGATCTGGACATCACACCTCCATTATTGATGCTTCTGCATATTAACTTCAAAAGCTATGAGGTGCTGTTAACTGTTATTTCTTTATGCTAAACCTCCAGCAAACATGCCTCCCTGAAACAGTCTTTTAAGGAGAACCTTTTGAGAACAAAAGAACACTGGCTCACCTTTTACAAAAATTCACTCAAAACAGATTTAAAAAAAACCTACCTATAAAATGCAAACTATAAAACTTCTAGAAGAAAACATAATAGATATATATGTGGACGTTGTTTTGGTGATGATTTTTTAGACACGACACCAAAAAACATCCATGAAAGAAAAAAATTGTAAGTTGGACTTAATAATCGACTGCTCTGCACTGTTAAGAGAATGAAAAGACAAGCCACAGACACATATTTGATACTGGACTTGGACCTAAAATATCCAAAGAACTCTTAATACTCAACAATAAGAAAGCAAGCACACAATTAAAAAATGAACAAAAGATCAGAACAGACACTGCAGCAAAGCTATATGGATAGCAAATAAGCATGTGAAAAGACGCTCACCATCATTTGTCATTAGGGAAATGCAGATTCAAACCATGAGATACCACTGCATACCTATTAGTACGGCTAAAATTAAAAAACAAAACAAAACAAAAAAAAACCTGGGGTGGCCGGTTAGCTCAGTTGGTTAGAGCGCGATGCTCGTAACACCAGGGTTGCCAGTTCGATCCCCAGGGGGATTCTCTAAGCTGCACCCTCCACAACTAGATTGAAACAACTACTTGACTTGGAGCTGATGGGTCTTGGAAAAACACACTTAAAAAAAAAAAAAGTGTAAAGAAAAAAACTAACAAAGCAAAATGTTGACGAAGATGGAAAACAACAGGGACTCTCATTGCTGGTGGAAATGCACAATGGTAAAAGCATTTTGGAAAACTGACAGTTTCTTACAAAGCTACACAGTCTTACTGGGCAACTTAACCAGTTACATTGCTACATATTTATCCAACTAATTTGAAAACATGTGTCTACACCAAAAGCTTCATTCAAATGTTCATAGCAACTTTATTAATAATCACCCCAAATTGGAAGCCACTAAAATGTCCTTCAGTAGATGAATGGATAAGTAAGTGGTGGCATAGCCATACAATTGGAATACTTTTCAGCAAAAAAAAAGGGAATAAATACCTATCAGGCCACGAAAAGACACAGATGAGTCTTAAAGGCATATTGCTAAGTGAAGCCAGAGAGGGCTACATTCTGTATGATTCCATGTACATGACATTCCCGTAAAGGTAAAACTATAAAGATTATAAACAAATTAGTGGTTTCCATGAATTCAAGGTCAGGGAGGGTTGAGTAGGTGAAGCCCAGGGAACTTTTTAGAGCAATGTAACTATTGCATGTGATACTGTGATGGAAGGTACATGACAAAACCTAGCTTTACAGCACAACGATTAAATCTGAGTATAGGCAGAATTTTAAAGACCAAGTAGGAGATCATGGGATCCCAGGATGGAAAGGAGACTGTGATAAAATAATCTAATTCTATTGCAAACGTGTGGAATAACCTCACTGAGAAAGATGGAGCAGAAAGTGCTGAGTAACTTTGGAAATGAGTGAAGTCTATAAAAACAAAAGAAAAAGGAACTGTACATAAGCATTGTACTCTGGTTGATAAAATGTCTCCCCACAGGCTAACAATTCAGAAACCACTGTACATGTACATGGCACGTGAAGGGATGGTAGTTGGCGGGAGCCGTTTCTCACTATTGAAGTGAGAGATTGGAGACAAGCAAGAGGAAGAGGCTCTGCTTCCTCTTGTGGTAATGGACTGGAGTTGGAAACATCAGTGTGGACGTGTATTTAGCTTAATATAGAATTGGTTACATATAGAAAATTTTTAGATATACGTATATGCATGGGTTAGTATATACACATATACTCGTATTTCCTTGGTCTGTTAGCTGAGAGAGCTGAGAAGCAGTGATATACCCCAGTAGCAGCAAGCACACCTAGTACCCAAATCTTGACCTCTAACCTCCAGTAAAACGAACCAGGACTCCTTGGAGAAATGGCTGATACCAGGACCTGGGCAGGAAATACCCAAGGTGAGCCTGGAGCATCTCATGGTGACAGAAAGTAAAGTGTTTTAAAAAACACACAATGATAGAAGATAGCTTAAAAGGACACAGACGACAACTGAAAGAGCTCCCAATGGCCTGAACTAGAAAAATTTGAGAAACCAAATAAATTAGGTAGTATTAAATTATAACCAAAAGTATAAACTAAATATTCATTTGTCCTTACTGATATAATAAATGATTGATCAAGTAAATAAATGGGGAGAAAGGTAAATCTCTGATGTAGAATTCCAGATAATTAATACAGATACTTTACTCCCGAAGAGACAGTACAACTCCCCACTCCTTAAGGCTGTGAGTAGTGACTTTCTTCCAAAGAATACAGTATGAAAAAGAGGGTGGGGAAAATAGATTTACTGTGGAGAAACCTGACAAATACTATGGCAGCCAGTTGATTGAGGTCAGCATCAACAGTGACAAACTATGTTGAGAGTATTGACTTTTGATAAATACTCTGTGGTCGTCCTCTGAAAACCCTATACTCCAGTCTAATAATGAGAAAAATATCAGACGCATCCCAATAGAGGGACATTTTACAAAATACCCAACCAGTAGTCAAAATTGTCAAGATCGTCAGAAACAAAGATGCTCTTAGCAATTGGCATAGCCAAGAGGAGACTAAGAAGATATAATGACTAAATAAATGTAATGTTGGATTATGGATGGGACCATGGAATAAGAAAAAAGGACATTGGGTAAAAACTAGGAAATATGAATAAAGTGTGGACTTTAGTAAATAATAATACATCAATATTTGTTCATTAATTGTAACAAATATACTAATGTAAGATGTTAATAATAGGAGAAACTGGATGTGGGGTGTATGGGAACTCTGTACTATCTTCACAATTTTTCTATAAACCTAAAATTGTGTATTCTAAAACAAAAAGTTTACTTTTTTTAAAAAAAAGAGCACTGTGCTAGGACTTAATAATACCTGGGTTTTAATTCCCTTCATGCTGCTATTTGCCCTTGAATTAACTGTATGACTTTGGGCATTACTTTTCTTAAGCAGCGTCAGTTTAGTCATCATAAAATGGGTGAATAAGTTATATACACTGCATTAGTGCTTTTAACTGTGACACTATCATTCTTTGAATTCTTGGTATCTGTCCTGTTCCATCCAAGAGACAGTCGAGCCTAAAAATTTCACCTAGAAAATGATGAAAAGATGAGGAGCTAGAAAAGTCAGTGGAGAAAGTAGCAATACCTTTTAGCGATACTCTCATTTTTCTTTTTTTTTTTACTCTCATTTTTCATAACTTAGAAAACCCATAAAAATTGATTCTATAAAATGGAGTATTAGATATATAAAAGCTAGCTATGAAATTAAATGACATTCCTAATGCAGGAAAGAGGGAGAAGTTTATATTTGTTTCTAGAACATACCTGAATGTCTGATATTCCTTACAGTTATGGCATAGCTGAAGATGTGTAAAAGTTAATAACAGAAAATGCCTTGACTCAAGCCCTTTACATATAGCATGTTATGAACATAGTTTTATGTATCTTTGTAATATAAACTTTTTGTGACACTTCTGTATAAATGAAAAACAATTTTACGTAAGAGGAAAAAGAAAAATCAATGTCTTTCTGAAGAGGACTGAATTCCAGTGTCTGTGTTTCTTAGCAAAGAAGCTGGTAGGGCCCTTTCTGATCAAGGTGATAAACTGTGACCTTTGGATGCATGATTTGGTAGATTCGTTCTTGGTGAAACAGCCCTGTCCTGGAGTTGTCATTACACAGCTCATGGCCCCATCATAGAACCGCAGAATGTACGGGTTAACAAAGACCTTAGACATATAAGAAGAGCAAGACCTGAGAGAAGTGAGTCTGTCTGTTCAGCAGTAATTTAGAAGAAGGGAACTCAGGCCTGGCAGAGAGATAGCTGGTACTTGAGGTGAGGACCAGCATGAAAATGTTCACATTAGCTTCCCAGACGGGAACAGTCAGCCAAAACCAATTATTCAATAGGGTGAAAGTGTTATATTAGAACTATCCCCCAAAAAAACAAATATATTGCCTGACTATAAGACAGGGAATACTCACATGATGGCAGTGTATGTAAAAAAGTTGTGTGAAAAATCATGAGAGACAATAATGTGGGCTAGCTGCTAAAAACAAACAAACAAACAAATAAACCCACAAGGTAGGATGGACTGGACCTGTGGAAACAACACAACAGGGAAGCGGCCCACCCAGACTCAGGAGCCAGCCTGCCTGTGTTGGAATTCTTGCTCTATCACCACACTTAGTGTCTGTATGACCTTGGGTACCACGTTGGTCTTTTTACAACTTTAGTAAGGTATAACTGATATATTAAAAACTGCATATATTTAATATAAACAATTTGATGAGTTTGGATGGTCTTGATAACATTGTCATACACATTGCATATGACCTGGTGCTAGACAGTGAGGTGACACACCTAAAGAGACGTGGAGGACAAGATAAGGATTACTGTGACCAGAAGAGACCAGGAACAATGAGGAAGCAAAGGAGCAATTCCCCACTGGTTGGCTACGCAGTGCTGGTGTCTGAGGCTGGTGGTCCTCCTGAGAGGATACACATAGCTTATCTTTCTCTTGTCTGCATTAATAATCCTCTCAAATGTGCTGCCTTCCTTATGACACTTGCCAGAGAGTTGTCATCTCCCGACTCCCCAGAATGTGGCTTGAATTCAGCCCTATACTGGACGGATTTAATGCGGACGCCAGGAACTCAAGTCCTGCCTTTACCCCTGCTAGCTGTCTGACCCGTGTCCTTTCGTGTTCCCACCTGTGCAATGAGGATAATAGTATGATCTCTGTGCTGCCTCCCGCACTAGGTTCTTAGGAGGATTTACTGAGGATATTAATAGGAAAGTGCTTCGTAAATGTCAAGCGCTATTGCAATAAACAGGATCGTCTTTGCTTCCACCTGGAACGATGCTTCCTGTCCCCATGTATTTCTCTACTGTTTCCACCCCAACTTCAGAACATGAGCACCTTCCAAAAGAAAATCACTTTCCTGCCACAGAGGGAAAAATATCCCACCGTGTTTCTTTACTTTACTTCTATTTTAGAATAGGAAGCACCTGGCATATATCAGCGGTGACTTTCTCTGTTCACTAAGAATGGTGCTTGCCGTCTGGCTTTGCTTTCTTCTGATATTGTTTATTACTTAGACAAGGCCACTTGACTCCTCAGTGGTTTGTGTCAGAAGGAGAGCCAGGCAGAACATGGGGAATGGAGCACCTGACCACTGGGACATACTCTCCTGGAGAGGACTGATGACACCAGGACCAGGTTAGAGGAGCGGGGGAGGTTGTGAATTGTCCTTCCTAGACAAGCGCTTTGCTTCTCTCATCTTTAGTCCTTTGTTTTTTGGCCTGTCTGCCTCATGTTTACTAAGGTAAATCCATAGACTACCTCTGGACCCTGACATTCTAGCATTCTCGGGTCTCCTCTAAGCCCAAAATCCAAAAGGTTCCAAATTGGGACTGAGTACATCTCAATTTTAGCAGCTTGATGGAATAATACCCACAGCATTTGTATTTCCCTTCAAGGCCTCAGAGCAGTGTCTGTCGTTGATAGCATAACAACTGTAAATAGATCAGAGAAAGGTGAGTGGACGTTATTGTAAACTGGTAGATTTAATAATACCTTTGTCATCATTACAGTCATTACTCATGAAAATAATAGTATAAAGCTAGGATGTGACACACATATAAGCACATTCCTTGTCTGGAATCCTGTGTCCAGAGCTATTTCTCTAAACTCTGAGGCATGGGTGATCCTTATTCTAGATCAGAAATAGCAAGAGATATTAGATGCCTATAGTCTCAAATGGACTAAACGTAGCAAGATTTAAATTGAACCCCACATCTCAATTGAAAATCAATCTGCCTCTTTTCCTTAAATGTTGCAGGCGAGTATCTTAAATTATCATTCAGCATCCGTTTTAATATTTTAAATAACCTCCTGTTTAGAAGGATATCCCCCAGTAATACAACAAAAACATCTGACATGCTAATGCTCAGATCTATAAATGCGTAAACTTTGTCATTACTTAGAAGAAATTGTGGGAAGCATTTATGTGAATGTTAAGAATGAATTCAATATGCCTGCCTCAGAAGCATGAATGATAGCAGATTCTGACTTCAAATCCTCTCCTAGACAAAGTTACGGCAGAAATCTGTCTATACTCACAGTATACTCGTAGACAAAAACAGCCTTACTCAGAGGAATAACTCTGGAGTAACGGAACCCCTTAAAAGTGAGACTGCACAAAATGAACACATTTAAAATACACATGTTAACATGCGCCAAGCCTAAAAAATGTTTTCAATAGCATCTGGATGCCACTGTCTTTAATTCAGAATTTTCTTCCCAACTTGGAGACAAAATATGTAAGTGTTATATATGGAATTTTGAATGTGGCTAGATTTAACAAAGAGAAAGGTGACTTCCTTGCCGCTTTACTGCTTGATAAAATAGTTCAGAATTGTTCTAAAGGACACTGAGAATGTTTTTATTCATTGTTTTAAAAAATAGGTACACTGTTATTAGATAATCATGAAAAATGCATATCCTTCTGAATTTCTCACTGTTTATGTCCCCCCCCCCATGAATGATTTCTCTTCCTGGGCTTATATAATATTTAAGTAGGCATAAATATAGTTGAAGGCTTCAGTTCTGTGTGTTTCCTTTTGATTTTCTTTGTGAATACAATATAATTATTCTACTTAGTAAACTTGTGAAATATATATATTTTTACAACATAGTAATAATCATAGCTATACTCAAAATCTTCTATTTTTTAAAGTATTTGATAAAGTATTTGCGAGCTTATAACTTATTTAAACTGCTCCAAATGCTTTTAATGAAAAGCTTAACTTGAAGAGCATTTTTACTCACGTATAAAAATGTAGAAATTGCTGCATAAATGCCAAACTCTCCCTTAAACTATAGTGTTTCCAGCAATACCCAGGATAAGTTATGTGTTTGTAGAATGATGTCCTATGTTCCTTGGTGATCTGTTATAGACTGTTTCTGATTCTGCAATGCAAGACTGAGCTGACAATTGTTCCTACACAATTTCAAATTGAGAACACATACTGTTGTTTTAAATCTTACCAGACCCATTTTTGTCCAAATGGTAATAGTGACCAGATTCAGGTATTTCATTTACTAACCATGCAGATCACCATAAATCAAGATATCACAGTTCTGCTCTTGCTTGTTTCTTGAAGGCAAGCTTTTCTAGGTTAAGAGAAGTACACTTTTAAATTAAGTCAATTATACTGTAGCTTTTAGTTAATCTTTGAGACTGGAATACTATATTTAAAAATTTGTCTCCTTGTTAACTATGCACCATGACAGTGTTTGCATAGAGTATTGTTAACCTCCAGTGGAAGGTTAAGTGGCTTCTTCTGTATCTAAATCTGTCGCTGTGAAAAATGACTGCCGCATTGCACCCACCTACCCAGGAATGGGGGAAGCAAAACTTACTATACTTGTGGGATTAGGTTTAGCAGCGGGAAGTAAGAGCATTTACAGCATATAATTAACAAAGTGGTTTTTTTGTTTGTTTTTTTCTTGTTTTAAACAGCATGTTCATCTCACTCAGTTAGCTAGCGATTAACGCTTCAAAAAAATTTGTTGGAGTCTGCATCCTTCCTTAAACTCATTCACTCACCGGTGTGTTCTGTTATTTATGCAGCCAGTGTCAGAGGAACTCACCTTACCATACTTTACTTCCTTCGATATTTATTGATTTATTTATGCTCAAGGGGGACTCTGTTTTGATCCTTGTGTCCTTTTATTACAACTCCGTTAGCCAAATTCTGTTCTTTTCTGAATCGAATTAGAAGTAACTCAGAAACTCCTATTTTGATATTAGAAATTACTATCCTAATAAGCAAGATGAAGAAGTTAGTGCTTAGTAAACTGAGGCTCTCAGTGGTTTAATTGGGAGTAATAAAAAAAGTATTTACTCTAAGTGGTATTTAATACATAGCGTGCTTGCTACGTGGTTTTTAATTATTATTTTCTCATATGTGTTAGGAAAATTATAATTTAATTGCCAATAAGAAAAGACTTCCAAATGTAGTTCTCTAGAATATGAAATGCTTGATACAAACTCATCCAAAATCCACAGCTGTTGACGTTGGGCAGGCTGTGCCTTTGGTAAGGTTTGGTAGTCCCTCAATTGTAGCGGCATTCTGTCTCTGCAAGGCCGTCACGTGCATTCTTTTCATTTGCACTCCAGGAAACAAAAATTCAACAGAGTGTGCTTACTTTTTTGTTTTTTACCTCAACTTCTTTTCTTAACAAAATAACATGTAGTTATGGAATTAGAAACAGTGACTTCCAAAGTATGCAAATTTTACGGCCAGAAAACTGTCTTTGCACAAAGGAGCACTGAACCAGTGATAATGTCTTCTATCCAAACACATTTGTACTGTAAGTAGAAACTGTTTAAAAGGAAAATTACATCTTTTTCAGTAATTTATCGGAGATAATTACCCTTTATACACCAAAGGAAGGACAAAGTGTTTTAAAGAACTATAATTCTAATTGGTAAATGTCACCAGCTGTTGCAGTTACTCTTCCTTGTGTATATTCTTTTAATGATTATAGTCTCATGCCACAAGCTACATGAAAATATATTCACTGGGTGTGAAATTCCCATATGTCAAAGTTTCAAGAAGAGGTAAACAGCTCAAAGATAAAGGAAGAAATAATGCTAATGAGGAATGTAAGAATTCTAGGTTTTGTTTTCTAGGTAAGTGGATCTTAATTTGCCAAAAGGAGATAAAATGTAATTTCAAAAAGGAAAAAAAAAGAAAAAGATGGAAACAATTTATTGAAATAAACTTTTAAGTGAGCGTCACCTCACACCCTCAACCAGAGAGTTTTATTTCCTTAGAAAGTTGTAGAACTGTCTCAGCTTACAGATTTCAGTGTTGTATCCCTTGGGTCTGCCAAAAGGAACAGCATTTGGTTTTCTTTTAGGCTTAAGCTGTAAAATGTTTGGTACTTTTAGATGGTAGAGATAAACTCTTCCTGGACAATGTTTCATGATTTCTCATATTATCTTGAAAATGATCAAGGAGACAAGCAAAAAATACCTTAGAGTCTATGGAAAGTATTCAAAGCCATAATTTTCCAACCTTCTGGCCATAACTTAGGTCCAGTGATTGTGATGGGTCAAGTGGCTGACTAGATTAAACTTCTTAGCGTACTCTTCCTTTAAAAGACAAATAAAAATGAGGTTGGGGTGGGGAGAAATGGTGGAGAAGGCAAGCCTCAAAATTGTCTATTCTTTAACTCCCAGTCTAGCTTGGGCTGTGCCCAACTGCCTTTGTTTCAAGACACCTGACTGAAAAATGCTGAGCTAACTTGTTATTTTGTATAGAAAATTATTCTCGTGTCATTTTCATTCTGCAGCAGTACGTTTTCTGAATTTTCTCATTTTCAGTGTTTTGACAAAGTTTGAGGGTATGGAGAGACACATTTATGAATTAGTTGTCCTCGCATATTAATAGCAGTTAGTAATCTTTGTACAAATCACCCTGCCTCTTCACTGGAAAAACTGTTGTATAACACCCCCAATACTCCCAGAAGAAAGCAGCCTAGGTATCTCTTGATTATCTTTGTAGTTATGTAAACTTTCAAACATTGCTATGAGAATTATGCAGAAAAATAATGAAGGAATGAATTTGGTAATTGCCTCTATTATGTTTGGAATATATTGCCTATGTTGTCAATAGAAGCTCTTGAAGAAAAGACCAGTGAAGACATTTATATAAACAGTTGTTTCAAATTATAACTGATAACTAATTTTCTTATATCAGGATTATTTTTGAAAGGACCCTTGCATTTATGTGGTACATATTTACATTTAAGCTAAACATAAGAGCAGTCACAACTTGCTGTCATTCTCATCGCCAAGAAATAATTTTGTTTCCAAAGAAATCAAATTAGATTTTATTAATGAGATGCTCATTGCCTGTGCACTGGTTAAGAGATGGGGAATTTAATCATTGTATATAAAATATACTCCTCTCCCAAAAACAGTGGTAAGAACTTTCCTTCATTTAAGGAGAAGACATTACCACTGTCCTGGTATCACTCAGATGTATACCTTGAGTTGTTTTTCCAGAGGATATGGATCATTTAGTAGTTAAAATTTAACTGTTTCACCTACTTTCCTTGCAATATTTACTTTTGCAAAATGAGTCTGCGATAGAGGTTATGAGTGCATTCTATGGATATGAAATGATGTAAGACTAACTGACTTATTTGGGCATCAGTTCTACAATTTTGTTCTTGTTAATGCCATAATCGAATCAAATCAATCAATCAATATATATTATGACTCAACCCCAGGTGTAGATTATACAAATGCACATTTTCATGAAGTAGTCCAGCTGTGTGAAACTCAAGAAAGAACTAAAGATAAGTCTAGAAGGAAAACCCATTAGGTGCCCTTCAGGTTTTCCCTTCCTCGCACTGACTTTATAGATTCTAAAGCAAGGAGGAATTATAGTAACTGCCCTAGCTCCTCTAACATTAGAAGACACTAAATGTTGGATACCTTGGGAAAGTTATCGAATACACTTCTTTGTCTCTTGATCAGAGACCAGGTCATCAATTCTTATACTGCATTTCTAAAATAAAATAAATCCTTGAGATACTGTTGATAAATATGAATGAATAGAAGCAATGGATAACTCACAAAATTTTGACTTAAATTTCACTTTGTAATGCATTAAATGTTTTTTGCCCAATATCTTCCTAATAATACTTCATTCAGGTTAATAAGAAAATTTAATTTGTATTCCTTGAGCACCCATAGTAGTTAAGGAAGGCAATCCAAGAAAAGCTAACATTTTTATTAGGTAGATAGATAGGTAGATAGATAGACCAGCTGAGATGATGGAAAACAAATTGTATTTGCAATTAGGAAATGATAGCATGTGGGAATTTTTTTAAAAATTCATTCATTTATACTGCTTAGCATATTGACCCTTCAAGATAGCCATTCAAAAAAAAAAAGATATCTACTATACAACCATATATTTCTAATCATTTTAATGATGACGAGTATGACCTGAAGTTATAGACAGCGATGATAAACGTTTATGTGCTTTATGCAGTTTACTGAAGGCGCTCGTTGTTGATTTGGTCTTAAGCACACTTTTCTAGTGCAGTTTTTGAAATGAAATAGTGACTGATTTTTTTTCCCCACAGTTGTGATTAAGTAACATTTTCACCATCGAGACCTGATATTATTTTATTTCCCGTGCTTTTCCCTCACAACAGAAACCAGGAATGGATCTGGCAGACACCTATATTATGTTTGTTCGGCAAAACCAGGATATTCTTCGAGAAAAGGTCAATGAAGAAATGTATATAGAAAAGCTGTTTGATGTAAGTAACTACCGTTGTAAGATATGCTGGCATTACTGATACTGTGAAGGGAAAAGTTGCATTTTGATGGTATATTTGCAAATCCGATGCTCCTGTTTTGATCCTTTTTCTTCTGTGCAGCTAATATAGTTGTCGATTTTATTTCTTTGCTGACAGAAGCTTTAATTGGCTTCTTTCTGCTCATGAAAACTGTCACTGTTAGAATGAGCGTCTCAAAAACGTTCTAAGGTTAATTTTAATAAGCAAGATGATAATCAGTTATTGTCGTGTCCATCATCATTTCACTTGCCTTTGCAGCATTCCATGAACAGAATCAGATTGTAGTGGGTTTGTCCCCTACGATAAAAGTTTTCTAAGTCAGTAAAACAGTCTTCAGCTAAACAAAGAAATAGACGGCAGAAAGCCATCTATCTCCCACTCTACTGTTTTTGAACATTTTTGCCTTGAGTTGCAGCGCGGATGTATGCTAACAGACAGAATACCGCAGTTTTGTCAGTGTGAAGGTCTTCATTTAGGCCAAGCAACCCCTAGAGGTGGGGGATTGTGATTGTGGATTCCATGATCCATCATCCAGTGTCATTACTTGAGTATCTGTAAAGGAGACTAAGAGAGCAGTCCATTTCAATAACAGTGTTGGCATTCATTTGTAATTATTAACAGTCCGTTCAAAGGAAATGGTCTTTGCTTGTGACGTACCTGCATAATTCACTACAATGCTGATGCTAAAACGTAATATTTGCTTTGAGCTGTATTTATTTATGTACATCTTCGCATTTTAGAAGTGCTTTTCTGGCAGTTTCATTTAATTATGCAAGTTGCTGCAAATGTTTTCATAACAGCAATTCACGGGCTTCATGGTGACGCTTCAGCTGTGGCAGTTACAGAAGGTCCTGCTATGCTACCGTCTCCGCCATAGTCTGTCGTGCAGTGTTCTCTGTCTGTCAGATTGGGTGGTCAAAATGAGTCTCATCTTTCATATTTTATATTTCTAGCTTCTACCCAGAGTGTTTTACACTAAAAGTATCATCTGTTTTAATAAGCTAAGTGTTAATATGTGTGAAAAGAATGATTTCCTAAAAGCTTTGATGCCCTGCAGGGGTAGAAAAATTATCATCCATCCAGCTGGCTCTTTTACAAAATACTGGAACCATATCAGCAACTTCTGCTTCGGTTTGGTATTGCTTTGAATTTACAAACATATGTTTCATTTCCAAGTTCTCTTACTTTTTTTGCTTATGTGGTAATTTTCAAAAATGTTGAACAGAAAACGAAAGTTGAATTGATGTTATTCCTAGTATGTTTCTTCTTAGTATAGCTAAAGCACATATTCCGTGGTGTAAAAAAGGTAGAGTCATTCTGGAAATAGGCCATTGTAGATAGGGTGTGTGTGTGTGTGTGTGTGTGTGTGTGTGTGTGTGTGCTCGCTTAACATCTTCAATTTTTTTTGTCTTGGTGACCTATGTGCTACAAAGCTTGCCATCAGTTCATAACTAAGGTAGTTTTTTTTTCTCCGTAAAGGTATTCCCTACTTCAGCTCCCCTTCATTCACCAAATTTCTTTTGAAGACTTTTTGTGTAGCAGCCATAACAAACGTAGCTAACTAAAGTGTATGCGAAGAGGTCAACATTAAAACGATGTGCTAGTTTAATTGTCCTGGCTCTATGTACTGTCCTTTCAATGCCTAAACATTTGACACGGCTGTGGGTTTGGTTCTAGAAGGAACCCTTGACAAGCAAGCATTCCGTCTTGGTTCCGAAGGTTTGGTCATTTTGCATGTCCTCAGTGGAATATTGGACTTGTTATTTGTAAAACAGTTCTAATGTCCTTAAACATTCTAATATTTTTAAATTGCCCATTTTTATTGCTGTAATTAAAAATAAAAAGCAGGCTCGAATTCTATTGCTATGTCATCAAGAATAACATGTAGAAAGGGGTACTAAGAGCCCCCAATTAGCCAAGACTGAATTTGCCTCAATTACAGTTAGTAAATGAGAGGTTATCAAGTATGTGTTGAAAGGTAAAGTAGGATGTGTATCTTAAGTAACAGATCATTACTGAGAGACGTTAGATAATTATTGGAAATCCACTTGGCTGGAGCTTAAAATAATATTGTTAGGTGTCAAGAAACAGCTGAAAATAATGACCCTATAAATACTGTTGGCAACCTTTGCCTATTACAGATAAAAGATTGAAGAGAATAATTTTATTCAGGCATCATGACAAACTTTTGCTATTCTAATTAAAGTACTTTCTGAGTAGGTAAGGAAATTTATCAAAATTATCAAAAAAGTAATAATGGCCTTATCTGTCACCTCTACCATTCCTGGGGCACCTCCAAGGACCAAGAAATTTGCTAAGTACTTTACCAGTATCATTTTTAGCCTTCTGGACCAGATGCCATTATCCCCATTTTATCCTCATTTTCAGTTTAAGGAATCTACCACTCAGGGAAGTGACTTAAGTGTTGAATCAGACTTTGAAATTGTGTCTTTCTGGTTTCAAAGTCCATGCTACCTCTACCATTCATCACACTTCTAAAATTTGCAATGGGAAAACTTCGTTGTGGAAAGAGGGCTGGACCAGGAATCCAGAAACCTGAGTTCCAAGCCGTACCGTGTTTCCCCGAAAATCAGACCTAGCCGGACAATCAGCTCTAATGCGTCTTTTGGAGCAAAAATTAATGTAAGACCCGGTCTTATTTTAACATAAGACCGGGTCTTATATAATATAACATAAGACCGGGTCTTACATTAATTTTTGCTCCAAAAGACGCATTAGAGCTGATTGTCCATCTAGGTCTTACTTTCTGGGAAACACAGTAGTTCTGCCATTAATTGTTTGCGTGAGTTCAAAAGTTAGGTCACCTGTTTTAAGATAGTGTAGTTACTACACATAGACTGAAGAAGTTGGTCTAGAAGTCCTGATAGTTTCTGAAATCCCTTCCAGGCTTTAAACCAAATAAATTCAATTAGTTTTAATTTTAGCAATGGTGACAAAAATGACTGGGTTGGTTGCATGCTGAGTCCTGAACCCCAGCATAGCAATTCTACAGTTTTTCGTGATGGCCAGGAAAAGCAGGGTACACCACCCAAGCAGCAGTAGTAAATGCAGTGGATAAGAAATAGAAGGCAGAAAAGAGATTCTATATACAAGCATATCTGTGCCATACCACCTTCTGTGTATCTACCACCATGGTTCTGAACCCCAAATTTAGAAAAATAGTTGGAATTCCATATAATCTGTATTCATGCTAGCTTTTTCTGAGTGACCAGAATATTTTAAACAGAGACTGTCTCTCTGCCTCTCTAGTGGTCATTGGTACCCATGCTAAGTTTCAAATCTACATGTTAAATTTTCTTTTTCAATTAAAAAAAAAAAGTATCTTATCTGGGTAAGAGAAATCTTAAAGGACATCCTCCTATAGGAGGAGAGATGGATTCACCAAAAGAAGGTTTTTCTGCTTTGTAAGCAATCCCTTACTCTGATGTCCTTTTTCTTACATGTAAAATGTCATTGTCAGCAGCCTTTTTACATTTTTTATCAAATCAAAACCAACTACAATTTGTCTAATCCCAATATAAAAGCATGACAAAGATTTTCTGTTTCTTAAATTCCATTTTTTTAATGCCTACTATGATGTTTCTTTCCACACTCTCAGGTTTCAGGATACACAGTGCCAGCCACAGATGCCCGTGTGTCAGGAGAGATGCTGGTAACATTCCTTGAGAGCTTTGCATCTCTAGGTTGGAAAATGGTCATGTTTCAGAAGTCAAAATTGACATCTACCGTAATTGCCGCAAGAGCACCCTCTGCGGTCATTTCCTAGTGTCCAGGAATATTACAATACTGAGACACTTAAGTGATCTAATTGTCCAGGACAGACACCAAACCTACCTCTCTAAACCTTTGTATATTTATGAGGCACTGCCCACCTTGAGTCCCTTGGAAACAATTTCATTGTAGCTCTCATGTTGCTGAAGACACATCAGGGTGTAGTATTTAATTGGTAAATCCTGCAGATCAAACACTCTCTTGTATTATAAACTCATTAAATATTTAATTGTTGAGGAGTTTCATCTCAACGACATTTTTTTTTAAATGTTCTTGTGGTGTCTTATAAAATTAAAAGTAATTCTATAAACGATTCATTTCTCAGGACTTTTCTTGAAAAGAATTCTTTTCAGTAAAGAAACTCAAAATGAAACATTTGAAGTAAAATTGACCTAAACTATTTAAATGAGTTCAGTAGCCATTTTAAGATAAGAGAAAAATCCTGAAACTATTACAGGTAACTGTGCTTCTCAAAATAAAACTAATGTTGCACTTCTATATAAGTGCTTGTTTCTCTCTGGACTCCCAAGTAAGAAAGGGAGGAAATGCTCAGAGTTTTTGAGATTAGTGTTTCATACCAATGCCCAAACTTTTTGATCTGAGAAGGCATTCATCCTCAGTAAGATCAGTACTACTATTCTTAAGTTATTTAAAGATTCACTTGGTTATGTTGATGTCCCAAGAATAATAGTTGAAATCAACGGAGCATGGGTAAGAATGATTGCTTGATCAAGTTTCCTTCCGTAACGGAAGGTGGCATGTATTTAGGACTGACCGTCCACATTTTTAGTCATATTCTTTGGATGAATTTCTTTGTGGATGTAATCAGCCTCTTTATTAGGAATGCAGGCTGGAACCCATTAACGCTGAAGACTTCTTTGCCTTCTTGCATTTCGTAAAATTCTGTGATATTGTAGATCTGTTCTCTCGTAAGTGAAAGTCGATTGAAAAATAGTAGCTTTCTTCTTTTCAATGATCTTTGACTGTCAAATGACTGGAAAGTTGTTGTATAGACTACATAAATTAGTATAGATTCCCATTACAGAGTATTTTCTTTTTGGTTTTGTCTCTATGTAAAAACAACTCAAACATAAAACATTAACTGTAGGCCCGTTGTGCCCAACCATGATTTTCCTATCAACACTCAAAATTAAATGTTACTATTACTCTCATAACCGTTATTACCCTTTTCCATCAATAGAAAGGGATGGATGACATAAGTCTGATGATATACTCGAGGCTATTTGAGATCATTTATTTCTAAACATTATGTCGTGTACCTTCCTGTCTCATTGTCTACTAAAAGTAGAAACAAAGTTTGACTAATGTTTGTGTTACCGGAACAGCATTTCATTCATCTCACATCTCACATGTTTGAATAGTGTTACTTAGCTGCTTTAACACATTGTTTACCAGATGTTTTTCTGTTTGTTTGTTTTTATTGTATATATTCCTGCTTTATTTTACCTATGGTGTTTGGGCTCACACTGGAGTTGTCTGACGTCGTTTACGACAGCCCTGGTCAAACCTGCTCTGTATATTGTCTTGTCTGCCTCCGTAAGTGCCGGACAGAACTTGCTCCTTAGCTACTTTTTCCCCTCAAAGTTTGTTTCTCTTTTAAACCTCTGCTCTCAGATTACATCTGTCTGGTTCAGTTTAGTTAATAATCCTTATTTTAATGTAAAGTTATTATTTGTAAGTGTAAGAATTTATAGAAGGATCTACTTTTGATGTATGGTGTGCGTGCCAAAATAGCTTTGACAAGTCCAGACGCGGCTCACAGCGGCCAGGGGCCCGCATCTGAATCTAAGCTGTTGGTGAATTAAAACCTGAGAAACTTGAGATAAGCGTGCCTAATTGCCTAAAAGAAACTCAACAAGAAAAATGTATTGTAGCGTGTTGATCTGATTTCTTTGATAATTCCCAAGAATCTTCAAGAAGTATGTGGACTTCTTACTTATGTTCTTGAAATGTGATCACGGAACACAATTGTCGTTTGGCATATTCCCAGGAATACACATCTTTGCATGAGGCACCTGGACATATGTGGCAGGTCTGGTAGAATCAGCTAATTAACAACACAGGCTTAAACAGGCACCTCATCTGGCAGTGCAGTTAGTTGCCTGATGGTGCTCAGCAGGGTTGGGTAGTGCTTTTTATTTTTCTTTCCTAATGGTCTGCTGCCCACCTAATTCTGCCTTATTGTCAGTCTCTACTTACCACAGCTTGGGGCCCTCCCAGGAGGCTAAATTATTATCAAAGGATTAGGGAGATGTAGCCTTGCAGCTCTGACATTTGTGATTACTTGTCTATGCCAGAACACTAATTAGCTGTGACTAATTAAGAAAAATGCTCCTGCCATAGAAAACCATTTAAAAGAACGGAGAAGAAGAAAAGCAATTCAAAAGCTGAGCAGTGCTCTGATTTGCTGATGCTCTTTAGATTTCCACCAGAGCCTTAACTCACCTTTAATGGTGCTCAGGATTAAAAAAAAAAAAAAAAAAAAAAAAAAGTCCCACATGCAAACTGATCTGAGGTTTTTGCTTGAATAGGAAAAAAAATTATTGCCGATCACCTAAACTCGCTTAGCAATGGTAAATGGTCTTTGATGAATGGGAGCAGTCCAAACTTTCATTTTCATCCAGAAATTTTTCTCAGCACCAAATGCGTAAATATGCATTGGCAGTGAACCACCAAGCCAAGAACAATGCCTTAAGAGTCATTGAAGAAATTCGAATACTCTCTCTCCTGATTTTATGAAAGATAGTTGAAATGCTTATGAGAAACATATTGAGCATTTCAGAAGGGATTTAGTATTGCTTTCTTGCTACTCTCACATTCAAGATGATTTGGAAATTCTGACTTCTCCACACAGAGCACCTCGTTTATCCTTGGTGACTTTGCATGCTTGCACTGCAACTGGCCACCGGTGACTTATTAATGAAAATACCCAGGCCTCCCCTGAGCCCAGCACCTTTGTCAGTTGACCAGTGTGATGTTTTCATAGAACTGACGATAGCTACTACTCTCCTTCTCTTCAGACCTAACTTCATAAGCAAATGACACGTGGCTTTAAGACCATTTCTGTTGGGGCTTGTTGAACTGCCCCCACCCCACCCACCCCACCGGTCCGCCATCCCCTCCGCAAGCCTTCCCTACAGCACCGTCACCACCATTCTCAACTGGGCACAGCAGTGGCAGTCAGATTACCACTGTGGATTAAGTCCAACTAAAAAAAAAAATCCGTGTAAGGAAGTAGCTATGGTGGTGAAACCATTATTTGATGTGTTTATTAAATGCATTAAAAGGAAGCTATAAAAGAAAAATTTTCAAAGATACTTATAAACACCTTCACTTGAGAGAGCACCCTCAATGTCCTGATCTCAGCTCAGCCCTACGTAAGAGATCGTCTAAATGTTGCTGTCTTAATATGGGCAAAGTATTTTGCTCAAAATCAAGCAAGTTCTTACCCCTACCTTCCCTAAATTCTTCATGCTGTTTTTTAACCCCATTTCCCCTTTTCCTCTCAATGGAGAGCAAAAAGCAGGTAGCTGGCATCCTCTAGGGAATAATCTTTCCTATATATGAAGACTGGTATTAAGCCGCCTGTCATGCGTGTCCATCTCAGGACAAATAATCCCTATTCATTTAACTTCTCTTCTAGCCCTTTAATCATCTTTGTAACTGCTCTTTCAAACTTCTCAAAGTTTTCTGTCATGCTCATGCTTAGGGTTTAGAGAAAGGTGTAGGATGCAGTATTTGAATGTGCCGACCAGGAGTGTTTCAAGCCAAATTCCTGTTTATGCATACTTTCTCGTGCTGATGCTCTGCTGAGTCTCATAAATTGGGTTCTGTATGTTCTCCACATCTCTTCGTGTTGTCTTTTTCCTCAGTGACTGCCTATCTTATACACACACAGTGTATACATGTATTGATGTAGCACGTTCATTCAGCTGATGTTTTGAATGCATACGGTCTAGAAAACAAATCCAATTCACCGTTTAATTACTATGTGTAAGGAATGGTAGTGGATGGTGGGATTAAAAGGTTAGGCGTTGGTTTTGTCCCACATAGTTGAATATTTCTGTCACAATAACTCGGTAGGATTCTAATTAGAATAGGAAATTGAAACCCCTCTTATTAATCATTTATTCATCTAACCAACATTTATTGGACATTTATTTTCTAAAGGCCACATACAGTGCTAGAGGCTGAGAATACAGTGTGAAACAAGATCGCCCCAGGCCCTGCTCGAAGGGAACTTACATTCTTAGGACCAAATGGGGCTTTTGAAAAAAAAATTGTTAATTTCTACAATGTTCCAATTTCTAAAATGTTCCATGTTTTCATCTGAAAAATAGGTATTAACAGATTTGTTTTCCAAAAGGAGGTACTATGGAGAACTAAAATTCAGTGCCCTTTCAAAATAGACAATAGTGACTACCTGAGGAATTTTGTTTGTTTGTTGGTTTGTTTCTCGCTGTTTCAAGTGCATGATTGGAAGCTTGCCAAAAGCTAGGGCCAACACAAAATGTGTACCTAGCTCCAGAGTTGGCAATCTCAAATGCCACCACGGAGAAGTAAGGGCACACACTCTCCTTTTCTCTCTTTCCTGAGTTCTTTCCTCAAAAGTCAGGCTTACACCAGCTCCCAGGAGAGCCCTAATGCTCCCCAGACCATCGTTTACTACCACAGCGGTGGTGTTTTTCTGCTCTTTTTACAAAACAGCTCACAAAGCCAACAAGTGTAGCAGGCACCCAAGACATGTCACTTAGTGGGGAAAAGGCACAGGCAGCACTGCCAGCCGTACCCCAAATATGCCCCAGAGCCTCAGATGACCTCCAAGAATGAGGACCGGTACCCTGGAGCATATGCTGGAACGCACAGCAGCATCTGGGCACGTAGTGTCATCATACCTGTCGTTGTGTGTAAGTATGTGTGTGGACACTCTTGGACGGGCACAGACATGGCGTTGTGAGTGTACAGTCCTTTCTCCTTTAATTCATCACCTACCATGAAATTAGACTGTCACCTTTAAAGGCCTGTTGTAGGCCTGTGTCAAATTTCTGTAGCCAAATGCGGTTGTTTACTTTTTGGTGATTTCTGTTATACAACTTTAACATCTATTAAATTGTTCTTCTGTTAATGAAACATTATTTAAATCAACAATTAATCTGGCTCTGATATTCTTCTATCCTTTTTCTATTGAGAAGCTGTCCTGTCACTAACATATATATACGTGATATACATTGTATATTTTATATTTACAAATATATTTGAAAGCATTCAATCCTTCAACATATACACAGTGCTGTATGCCAGACATTCTACTGAGGGCTGGAGGTATCAATAAGAGTAAGACCCCGTTGCTGCCTTGTGAATATTCACAGCTCATTGAGGCAGACGTACAGCACATTTTCATAGACACCTGTCCAAAGTTCTAGCAGCAGAAAATACGAGAGTATCTAATTCTACCCAGGAAGAGAAAGCATTGGCTTCATAGCAGACATAATGGTTGAACTGAATCTTAAAGGCCGAAGTGGATATGGCCAGGAAAACATAGTTGGGGATCAAAGTCCAGACAGAAGGAGTGGCCCAGAAACCATAGATACAGAGAAACCCAACATCTAGCAGAGCAGCAGGTCAATCAGTTTGCTGAAAATGGTTCCCATGGGAGTGCCCCATGGGTCAGAGACAGGTTGCTATTTACCCCGGCCCTTACAACACTCTTGAAAAGTCATTTTGGAAAGATTGTTCCCCATTTTGTATAAGGAGACTGCAGCAGAAAGCCGTGACGATAGTTAATTCTCAGACATTGGTTTTTATCTCAAAACAAACTTGTGCCATTCAGTTCCAGGTCCAGGAGTCTAATTTATTTTTATCCAGATCACATTTTTGACTTAAATGTAATATTGACCAAAATTTTATCTGTAGTATTCAAAATAAGTCATTCACCAGATGAAAAAGTCATAGTGCCCACATGAACCATCCATAGACTATATCTGTGCCCCAAACTGGTACCTACACCAATATAACTGGATGGACCACTGAGTTCATTTCAGTCTAAAGATTTGTCAAACTAGTATGCATCCCATCATTTGATAACAACTAATTATCTGAAATTTTCACTATAATCACTAGTCTTTGTAGCACCAGGAAAAGAGTCACAGGATAAACTTACAGAGGCACTTGCCTACTTGATGATAATGAATAATAGGGAACAGTATTGATTTTAATGTTCTTTATGTAGTATGGAGAAAGATAAGCTAGTTTAATAATATTACTTTCAGGACATTTGGGAATGAAGGAAATTCGGATTAATGAAGTAGTAGTGAGTGGAAAAGCATGTGTGCAACTCCCAATTTATGGAACTTACCCTATTCCGTAATTTACTCTGTTGTAGCTGAAAAGGATCTAATTCATATGGGAATATCTTGGTTATTACAGTCATATTTTTTAAAAAAGAGAAAATATGAAGAAAAAGTGTTGAACTTCAGAGTAGGAAAGTTTTTTCAGCATTCAGCATTTATTAGGTACCTGCTATTAGCATGTCTTAACATTTTCTCTTTCTTAACAGACATCATAGCGCTCATGAATTCTCCTTTACAGACTTTCTGGCAGAGTTCAAAAAAAGTGCAAATCACCCTGCATATGAGGTTATTGAACATGAAAGAAAAATACATGAACCAAATACTTTTCTGTTCTATGTTTAACAAATGAAGAAGAAAGCTGCAAATATAGATCGATTTCCCTTATGAATGAACCAAGGATCTTTGTCTATGTGGTACTGTTTTATTACAGTGAAAAAAAGTCCTTCCCAGAATGCCTAAGCATTTGCGTGTATGGCGCTTCAAAACGTCTTACAGGGGAGATGTGGCAGATGCATAGCACAAGTGCCATTTGGTTGGTTATCCTAACAGGAAGTGTGTTTCTTTAAAGAATTCATTTACATTACATATTACATTATTGGTTTTACAAATAACTTTGGTCTTTGGAAATGTAGATTGTGTTAACTTGCAAGAAAATGTGGTAGACTTCTTTGGAACAATAAGTATCTCCTGTATTACTTCGCAATCCAATGTTACGATGACTATCAGGAACCACCAGGATGATAGAGTTGTTTTCTTAGTTGTCTGCTAGGTACATGAAACTACGCTTAAAGAGTCAGATTTTATTGACAGAACAGACTGTTTTCTAGAAGAAAATGGAATAACCTAGCAAACATGAGCACAGACGTGGAGTTTAGATATCCAATATAAATCTTAACCTTGCCACTTATACTTGTATAAGCTTGAATAAATTGCTTAATCTAAATTCAGTTTTCTATCTATATAAGTTCAGTTTCCCCAAGTGCACAATGGGAGTAATAGCCATCCAATCAAGGTAAGAATTAAATGAAATTTTAACTGATGCATTTGAACTTCCCATGGAGTATTAAAAAAATATATCCTATGTCTTTATAATCAGAATTCATAAAAATAATAGTAATAAGAATAACTGTACCTCACAGTTCTCTATCTCATTCATTCCTCATTACACTCTTTAATTTTTATTACATGTCTGTATTTCATTAAAAGGCCAAAATGAATAAATTAAAAACAACAGGTAATAGAAAGTTCTAGAGCTCTCAACTTGCATTTTTTGGGGGGAAAATAAAGCTGGAAAATTAAGCAGCATATGGAAAGAAAAAGTATGGCAATTTGGCATTTCCCTTCAGTTTATTTTTACAAGAATCACAAGCTATGTTGTTTCTAATCACGCCCTTTACTCTGACAGTCAAACCTAATCTCAGTATTTCTGGAGATCACCAGAATCTTATTATTTTAAAGCTAGGTTCATATCATCGATCCTTCCCATTACAGATGAGAAAACTGAGGCATAGAGAAAGCAAGTGACAGGCTTGATCAAGCAAAGAGTAGAATGAAAGGGCGCCAACCCTACTTGCCCTCCCAGCTTCCATATTTATGTTCTTTTCGTCGCATGTGTTGCTAGTCAGCCCTCAGCGGCCATGTCCACACACAAGTCTCTGTCTTCCCCCCAGGAATGGCTCTAGGTCTAGCTGAGAATGTTGATAGTTTTAGGTTGGGTTGAGCACTTCTTGTATTTTAACCATAATCGACTGGTTTCAGTTTTTGTGGGTTTTTTGTTTGTTTGTTTGTTTGTTTTTAATATAGTCCTTGTTCCTATTCCAAGCCAACAAAAAATTCACACTTAAAACTTTCAAAATGCTTGTGTTTGGGATTCTGTTTTGTGGAACTAAATATGATCATTTCAGTGGGACACCTTGAATACATGGGGGAAATGATAAGTATTATTGTAGCAAATGTACCAGTAATATACAATTTGCATTTTAGTGTTTAGAAATGGAAAGTGGGTGGCCACATATTTGCTATATTAAGTAGATGTTGTGTCGACGAGAGGGACATCCAATGTGCAATGAAGCATTTCTATTTACTGTGTTTCCCCAAAGATAAGACCGAGCCAGACAATCAGCTCTAATGTGTCTTTTGGAGCAAAAATTAATGTAAGACCTGGTATTATATTATATCATATTTTATTTTATTATATTATATATATATCATATCATATATATAAATAATATATATAATATAATTATATATTATGTTATATTATACCCGGTCTTATAGTAAAATAAGACCAGATCTTATATTAGTTTTTGCTCTAAAAGTTGCATTATAGCTGATTGTCCGGCTAGGTATTTTTTTTAGGGAAACACAGTACTTTTTAATATACTGGTGAAATTGTCAGGCATTAATGTTTCTAAATATTTTTTTGCTCTCAAAAGCTATGAAATCTTCTTCAAGGATGGCTTATATTTATCAAACTTACCAAAACCTTCAGAATTTCGAAAATATTATTTGTTCTTTTTTTCCATTCAACTTAGCATGTAAAAGGTAAATATTTCCTAAAGTGAGATTATCTAGATGGTGTTTCATTTCAACAATGACTCTCTACTTGTAAAACAGACAGCTTCCCTTAAAATAAATGAAAAAATACGCACATTCTGTAGAAATTCAGCCATTCCATATCCTAGCACACTAAACAGCGTTGGTTCCGTTTGTTTCTTTTGGTTTTTTTTGTTTTTTTCTGTTGCTCACCTATTGAGACGAAGATAGCTGGAGAAGAATGAAAATATATCAACTAGTTGTACCAATTCATAATCAATGAAAAGCTAAACACTTAAGTAGAAAATATATCACAGATTTGTTCCCCAGCAAAGCAGCTATTTTTACCTTGCCATCATCATCAGAAGCAGCATTCTGACAGAAATCATTTGCTTGAAGCTGCCGTGATATATAAACCCTATGTGGTCTTGTGATTCAGATTTAGGAATATCAGCCACAGAGGGTCGAAAGGCATTGTGCATTAGTATGTATTGAGACCTCATTCCAGGTGGCAAGCAGCTGGACTTTTTAAAAATAAAACTTCAGAAATAAACGTGAAGTGCTTGTTTCTGGGCAATAAGCATTATATTTAACTGAATCATCCTCAAAATGTTACACATTAGGCAGAAAACGGACTTGTGCATATTTAATATATTTGTTTTGTGTTTCCACTAGTCAACAGAATAATGAAATTCCTTAACTACTTCTCTTTAACTTGCATGAAGAAAGCACGGTATGTTGCTAAATCTCTTTTCATCAGTGCTGCGGAGAAACAACTTTAATCCTTGTTAGAAAATTGCCGAGTCTGGGACTGACAAAGAGCTCATGCTTGTTCCATTGTTAGTGCTCTCCGGCCCCCAGAGCAGAGCCCTTTACAGCTGCGTGGATCCCGCCTGGCTCAGCTGCACTATTTAGGAGAGGAGGTTTGTCAATTTCTATTGACAATGGAGAGAGTTTTTCAGGGCCTGTAGCAGTGCTGACACAGTTGGGGATCAATGCCAGCCATTCAGACTGCACCCTCTTTCATTGCTTTGGTTTGTTAATTCAAGACTAAAGGTCCACTGAGGGGGTTCGGGGTGTTTAAGAAAGCTGATGAACTGTTTAAGAAAGCTGATGAACTGCAAGCGTTTATAGCCCTGGTGTGGCAATTTCCATAGTCAGTGGCAACTCCTGGCACTGAGGGAGCTGTGTCCTTGTTGACCCTCTTGTTATTAAAAATGCACAAGTGCTGCGCTTCTCAATATTTCAACCCTCTTTCATTGTCAATACCACCTTCTGAGCCCTACCGCTTGTTGCTTGCTCTAAAGATCTTCTTAGATTGGGTTTGAAAACTTCACCTTAAACACTAGATTAGACTGATGTTCTGTTTTCCGTGCTCCTGTTGATTTGTTGAACCTTCCCAGAGCTGGAAAGCAAGTAGCAGCTTGATGGCAAGACGGGCCGCTAATATGATTTAGCAGTCTGCAGTCATGCACAATAAGTGTGAATAAATACGGGGTCTCACAGAGTCAACCCTAGCCTTTCCTTTCCTTTCATTTTTGCTCTAAAAGAGATATCTCAAGAAAATGAAGTGAGTAATACATGCCCTTACAGGAGTTGAATGAACCACAAAAAGAAAAAAAAACACACATATTGTTGTTAAAGTGGTAGACTGCTGTCATGGATTGATGCAGGGAAAAAAAAAATGTAGAATATACACTTACTGCTTTATTCCTAAGTAGACCAAAGCAAAGAATAAAGCATAACGCCACACCCGCAACTTCAGTACAAGCTCCCCTGTCCCTCACCTGCTGTCCTCTAAAGGGAAAAGTGGATAGCCAACCAAGTTGTTTTGTAAAATTAACTTTTCCAAAATGAAAGGCCATTTGCTAACACTCAGTCCTTACTGCACATTCTCCCTTTTCAAATGTTTTTGTTTTTCTTTATTTGGGGAGGTTGGTTTGCTTTGGTGGGGGATGGGAGGGGACATGAAGCTGATCTACCTTTGACTTTTTTTGTCAAGATGGAAACATGGGATCTATCCTGTACCCAAAAGAGGAACATCAATTCCAGCACCAGAAATAGGAAAGTGCTAGCGATTTCTTACTGGTGGTTTTGTTTGTTTGTTTGTTTGATGTGTGTGTGTGTCCATATACAAAAAAGAAGCAGTCCTGTGGGAGGTATTTTTGTCAGCTTATTCGTAGTAGCACTAAGGGAGTAACTCACTAGCACTTGAGTTAAGCTGCTGCTTTCTCTTAATTTGCTTGATGTAGCTGAAGTTCTTCAAAATGCTTTGACATGGGAACCAAAAGATGTGCATTATCTAATACAATAATTTTTCTTATAGAATTTTCCTTATAGAACAATTTGTTTGTCTTTAAAGTAAGGTAATGGTAAAGTACCTTAAGCATTTTACTTAACAACAATAATTCTTTTTTCTCTATTTTTTTGGTTAACTTTAGGCCATTTTATTCCCAAATCGTTTTTTTTCCTAAAATTTTAATTTTGACATGTTGTGTTAAAGAAATTATCATATTAATGATCAATATCTGTGCTATGTTAGATGTCTTTTTGATTATCACTTAATCATAAGTATCATTTATATATAAGGGGGCAATGGAGTTAATTTTAAATTATGTAAGGATTTTTTTAAGAACGTAAAGATACATATGGAGTACTTCATTTCTCTCAAAATTTCATACATTTTTTTATCCTAAGTACTTAAAAGAGTACTTCATTTCTCTCAAAATGTCATACACTTTTTATACTAATTTTACAATCAAAGTGTGTTATGCTAGACTTCATACAATATATCATATTTTGTCCCACCTACCAAAAAAATAAAATTTATTATCTATCCCCTACCGAAGGACTATAATTTGAGAGTCATAGTCATTATGACTACATTTTAGCTTTCCACTTCTCTGGAGAGTGGTGTAGGAGTGAAGGTGTTAGTATTCTCATGTTCAAGGTCACCAATACCTATGAGTGTTTACCTGTATTAAAATAGAACTCAAGAAGTGGAGGCTACAGTACCTCTGAAGCTAATATAAAATAATATTGAATGTCAACTATAATTTTTAAAAATATATATTCACGGAATGTAGAGTACAGTTTGGGGAATATAATCATTGATATTGTAATAGTTATGTGACGTGCCAGATGGGTCCTAACCTTGTTGGGGTTATCTCTTCGTGAGGTGTGTAAATGTCTAATACTATGTGGTTTTGTACTGAAACTAATAATAAAATAAAATACAATTAGAATTAAATGGTTGAAAAAAATTTGAGGCTATAATTTGAAATAAGGAAGCATAGGATTTAAATAATATCGGAAATAGAGTATAAAAGATTTTGAGATTTAATGTGTCAGCCTAAGAACTGAATCATTACCAGTTCATTTTTTAAGAGTTTAGGAGTTTCTCATTTTATAAAACTTACTTCTGAGACTTTTACATGTCCTAAAAATTAGGAAAGAAATTGCTAGGAAAGAGAAAAATTGGGTACATGAATAACATTTTTAAAATCATAGTCTATCCCGCATTAAACTTGAAATATTCATTCATCTATTTGATATCATAGGATTTAGTAAATCAGTTCATTTTACTTAGCTTATCTCATTTATGCTTTTGCGTTCAGTATGCTAACAAATTAATAGAAATAAGTCTGATAAAATATGAAACGAATTCATTTTTAACTTACACTTAAAATACCATTCCTTATACTAAATTTTACTAGAACAATGTTAATACAAATCCAGATGAATTTCTGACTTATTTGTATGCCTTAAGATTTCTCTTAGAAGTTGAACGTACTGTTTTATTATGTGAAGGAAAATATTTAAAATTTTTTCTGTGTTCCAATACCGAAGAATATTTGCACACACATACGTGATCTGTAGTGTCACTATGTTTGTGTTTACGAACAAAGCACAAAATTCCTTCCCTTTTAAAAACTATTTTTTCATTTCTTTAGTGCTGAATAGACTTTGGTATTTCTCATAGTTTTCTAAATGAGTAACATTATTACTCTTACAGTATTACCTAAACCTAGCTCTGGCACATAGTCACTGAATCCCTTAAAATGTCACCACTTAGGGCAGATTGCCTTTTTTTGAAAATTGGAACAAAATTTTTCTTTTACTGTACTCACAGACATTATGTAGGAACAGGAAATTACATTAGAGAGGAATTTCAGTTTTCCCCTCAAGCAAATTGTAATAAACGGAGAAAAAAAAAAATGAGCCATCCAAAAACACTTGCAAACTAAAACACGTCCCTGTGTTTCATAATTTGGTACATGGACATCTGTTTTATGGTTCTCTTAAGTCACAAGGATTCCATCTTGATAATGTTCCTTCCTGAGATCCCAAATTTTTATTTCAGGTGATTTTTTTAAAATCTTGGAAAATACTTAACAATCGATGGCAGATAATATGGTGTGATTGAGGATTACTGTTTAATAAGCTGTGGACATTTTTGCCACCCCTCCTTTAAAATGTTATTTCTAGGCACTGACTATGCACAGTACCACATCTACTCTGTGATTTTTACATAACATACAGGCTAATAGGAAATTTTCCTGTGAAAATAATTTACCTGTTTTTTTCCCCTGCTGTTTGGCATTCCATTCAGTTCTGTAACATGTATTTAGTACCCATTGTTACCTCCAAATAACAAAGCAGGCTGCTAGGCTGCAAGGGAAAATCAGTTTCCCATGAATATTTTACAACTGAAAAGACTGTAATGTTAATTCATGTAAAGAACAGCCTAGGTCAACTTAGCAGATTTTCTAGCAAAACATGCAATTCTGTTAACAGGAAATTATAGCATTATTGACTTCAAGTGCTGATCCGTGGTCATTTCAGAGTGTTTCATTACCCCCTCATTACCGAGTCTGTTAAATGAATACTGCAGAGGCTTTCTTTTTTGTTCTCCTCCCCTCTGCCCCCTTCCTTCTCTCCAGCAATGGTACAGCAGTTCCATGAAAGTCATTTGTGTGTGGTTGGCTGATAGATTAGACCTCCAGCTTCATATTTACCAACTGAAGACGCTCATCAAGATCGTGAAGGTAAACAAAATGTGTTCAGATGTGAATTGCCCAGCAAGCTTTAAAGAGTAATGGCAAGACATTGATGTACAAAAAAAATCGTATTTGATATAACTGAGTGGATGTCAATCTTCAAAACATCATTTTTAGCTGAGGTGCTGCTGTTTACTTCCATTTTCAGTTAGATTACTAAATAAATATAAACTTACTGTTTTTGCTCTAATAAAAAATATTTTGTTATCAAGTAATCACAGTTTAATAATGTACACAAAGCTCATAGCACATTTACCTGAATATAGTAGGTCCACAATAATTTTGTATTTTCTTAAATATAGAAATGTTTTCTCATAATCCATTCTCTCCTTATTTATTAGGATTATATATCGTTTTAAGGGCTTTTGAATTGTGTTTGCCAAGAGGGTAGGGAGAGTCTCCGTATTTTGTTATATCTTGATACAAAAGTAATACATTGTCGCTGCCTAAATTCTTTTGGAAGCATGCGCCTTCCTATATGTAAGAATCAGTTTCAGTGCTGGGGACCATCCAAAACTAACAGATGTCACATCAGTTCAACAAGGCCATTTTGACTTTTGCTCTTCAAGAGAAAAGGTAATACATGTTATATTTAGTGAATAGGAGCTTTAAAATAATATAGTCAACATAATTTTTCACACTTTGTAAATTCTAGTGGAAGCACCAAATCTATCCCAAGTATAACTTTTTCTTAAAATTGAGACAAATCCTATGTGATAGCTAAAAACATAACTGTAAGCTCCTGGGATCCCCTGTTCCTTTAAACAGATGACCTTTACTCCCATTTTAGTGCCATTTATCAAATTGGTACATATAAATACAGAGGGTGCCAAAAAAAATGTATACACATTCTAAGAAAGGAAGAAACTATTAAAATTGTAATACTCAGTATATACTAATAACAAAAGATGAATACATGTCACATTTTACTTCTGCAATTACAAGAGGTGCTCAAAGTGGTTACCATCAGTGTCCCGACACTTCTGAATACATTTTACACACACACACACACACACACACACACACACACACACACACACACACACACACACACACTGATTCTCAGAGCATCGTTCCTAACCTAGCACTATCAGCATTACCTGGTAACTTGTTAGACATGCAAATTCTTGTCCCCTACCTCAGACCTACTGAATCAGAAGCTCTTGAGAGTAGGGCCTACCAATCTATATATTAACAAGCCCTCCAGATGATTCTGAGGGATATTAAAGTTTGAGAAGAACCACTGTGTTACATCATTACAGGAAGTTTCTGTCCACATTAAAATATTTTCCATCACTCTCTTGGTTCTTGCAGCCTAATTCGAATACAGATTCTTTTGTGCTGTAGACACAGGTTCTCACAGATTAGAAAGACCCACACGTAGGAAAGTTCTGTTCCAAAGTAAGAAGTTGGCAAATCTGGAACGTAGCATCAGCTCTATTATGGCACAGTAATAATAGTCAGGCTTAGTTATAAGTAACAAATAAATTATACCCACACACTAATGTTTAATACTGTTAAACACATTACATTTCGATGGACAAATACCTTTGGTCCAGAACACTTCTGAGCAGGTGTTATTTATTGTACAAAGAAACTGAAAGCACGCTAACATATGTTCAGATTTGCTGTAGTTTCTCTATTGCTTCTTCCTCGTTTCTATAAATGTGACTTGGAGAGCTTTCAAACGAAGTTTGTTTTTCATAAAAAAGAGTGAGGATAATCTGTGTTTACCTTCTAATATATGTATCTGCTAAGGTTGCAGTTGAGACTGTTGGGATTAGCTGGTTACTCTTACGATCAGCCATACTTTCAGCTAATGTCTACTGTGTTCAGGGTGTCAGAAAATACATATTCAGCTGATGGGAATTAGTTGCTAGATTAAGCTCTTTCTTTCTAGAATAAAAATCTTAATTTTTTATTAGCTCATCATTTGTTTCTTTCAAAATTATTTCTTGTCTCATATTCACACATGACATTACAGTTAAAGATCAAGCACCAGTGAATATTTTAGCAGAAAAAAACAATAATTTCATGAATTATACAGTGACACTGCCATTGTACTCTAAGTCAATCAATTGGTCTCATTTTAATACATTGTTTACTATGGCTGCTAATAGTCAAGATTGATAGACATGATATTAAATTTCAGGAATATGTTTGATGTTCCATTTTTTTTGTTTTGTTTTGAATATTTTATTGGGGAATATTGGGGAACAGTGTGTTTCTCCAGGGCCCATCAGCTCCAAGTCATTGTTCTTCTATCTAGTCATGGAGGGCGCAGCTCAGCTCCAAGTCCAGTCGCCGTTTTCCATCTTAGTTGCAGGGGGCGCAGCCCACCATCCCATGTGGGAATTGAACTGATAACTTTGTTGTTGAGAGCTCCTGCTCTAGCCAACTGAGCCATCCGGCCACCCCTCCATGGTTTGTTTTTTACTCGTAGATCCCAGACTTAGTCAAAGCTTTCTTGGGCTGATACATTTAATCAAGTCATAAGGCTTTATTTAATAATTAAAAAGGATTATTTTCACAATGAAAATCAAGATGAATTAGTAATTTAATGTTCTAATTGTCTTTTCGTACTTTGAATATAAACAGACTTTAACCAATTTCATACATAGATTCATCATTCTTCAGAACCTGTACGGTTATGTTTATGATGATCATTTTCCAGTGAATTTAAGAAACTGTTCAGTAGCACGTGGATAGAATTGGGAAGGCCCCGGACTAGGCTTCCCTTCCCCCCAGGTCACTTAGACGTGGCCTGCATGTGACAGCTGAGCCAAGGCCACGCTCCTCCACCCTGGCAATCTGGGCCTCACTGCTCACCGCATTGTCATTCTTGGATGCCCACGGCGACCCAGACACCATCAGGGTTTCTATGATCGCCGACTTTGTCCCACAGAGACACTTAGACACTCATGGATTTCTTCATGTTTCTCACTAAGAAAAAACAAATTCCAGTGAGATTTCCACAGAATATTTAGGACTAAGACATGATTTGCCAAGTTTTAACATCAGAATGATCTATGTGGGGAGGGGAAATAATAAAATCTTCAGATAATCACCGTGATGGGTTTGTGTTCTCCCCAGTGGCCATATGGCAGTTAAAAGCAGTTAACATAACTCAGCTGCCTCTCTCGCTGGGAAAACAGAAGACAAGTGAGCAGCACTCTGTGGCAGGCACTTGTCTTAAATAAGAGCCAAGCAGAACCACAGTGGCAGCCGGACGATGTCCAACTGTCAGTAGATTTTATGAATTCTATAAAGGGAGAGAGATGGCAAGGATACCTGTCCTTCAGCTCCCCTAACTGCTTACTTCTTGCTATTAAAATAAATCTGAGAGCCGTCAGGACTGTGAGTCCACAGTACAGATCTGTCCTGGCCAACTTATTGATAATTAAGCCAAGGAAAGTCATTCCAATAAAATAAGAAAGTAGGACTCACAAAATCAGTATATAATTGTTAGTGGGATAATAATACTTCATACCAGATATGTCATCTGGAGATGAATATTTTGTGTGCTTGATATATTTTAATCTAACTATTAGACACTTGTAGGCTTGAACACAAATCTCTATATTAATAATACCATATATTATCAGTTTCCAAATTCTCTAGATAAAAACTTACCTTTCAGGGTTCTTTCACAGGTTCTGATGCAAATTACCAGTACCACCTTAGTAATAATAAGCTTAACAGCTTAGAAAGAATGTGAGGATGGTGGGATGTATGCATCTTAAAATGCATCTTAAAATACTTGTTTTATTTTGTCGTCCTTGTTGATTTTAAGAAACAATAGCATGATTTAAGAAACAATAGAAACAATAACATGTTTCTTCTGTTTTTGACACCGAATTATAATTTACTGTTTCGCAAAAATGTAAATACATGTTTTATTAGCCCATCTATGAAAGCTTTATGCCAGAATTTGACAATTCATATTCCAAGGGAATAGTCCAAGGATCAAAGTGAAAATAGTTTTGATTATTTAAGAAAAAAATATTAGTCTCTGAATCTAAATTTTACTTGCTGTTGAGATTCTGACTTCAGATACTGTACAGTGTTCCTCACAGTTCAGTTTGTTTTTGGAACTTTTTAAATATGAATTTTATTTTTAACAAATAAATATCCAAATAAAAAATTATTATTCATCCTCCATACTCACTTTTGGCATATCACTTATGAAACTTGGCATGACACCTTGGGGCATAAATCAGATGAAAGAAGACAGAAAGATAATATGAAAATACCAGTGGTCTCACTACCTTGTCATGGTTGTACTCCTTCCCAGACGTCTGCTACTAGGTCAGGTCTGTATATCAAGGGAATTGATGTGCCATCCATCCATACTTCCTACCTCATATGAATCAGGACCTTTAGCTCAACTGTCTGAATATTATGATATTTTCCTTCCACTGTGTTGAGTGAAATCAAGCATTTTTTAATGTTAATTTCTAGTTACTGAAGTTGTAATATTGGACCATGAAGACAACATTTCTTCTCATTTGACAAACCAAAATAAAATTTTAAAAAGACTACTAGCAGTCAGTAGCACATTGATGTGTCCTGATAACTTTTGGGTCAGTCCATTGAAATCTGACTGCTTAATATTCTAAATCTAACATATGATAGTAAATATATTTTAAAGATATTTAGCTTTAAAAATGGCCTTAGAAGTGCCTCTACAGAATGGAATATCTTTATTTGTTGTTTCCCCATAACTAATTCTAGACTTTCCTATAGCTTTAAAAATCAATAATAAAATACCAGTCTAATGTTTAGTGATAGAAAAATCGTATGTGAAGAAAATCTCACTTAAGCTGAAAAGTAAAATTAAGGGAAGCTTTATAGGTCACATGTCTTAAGTGCCACATAACCCAGAGTTTTGTTGTTGTTCTTGTTGTTTTTAAGAATCACTATAGAAACAGTAATATGGTATTTGTCCTATTTTGACATAAAATACACCAAATTATAATATACGGTTTCACAAAAATGTAAATACGTGTTTTATTAGCCCATCTATGTACCTTTATACCAGTATGAATTTGACAATTCATACTTCAAGGGAATTTCAAAAGGAAAGGGCAAAATTCATACAGACATTTAGGTGTACACAACATTTGACCCAGTGGCACATATAAATAAATTTTATAGTTCACAAATGCTGCAAATTCAAACTTCTTTCTTAATAGGACTAATCCTCTCCCTCCACACACCTCCTCAAAAAAGTTAATGCATTTTATAAAGTGTAATGTATTTTTCAGGATTAAAGGAAAAGCTCTTTAACTGGAAAACTAAGAATTTTTTCATGTTAAAAATGTACATAAGTACATATCATTTTATCTTTGTTACAGATTTTTCAAATAGTTAATTCTATGCCATTAGTAATATTTTGGAGAAAAGCTCATTCATCATCTGATAGTTACAAAATCAAAATTTTGGTCAGTTTGGTAATTCTACTTTGAATAGCACTACCCAAAGTCTCACATTTCATTTTCTTCCCAGAAATACACTAACAAGATGATTGACAATTTGAATCCACTAGTGGGTTGTCCGAGATCATTTTTGAAATGCCAACTGAGTATATGTACATATAGACATCCATCTGTACCTCTACACATATAATCCATAAGTTACCTAAGCAGACTGTCTCTTCTTCCTCCAGAAAACCTATAGGGACTTCCGGTTGCAGGGTGTATTGGAAGGCACGCTGAACAGTAAGACCTATGATACTCTGCACAGACGGTTAACAGTAGAGGAGGCTACTGCCTCTGTTTCCGAAGGAGGAGGACTTCAGGGCATCACGATGAAAGACAGTGATGAAGAAGAAGAAGGCTGATAACGCACAGCCCTGTAGAAGGAAGGAGGACCTTGACATTGTTTATTTTGTACCTTGTCCTGGTTAGTACATTGTTTGACCAAATAAAAATGCTTGTATTTCACTGTACATTTAAAAAAATAAACCTGGAAGCAGACATAAAGGGGAAAATGCCAAGTTTTGGTTTTTGGTGTTTGTTTGTTTGTTTGTTTTTAACAAGATCAGTCTCTTTTGTGTAGCTTGACCTAAAATGAGCTTTGGCTTTGTTTGTGATTAGAATGTGAACTTTTTTTTTTTGAGTTTTTTTTTTCTGTAATCACCTCGAAGTAGCGTCCTGTGTGTGAATAGAATATGTATTTCTCATACTACAATATTGTGAGAACAAGCCACTTCTAATCACTGGGCCAGTTCTATCATACCCTTGTTAAAATGGTGTGTACTTGACAGTTTATCATTTATGTGCAAGGTTTGTCTCATAGTTAATTTACCATTGTTGTGATGTGTGTAAAATTTTAGCGTTGGTTCTTAGTACTCTGAAATGGTCTACTAGTGTATTGCTGGGCTTAAAGGACCGCCAAACCCAAACATGGACTAGATTATCTAATGGGCTTGTGTCTTGTTCCATCTTTCAAGTATTAAAAAATCCCAAAGTGTGGGTTACTAAGTGTGCTGCCATCAACATACTTTATTCTCCTACTTGTAATAGCTTCCAGGCAATAAAAGTCCATTTAGTCATAACCAGTTCTGTATTAATTAGACATGTGTAGATTAAATGCAGTAAAAAAATGTTTGCAGTATTATAAACATCCCAACTATTTGGCTCTGTGCTTTCTTTTTATTTTTGTCTTGTTTACAATCAAATGAGTAAAAGATATTAACACAGCTTTGCATCTAGTAGGCTAAAGGAATTATGACAGCATATTTCCATAGCAAAGGTAAGGTTGACTACATCCTCATATATTGTGTATCATTAGTTATCATTAGCAATCAATGGTAACTAATAATGAGTAAGATGAGGAATGTTAGTAATGTTAAGTAGTAATTGACATATTAAAGTTATTTCTTCCCCCAATGTATTTTCTTGCAACAACTTCGAAAGGTGAATAATAGTATTATGCTTTATAATGTCTCTGTAGTTTTTATTTTTGTATTTTTTTCCAAAACTATGTTGGCATACTAGGCTACTGCATTCATTCACAAATAATATTTAAATGAAGTAAGTTAATGCAAAATAAGTGGAGCTATGTCTGAATTTATGTAAACTTAAGTTCCGAAATTTTGGAAGTGAAACAACTTCTTGGATCTCCAAATTCATTCTCCCATTGGTGTTATAAATGATCACGAGGGACCCAGACTCGCCCACAAAAATCTGCTTATTACATAGTTCTTATGTAATGTCATTTCGGCTCAATTTCTGGGTCCTGGAGGTAAGAGACCCTATGATAAACATGAAAGGAGATTTCTTCCCCTTTCCTGGATCAGAGACTAGCTCTACCACTCAGTGTTTTTTAAAGGCAGTTTGTGTCGGAATGCTCTCCTTCCCTCTCTTCTCCACCCTCAGGCTCAGTGCTGTCCTTTCTTCAAGCCCTCGGGTGCCCTGTCCTGCTCCCCTAAACTCCCCAAGCTTGCTGCTTTCTGCACAGCTCAAATTGCTCTATGCTTGGAAATTAGCCACCCTTCTTTTCCTTTAAATAAAATGTCAAATTCCTTGATACAGCTCATCTCAAGAGTAATTGACCCATTTTGTCCTAAAGTATGAATGACTTAACTGCCCCCTCTTAGCTGAGTGAGTGAGTGTGTGTGTGTGTGTGTCTAGCCAATAGAATACAGAAGTGAAAGGGAAAACATGTATTTCAGGGGAAACTACTTGGGATCAGCAGGAGGATCCTGCGGATGGCCTGACCTATTTAACCTGCCTCTCGGCCCTATTTGCTGGTCAACATCTTGGAGCTTCTCTTTAGATTTGGGTGTTCTCTACCCCTTCCCTTCTACCCCAGATTTCTAAAAGCTCCAAAGTCAGGGAGAGGAGATGTTCACAGTTTTATGAGGACTAACTGGACTATCCTTTGAGCCACAAAATGATGTGTAAAGCGAAATTTATATAGTAACTCTGAAAAAGAATGAAAAATATTTGGTTTTGTGCCCAGCAATGCTCTTTAACATAAGTGCAAATTGCTTGAAATGACTTAATAATTGTTCATTGGTGTGTGTAACTGTTAGGGTGAATGCCCAAACATCTGTCTATTAGGAGGAAGCCAAGTGCTGTTATTCTTTAAAAAGTGTTATTTAAAAAAAAAAAAAGAAAATTTAAATGAACTCCTAACAAGTCTTGCAATGAATGATTTTTGAAATGAAAATCATTTTTAACTCAAAAGAAATAGCTCTACTCTCCTAAATGGCTTTGGGGAAGGGCAAAAAAGTACATTCTTTGGACAGTTTGGTGAATGATGCTGGAGAAAATAATAGTTTAATGTCCAGCCGGGATGCGCGCGTTAAGTAACATGTCTAGAAGGAAAATTTATCCAAATATTTGTAGGAGAAAACTCATAATAATGCCTTTTTCCGGAAAGGGAAATCACAATGCAAACCTCTTGGCTCCAGCTGTGGGTCGTTCTTGCATTCACGGATTTTTCCACTTGAATTCCCTTTAGTACTTGTTCATTGTCCCTCTCTCTGGAGAAAGGATTTCCTGTTACTTTTGCAATAAACCCCCGTGTAAATCGTCTCGGGGTTCCCACCCCGCCCCCGCAGGGTCAGAGCCGGACCTTGCGCCGCCCTCCTTCGCCCGCGGCAACCAAGGATGAGAGCGTTGGTGAGCCCTGCAAAGTGCGCTTGAATGGGAAAGAGGTCACACAGCCATCGCCGCTCACGGAGCCCCGAAACCCTTGCTGCCGCGGTCTGCCTCCCCCGCCCCCGAGGGGCGTGCCACGGCCCCCAAAACCCGCCGGGACCCTAAGCCTGGGCGCAGGGTGCGCAGGCGCTCGTGGGATCCCCACGCCCCCGGGCGCAGCCCCGGCCTCCCCAGCCCATTCCGCCTCGCGTTTGGTAAAAGGACCGGAGAGAGAGAGGAGAGCAAGAGCGTGGTGGTTTCTGTTTCTTACTCCAAAAACAGAAAATGGAAATTTCCCGGTCCGGGTCCCTAAAGGGAGGTGATATATATAGATCGAAGTTCCAGAGAGATGTTCACGCCCGGCTGGCGTGAGAGCATCTACTCGCCTGGAGAGCAACCTAGTTGGCTCCGCACGCTCGGTGTCGCCAACCAACCCCCACCGCCAGCCCACGGTTGGTTTTGTGCAGATTTGGAGGCCGGGTCTCGGGGGGCAGGGAGTTCGAGAGGACAGTGCTCATCCTGTCTTTACATTGGGTCGCCCTCCCACCCCAGGCCCGGGTCCTGTGCAGGGAGACGCCTTGCGGAATGGGTCTCCTTTCCCCTTCAAGTCTTGCTCGCTGGACCGCCCGAACCTTCGGGAAGGCCCGCGCGGTTCAGTTGGCCCCAGTACTTTGCGGAGACCTGGGCAGCCAGGCAGAGGTGAAGAGGAGCTGGGACCCCACAGCAGCGACGTCCCGGAAGCGCACTGCAGGGCAGGTGCTCCCAGCAGGGAGCTCTGGCTGAGGCTTTACCCCAACATTGGCTGCAGGATGGGGTGCCCTTAAACTGCAGTCTCTGTGAGGCTGAAGTAAGATACTTAAGGGAGCAGAGGCGGGTACGAGCTCTGAGCCTGGGTTCCAGAAGTCATGAGTGACAGTTTATCCGTGTCGATATGTGATTATTTTAAGGAAGAAATGGGCACTGAGTATGAGCGTGTACCGAAAGAAGAGGAAGTGGGCAAAGAAGAACTCGATGTGTTTCCCAAACGAGGAAGATCCCTGACTTAAAGAACTGCACAGAAAAGGGTGCACGTGACACAACTTGGGGAACCACGTAAAGAGCCAGGACCCCGGAGCCAGAAAAGCCTGGGTTTGAATCCTAATGGCCCTTCTTTCTTGTGTCTGAGCTATTTGGCCTCTCTGTAAAGTGGCACTTAACAAGGAAGGTGGTTGCAAAGACTAGAGGAGTGTAACAAGTTGTGGCCATTAACTGTTTTTTAAATTAGGAATGGATTCAGAAGAAATTGTGGAAGGCCTGCCTCTGCCAACACGCGCCACCTCTCACAGACCATTCTTCCCGGAGTTGGCACAGAATCCTTCTAGGTCACAGTCAGATCTGTGGCTTCAGCCCCGCCCGGAGCGTGTGGGTGGACTGGCTAAAATTGTCCAGTTCCCGGGTTACACATCCCGCCAGCCTAGTGGGAGGAGAGGAGGAGACGGGGAGGGGCAAGCCGACTTCTATCTCCAGAAAGGGCCGGCATTGCTGGGAGCAGCCCCTGGAGCTGCAGTTGGGAAGGGAGGCAGCTGAAGACCCGTCACTGGGTCCATGTATAGATGGATGTCGACGAGGGCTCTGAAACCGGACGTGTATGTTCCGGGAGGTGCCAAACCACAAGCGAGGAATTCCAGGCCCCGGCCTGTGCCCAGTAGGTTGAATTCAAGAGAATTTCAGGGACAAATTGGTGTTCGTTTTAATATTTTCCAAAGTTTAAGGAGGCCTAGAATGGAGCCCTGCGTCTCAAGACCAGCGATGCGCATACTCTGTAAGCGCCTGGAAAATTCGAAACAGAGCCAAGAGAGCGTCAGAGAGACCCCAGCACGCCCCCCCACCCCCCACCCCCGCACCTGAAGGTGACCTCAGTTGCCACAGCAGAACCAAAAGGCTTAAGGCTATACAGCCAGTCCTGCCCCGAGTGCTGAACTGGCGGACAACACTAATAGCATGAAGGCCCAGCGCCGTGCGGAGGGCGCGCCCATGCGTCACAACACAACCCAGCATGTCCGTGGCGAGGGCAGCGCGCGACCTGATGGTGCTGGGGGCAAGCACGAGGCGGCCTCGAGGAGGCAAAAACTGATTATTACGAAAGGAGGTGATATGGTGCCCTGCTTTGGGCTGAGACTAGAACTTTTTTTTCTTTCTTTCTTTCTTTCTTTCTTTCTTTTTTTGACGGAGAGATGTTCCCCATCTCCATCATTCCCTTACGGTATCCTGCCTGCAACTTCTCATTTCCAGATCTAGGGAACAAGATTCCACCCCAGCCACGTACTCCAGAATACCATAAGGCCATTCGTCTCCCTGTACTTTGCAACTTTACATTAAGGGTGGCTGTATTTGTGTGCTTATTTGTGGGCAATAAAAAAGATTAGCAAATAAACTTATTCTAGACTTGTCCGCGATTTCCTTCCAAGTTGTCCATCCCTAGGATCAGTAGGTCTCTGGTCAGAGAGGAAGTGAAGAGTTGATTTCAAACTCAAGAGCTATCAAGCAGAGTAGTTACTCTTTCCCAGGCCCTGGTGCAGGCTTGTTTATGGACTCCCTACACCCAGTATGTACCTTTACAAAAATTGAAAGTGAAATACTAAATTACTTCCCTTTCTGCTTTAAATCAATTCTGGTTTGCCTTTTAACACAACCTGCCTCCTGACACCCAACAAGTAACTACTCTCTGGGGTGTCATTGGCAGAAAGAAAACTTTAAATGCTGACGTTTGTTGTTTCAGGGATTTCCTTAAAATACCAAGCAAGCAAAACTGTTACTTTGGAAGGAAACTGTTGGTAGGGAGGTAGAAAAAGTTTCATTAAAGAGGGACTACATAGTAAAAGGTCAGAACTCAACAAAACTGGGTTTCAAAAAGTGGAAAGTGAAACATGAAAAGGCCAGGGTAGCAGCGGATTGTGACAAGGGAGGGCTTTTGTTAGGTCCTACCCACCCACCCCCTCCCCAAAGCTGGATAATAATTTTTAAAACACACTTCAAAGTTGCTGTATTGAAGAAGTTCATTCATTGTCATTCATTCAAACTGCCCAGTTTTTTGTTACATTGTGTGATTGCTAGGTGAGTTCTTTCATGTCATTAGGATAGTCAATCAGAAAGTTGATTAATTTTAGAAATGCATAACTGCTTCTAAAGAGATGAAACCTACTTAAATCAAACTGGGATTTTTGAAAGGCTTTTGTGAAATGTTAATTCGTGAATCTACAGAAGAAAATGTTCCCTGGGGTATTCAGGACTGAATTGTGGGAGAGAAGGCCCCCAAGGATAAGGACAGTCATAGAAGTTGTAAAAAATAACTTAGCAAATGTGATTCTTTATGTGTATTTTAACATTTCCATGTAGATAACCAGAAATCAAATCACTGAGCAGAAGGATTGTTTTTAAATACAGTTGTCTGAAAAAATATTTATACCTTAACTGTTTAACAAGGTGACAGATAGCCTTTCATATGCAAAGTAGTTTTATTTTTAAATCTTTTTTCAATCTCAAAGCTTCCTGAGAATGAGGTGGGCTTTGATTTAGTCCCATTTTACAGAAAAACAATTCAAGACAAAGGGGAACTACCACAGTCTGTTCTGGTTAACAAGGAGTCCACTAGCTGTGTGGCCTCTGCGGCCTCGTGCACACCGGCTAGGGGACCATGCAGGAAATTGGCTTCATTTATTCCAGCCATCCAAATGTCTGGGACAAATTGAGGGTAAGACTTAGAAAGAACTTTCTTAGAAAGGAGGAAAGGTTGTTCTTGATTTCAACAGATAAGAATCCAGATTTAAAGAGGTGGAAAGGGACAGGGAGGAGGAAAGGGGATTGATTATGTTCTACCCTTTACGGCAGCAGTGGGGGTCAGGTAGGGCCAGAATTCACTGCACACTTCAAAAAAGGGACGTTTACTCCCCTTAAGGTCTTGCCCATACAGGTTTAATTTAAAGCTCTAAAAATTAATCTAAACAACTGCAAACTAAGGATGGATTAGATTGAATGTCAGAGAATACGGTCAATTTTGCACATGGGTTTTGCAGAGAAAAGGGAAATCGGAACAACAGTGGAATATATACCACAGAGAAGAAGGGCTTCCGTTTCGATGCCGGTGTTCACCAGCCCCACACCTAAACCGGAGGGGAGGGCTCCATTGTTCACCACCTCCCTGCTGGACCGCTGGATGCACTTGGCGGATGCACAACGGCCGTACTGCGGTGGCCCTCACGGATAATATAAGGGGACACTGGGGCCCCCCAAACCTCGTCCCTGGACTTCCTCTTGCCTCGAGCTCCACAGAGAATCATTAAGAAAACACCGCTAGCAGGGCTGCAGATTTTGAATTTACTAGTGGAACTGTAGTTCAAATGCAGGGGTGGGGAATCTAATCCTATAGGCAGGGACTGCAATCCTGTGTGTTTTGTAGCTGCCATGTTTCACTTTTGCATCTTATATTTGAGTTGGCCAGTTAGAGCCCGCTTGACAGAGATGTGTCTCTTTCAGTAGATGTGGCCTTCGCATATTTGAGGACATAATAAATTGCAATTGCCTATTACTATTAAAGGATAATGACTTTGCTTTTCAAATAAAACGTTGATGTCAGCCAAATAAAAGGAGAACAAATTCTTTGGAAAATAAAGGACCCCAATTTTTATCATCTCCGCCTATTGAACACAGCATATCCTCTTAATTTTTTAAAACTCCTTTTGCCCTTAGTAAGAAATCGAAATCAGCGTCACGAAAGCCAGTCCTTCGTTCTCTCCCTTTCTCTCCCTCTCTGTCTCTCCTTTCAACAGTGGTGTGAAAGTTCAGTTATTCCCCGTCATGAGTGAAAAGCTCTGGAAATCAGCTAAAGTGCCAACACTGGGAACATATCCAGACCCATGGTGCGAAAATGGAGTATGTGCTGTTGAATTATTATTATTTTTGTCCTTTAAGTTTACAACTACGCCCTTATATTATGCAAATTTCTGAGAAGCTGTGAATCGCAGGGTTAGGTAGAGGAGGTTTTTTTACCCCCTCCATTTGCAGCAGGACCCGACCCCTTTCAAGTGTTTCAATGATTCACAGCCTCGTTGCTTCTTCCGGCTTTTTACCCAGAACCACCTTCCCTCCCCACCCTCCACGCAGCGGACCTGCTGGGTCGCAGGGTCGCCACCCCGGCCCCTGGAGCAGAGTTGGTGACCTCAGCCGGCCCGCCCCTTGAGGTCGCCGCGGGCCGCGGTTCTCAGTTGCCAGCGTCCACACCGACGCCGGGCGCTGAACGCTTCGCGGTGTTTCCTGTAAGCTCTTCCTCTGCGAGACCAACGGGAGACTATGAGGTCGGACCCACTGTTGGTGGAATTCCAAGAATTAACTGAACTTAAATAAAGAGGAGGTGGTGGGAAGAGAAAAAGGAAAATGACTTCCAAATGAATCCAAACTAAGAAAGCAATGATTTCACTTAACTTTGTAAAAGTTAGTAAGACTCCTTCAGGAGGGATCAAACCTCTTGGGATTTTCTGAGCGTGGATGCTAAGGCTCAACTCTTGAAACCTGTCTAGCGCCTGTAGAATCTGGTCTGACCAAGTCAGAGGGAGGGAGAGGGGAATGGCAGGGGAGCTTCCATCCCCCACACCCCTCCAAGAAAAGGGGGCCGGGCAGTGGCTGAGCGGGTCCTCCCGTTCAGGACCTGCTGGAGGTGGTCGCCGGAGTATTGCTCTCTGTGGCCAACTATCCTATCTCCTCTTTGAGAAGGGAAGAACAGCTTGACAGGGAGAGCTCAGGGACTGGAATGAATGAACAAATTGGAGGCTGGGGCCAAGAGGGGAAGGTGGAAGGGAAGCGTCTGAAAAGGGAGAATCCAGTTAGAGACCTCTCACTTTCCCCGGGACCGTCAGGAAACACCAACTAGTTAAGTTCTAAGCACAGGCCAGACGTCTTGGAGGCTTTGCAGGGGTCGGGGGTGGGCATCAAAATACAGTACACGACAATGGACATGGTTTTTGGAGGAGATGCTCAGAGGTGCCCCCTCCTCCGTTAAAAATTGGCTTAAGAAAATGTTTTCCGGAAAACTCCAAGTGACAGGCAAAACTAATAAAAATATGCCAGTTCCTTCTTGGGCGTGCCCAGCGTCAAGCTTGTTTTCCTTCACCTGCCATCTAGATTAAATGACCCTTCAGTTACACCCTGAGTCGGCAAAGCAAGTCTATTAGCGAATGTTCTGTTCAAAAACTTTTCAAACAGGAGTTCTCAACCATCTGTTCCTCGGTCTTTAAACCCGATCCTGCACCCCCTCGCGTAACTCTTTGGAGTTTCCCCTCATTCTGGCCGCCTGAGGGAGGAGGGTGGGCCGCCGGGGGATCCGCGGGGGTGCTGAGAAGGGAGGGGCGCGATCCAGACCTCCGGGCCTGCAGGGGCACTGGCCGGCCCGAGGCCAGTGGTCAGAGGGACCGGGTGGGCGACAGCGCGGCGCTGGCGGACCCGGCCACCGGAGGCTTCGCCAGGGCCCGGGAGCCCGGCGGGACGCGCACCGCGCAGCGGGCGGGCGGAGAGGGCAGGCCGGCGGCTGGCTGCGGGAGTGCGCCCCAGCTCCTAGCCCCCTCCAAGTGGCGGGAGCCACCGCCCCAGGTCCCTCCAGGCAGTCTCACTGAGTCTGGTCGCCCTAGGCCTTGCCAACGTCATTTGAATTGTTTGGGACTCGTGAGCAAGGACCAATAAGTGCAGAGCCCGGCCGGGGAGAGTTGTCAACTTCTCTGTTTCATTTCGGGCTTCGGTTAAAGGGCTCTGCTGGCGGCATTGCTCTGTGAGGCGGGGCGCCTCAGCTCCCTCAAAGGGAACACGGTTCCCCTCGGAGGCCAGGGCCAGAACAGCCGAGGCCGCAGCGGAATGGAGGCCCAGGTGGCCGTGGGCGACGTGTCCGCGCGGGGCGCTCCCCGGCGGGAGCGACCGACGGCCGGGGTCCAGGAGGTAACAGAATTTATAAAAGGCTCTCAGATTTCTTCTGAAGGATTTTAATTTACCTCTATTGCTTCTCCATTTTTTAAAAGCTCGGTTTTTTGTTCTATGTTATTTGAATCTCTGACTTTTATTTCATGGGAAATAAGGAAGAAAGGTTGAAAATAACATTAAAACTGCTCTAAACCTTGTGGGTGGTATCAAGGAAAGAGTCGCGCTGTGTGTTGAATACTGTTTTTATTTTGACTATCAAACGAGTTTTAAAAATTATCTGGGGATTGCCGCAAAAACGCCCATCAGCGGATTGCTCTATGCAGCTATCGGGGTAGGGCAAGAGAACATATTTACGGTATTCTCTTCTAATAGTTCACTTCCCAGGTTTCAATGACACCGTTGTAAATTGCAAGCAAAACTTTGCTGTTTTTCTCTTGCTTGATTTCTAGGCAGCTCCTTAAATAAGTTGGAGAAATTGGGTTGCTTGTTTATAAACTTCTTTTTCCATGAGTCCGAGCCTGGCAGTCTGGAGGGAACACACCTTACAGGCCTGTGGGAACGGGGTGAGAAAAATCCCAGCGTTAGTGGAGGGGCAGAAACAAACCCATGGCAGGTTTTCTGTGTCGATAAGGCCTGCTGGCTCATTAACAGGTCTCACCTTTGGGGCTCATCATTTACTTTTACAAACAGGTTTAATATATAACGTCGTTTGGACAAGAATGATTTCTCTTGGTTTAAATTAAATCCTAATGTGTAAGAAATAGTAACAACAAAGGTCTAGAAACAAACAACAAACCACTCTCCTACCTGTCCTTCCCCAAAAGAAAGGAGGACTCTGAATTAACTGGGTCCCTCCTATATTCCTGACTTGTGGTACTGCCTTTCACATGCTATCCAACATTAGCAAGACTTCTTTATTTGCTACCACACTTACTGAAAACACAATAGTAGCCTTCAACCAGAACTAGTTACCCGTGTGTTTGTTAAATGCTGGAAAGTTAGTTCTCACTGTGTATTCATTAACTAATACCCAACAAGACTCCTTGAACCTTGCAGATCCATCCTGTTTGTGTCCCATTCCATCACCCCACTTCCATAACACACCACCAGAAATAACAAAAGACCAGTCAAAGACTGAGCAAAACTATAGAAAAATTTAGGAATGTTTTCCTCCCCTAAAAGGAAAAAGGTGCATTGCCTTTGTTGCTATTTGTTAAACAAGAAAAAGTGTGGATGAATCCGAACGCCTCGGAATAATAATCTTCTCTCCTTCCTTTAGCTCCAACTAACTAATAAGAAGCAAAGAGAAAGCAGACTGTTGTTTGTGATGAAGAGATGGGGGGTCTTGCAGGTTGGAAAGGCCTGAAAACCCTGAAAACATGACCATGGATGAATTAATGCATTTGGCAGAAGGTTGGATAAGTTATAATATTCCCCGATCCATTTTTTATTTTTTTACAAAAATTCAACTGTATTTTGTGACTTATTAAGGAAGAAGAGATTAAAGATTATGGGTTATTTGGTAACTGGTGGCTCTATTATATTGCCTTTTAAATCAGATTGAAATAATCTTCACCAGAAATTGCATTTACTAGTGACTAGGGATGTAAATACTAGTGCATTTACTAGTGCATTTACTAGTAAATTTACTAGGGATGTAAATACAAAGCCTGTGAAAATTATTCAGATTCTTCAGTAATATCAAGAACACAATTTAGGGAGCACTGAAATCAAAATTAGATGCCCTAGAAAAAAAGAACTTTAAATTAGATTAGAGGAGTAGAGATTTTAAGAAATTTTCTCGGAAGGTCTTAACTCAGAGTTTATGTACTCTCTTTGTATCAAGGACTGCTCTGCTTCTCTCAGAACGTCTTATGCAGGATAAAGCACACACTTAAAACTCGCCACATTGATTTTAAGTAGGTAGTAGGGCAAATAAATACTGTCTTTCCCAGTTGGAAAGGGGAGGGACGCTTAATCATCAGTTCTGATGAAAAAGGGGGTATTATAGGATTCTACAAGAAAAGCCAAAGAAACTAGAACTGAGTCTCTTTTGTCATGAACAAAACAAACAAGGCTTCCTTACATTCTTTGGATAAACAATTTTTTCATTGTTGAAAAGTTTTAGAAGTTTGTAATTTTTCCAAATATGCTCTGCTTTTATTGGTGGGGTTTTTGTTGTTATTATTTTTCAAATGTGTTTGGAAAAAAATACAGAATAAATTGACAATCAGATGGAGGCCTTCCTAAAAACATTTTGTATTGTGTTTACAACAATCCTTATTTATATGGAGACACCTTTAAAAATTAACACATTTTAGATTAGGTTATGAGTGAAAAATGCTCATTAACAAATGTTGGAGTATCAGCACCTGGATTTATAAAGCAACTCTCGGTCTTTAGGATTAGGAAGCTCAGGTCTATGTTTTAAAGGAAGTGAATACTTGCTACTTTGCGATATTTGTTACTCACATGACACCATACTCTCAAACACTTGTCAAAAACGCAAATCGCGAAAAGACCGGTGAAAAGCAAACTGCTGAAATATTAACTATACAAAATATGCATACCCCTTAGGCAGTAATTTTCCTTTTTAGTTCACTGTCCACCTGAAGGAGAAATTTACCGAGGTCAAATCAAGACTCTTGCGTTAAGGAGAAGGGAGTGGGGGAGGGAGAAAAGGGGAGAGGGACAGACACACGACAAACGTAAAACAAACTGGTGGCATTCAGTCCAGAAGGCTGGTAACACTCCGGAAGCGGATGAATTGTACAAGTCAGCTGGGTGCTCCAAAGCTTTCCAGAGCTAGGTTGTTTTCGTGCTTCTGTGCTTTTTTTCTTTAAACCTGGCCTTATGTTGCAGGAGTGCAATAAGAGGGGAACTTTTCGATGTTGGGAAGCTGCAGGTAGGAAAGGAAACCCGATCTGTCCCAAAAGGCAGCAATTAAAGTCTTAACCGAGACCCATCTGTCGTGGGACGCCACCCCCCGCCCCTTCCCCTAGCAAAGCTGTCCCGCGTTCTTTGTCTGATCAGCAGAGGAGGAGACAGGTTCTGTGGCCCCAACTGCAAACGGAAAGAAAATTTTCAGCCCGGGCGTACTCTAGCTGTTTGCGTTCCGGCCGAGATCCGCTCCTAAGTGCCGTCGGGGGTGTAGGGCCTCTTCCCAGATTCTGCTTTTGTGCTCTGCGCTCGCCTCTTTCTGCACTTCTCTACCGCTGCTTCTGTCTTCCCAGCTCGAAGCCACCCCGACACTTGACACGAGGCACTTCCAGGCCTAGTTACTAAGGCCGGTCGCATCCAGACCTTTCCCCAACCTGGCCCTTTGGCCGCTTTCAGCTTCCAATAGGACTCTTCGTCTCCTTCCCCATTTCCTCGGCAATTGGGTTTCTCCGTTACCCATCCAGCTGCTCTGCTTTGGTCTTGGGCATTCGGTCCAGCCCTGGCTCTCTCCGTGTCCACCCCTCTCGGGTCTCCGGGCAGGGACAAGGCAAGCCCTCACGAAAAGCCGGTGTGAGTGGCCCGTAGCAAGTGCTGGGCAATGAGGCAGAGAGGAGGGAATATTTTGAAGTCAATTTCCTCCTTTTGGGGTACAACTTCGCATTTTGGGGTGGAATTGTTCAGGGGCTCAACAATCCCGGGGCTTGTAGCCGGCTTGCATCCAGCCTCCCTCTGCCGAGCCTTTCCAGGGCTCACTCCTGCAGGAAGAGGACGCCCACACCCGCTTGGCCGGATGTCTGGCACCTGCCACCACACGTTCTACACGCACCCACTCGGAGGTAACTCACCCGGTAGATGCTACCCTGGGCTGCTGCGGGCGGCCACTCACAGGGTGGTACAGGACGCAAGGCCCTAGCTGGCACCTCTACGCTCTTCCTCCGTCTCCATGCACTGGTTCGCAGCCGCCGAGTTCTCCCTGTGCAGCCGCCAGTTCCCCGCCAAGACCCGGCACACCTTGGCTCCGCAAGGTCGCGGGCTTGCAAGGGGGAGTGACCCGGGGGGCGCGCGCAGCTGCTCCCGGCGCGCCGCGGGCCGCGCCCGCCGAGGCGGCGAGAACCCGCGCAGCCGGAGTCGCAGCCACTGGACTCTTCCAGGAACACTCCCTAACTCTACCGCTCCTCCGTGGGAGTTTTGGCGGAGGCACCACACACGGAGGGAGCCTGGATGTGGGGCGTTCCAGGAGCTTGATTTCCAAGAGCTCTTGGAGGCGGAAGCGTGGCTGTGGCCGGGATTCGCGCGCTGGCGGTTCGCGGTGCTGGCCGCCGGGCGGTGTACACACATCCTAGCTGCAGCCTCCACCGCTTTGAGCAGACGGGCGGACACCCGCAGTCGGGAGGTTGGGGGAGGGAACCAATAAGTTGTTTCCCTTTTCCGCTCTACATTCAGAACTTAAAATGATGCGAAAGAGCTCTAGTGAGCGCAGGTACTTAAAGAAATACTCTTTCCGAGGCTCTCAATGGAAACGCATAAAAGCGCGCGCGCGTGTGTTTGTGTGTAGCGGGGGTGGGGTCCGGCTCTAGTTGAGGTTTCTTTTGGTGTGACACCCGCTAACTCCTTGCACCAACTAAACTTTGTGGATGGAGCGTATGTCACATCATCGAATTTACAAAACCACAAACACATAACAAGCCTCCCAAGGCCTTTAATTCTCAGGGGCGTTTGGGGAGGCCAGTTACCTGCTGGCGTCTTCCACATCGTCCACTCTCAGTTCGGGCCGCAAGGACTCCCGGATGCCGGGAGCACTCAGCCCCCGGCCCTAGAGGATGAAAAAGAGCTGTATAAGAGGCAGCGTGGCTCAGACCCCGCCAGCTCCGGCCCGCGGAATCTTGCCGGGAAAGCTGGGATTTCGCTGCCGCAGACATCCTGGCGGTGGCTTTCTGGAGCCTGGCGTTTGATAAATATAGCCTGGCGTTTGCCCCTGAATTAGACTTCGTTTCCTTATTTAGCCTTTCCACAATGATTTTAGATGATGTCACTTAGAGCTAAACGAGAAAATTGATCTCAGATTTGCTTGGCCTCTAAAGCCTGGTTAAGCAGATTGAGAATTAAAAAGACAGAGGAAAAAGCAAAGGGGTGGGGGGTAGGGGTGGAAGGGAGCGAATTGTGTGCTGGAGAGTGTGTGCGCGGAGGGGAGGGCGCGCGGCGCTGCGGAGAGCGCCCCCGCCTCCTCTGGGCGGGGGAACCTCACTCACCAATGAAAAGTAGTTACTGACTACAGAGAAAAAAAAGTTTTCCTGTTGACTGTTGGAAGCGAATTGAGCAATTATCTAGTTTACCTTCTCCTCTTGGAAGTTAACGATTGGCGAGATCTTGGCTGCGTTATTGACACAACACTTGCTATTGATAGAAATAAGTAGTGATTGTCCCCGAGTCATTGGTGCGCCAAGAACTCTGCGATGGGCTGGCAGGAGTCCATTGGGCTGGGCAGGCAGGTTCGGCTGGTGATGCAGGGGAGGAGGTGGAGGAGGAGGCTGGCGGTGATGGTGCCCGTCCCCCTCTCCACAGGTCTCTGAGAAACAGGGAACAAGGCATCGACAGCGTAGCTTGGCCCCGGTTGACGGACGCTGGCGACTCAGACATGGACAGTAGCTGCCACAACGCGACTGCCAAAATGTTAGCGACTGCTCCGGCCCGGGGCAACGTGATGAGCACCTCCAAACCCTTGGCCTTCTCCATCGAACGGATCATGGCGCGCACCCCCGAGCCCAAGGCCCTGCCGGTTCCCCATTTTCTGCAGGGAGCCGTGCCCAAGGGGGACTCCAAGCACGCTGTGCATCTTAACTCGTCGATCCCCTGCATGATCCCGTTCGTGCCTGTGGCGTACGACACGAGCCCCAAGGCAGGAATGACAGGCTCCGAGCCGCGGAAGGCGAGTCTGGAGGCTCCCGCGGCGCCAGCAGCGGTACCTGCAGCGCCTGCCTTCAGCTGCAGCGACCTGCTTAACTGCGCACTGAGTCTCAAGGGCGACCTGGCCCGCGACGCGCTGCCGCTGCAGCAGTACAAGCTGGTAAGGCCGCGTGTGGTCAACCACTCTTCCTTCCACGCCATGGGAGCCCTGTGCTACCTGAATCGAGGTGATGGCCCGTGTCACCCGGCGGCCGGCGTTAACATCCACCCGGTGGCCTCTTACTTCCTCAGTTCCCCTTTGCACCCGCAGCCCAAAACGTATTTAGCCGAAAGGAATAAACTTGTGGTCCCGGCAGTGGAGAAGTACCCCTCGGGAGTAGCTTTCAAAGACTTGTCCCAGGCTCAGTTGCAGCATTACATGAAAGAGAGCGCCCAGCTTCTGTCGGAAAAAATCGGGTTCAAAACTTCTGACTTCAGCCGAGGTTCTCCTAATACGAAGCCCAAAGTTTTCACTTGCGAAGTGTGTGGAAAGGCAAGTATTAAGAAGAAAGGAGGTCTTTCTCTTTCCCTCTTTCCCTCCCTCCCTCCTTCCTCCCTTTTTCCCTCCCTCCCTTTTTTCCTTCCTTCTTTCCTTTTTATTTTATTTTGTAATTATTTGTATACATTTGTTGTAAGGTTATCTCCTCCCTTTGCCCGGTGTGATTTCAAAGTGCTCGTTGGGCTAACCTGTTCTACGTGTGTTTAACTTTAAGGTCTTTAATGCGCACTATAATTTAACCCGTCACATGCCGGTGCACACAGGAGCCAGACCCTTCGTTTGCAAAGTGTGTGGAAAGGGCTTCCGGCAAGCTAGCACCCTGTGCAGGCACAAGATCATTCACACCCAGGTGTGTTCCTCCGTCTCGATTTCACCTGATTTACCTCGGAACGGTTTGTAGAAAAATGGCTGATAAACTCTTATTCTTTAGCGTAAGTTTTGTTTAAAAAGTGCTGGCTGAACACCGGGACATGCCATGTATTGTTTGCCTTTGTTCTGCTAAAAAGCATGAGAAAGAGCATTACTGTGTTTTTGAGTTCGCAGGACTCCATTTAATAGCAAAAGGCCTTAACGTCTCTGCTTTTTCCTCCCTTCCGCTTAGGAAAAACCTCACAAATGTAACCAGTGTGGCAAAGCATTTAATAGAAGTTCCACTTTAAACACGCATACCCGAATACACGCGGGCTACAAGCCGTTTGTATGTGAATTCTGTGGCAAAGGATTTCATCAAAAAGGTATTGAACCGGGGAGGCGTTCTCTTTCACGGTAGTCTTACCGAAAACCCTACTCTTGCCCGGATATGTTAGAAAACTATTTTTAAGTGCAGCTAGTTTCCTGGCGCATGTGTTGCCATCCCAACTTGCTACCCCAAAGTGTCATTAATCTTAGAGAAAGGCAGCGCTTATATAGGGGGTATTTTTCTCAACCGCTTGTTCTGGTTTTACATAATTGATTTAATAAATATGTACTAAAATGTGGAGGGACCGGCCTCATAGTTGAGGTTTAAAAATAAACTTGGGGAGAGAAGTGCCGGCATTCAGCGAAGCCCTGCACAGGCTGTCGGAGTTGTGGCAGCTCTTCCTCTTGCCACGTTGTCCTTCGCCCCTTGCACTCCTCCCTTGTCAAGGTCTCTTTTCAGATGCACGTCCCTGTCATTTGTTTTAGGGAATTACAAAAACCACAAGTTGACCCACAGCGGGGAGAAGCAGTTCAAGTGCAATATCTGCAACAAGGCTTTCCACCAGGTTTACAACCTCACATTCCATATGCACACCCACAACGACAAGAAGCCCTTCACCTGCCCCACGTGCGGTAAGGGCTTCTGCAGGAACTTTGACCTCAAGAAGCACGTCCGCAAGCTACACGACAGCAGCCTGGGGCTGGCCCGCACCGCTGCTGAGGAGCCAGGAACAGACCAGCCTCCTGCTCTGCAGCCGCCGCCGCCCATCGCGACGCTGCCACCCCCTGGGCCCCTGCAGCCTGGGCTCCATTCCAGCCACCAGTGATCAAGGCCAAAGTCCCTCCCCAGCCACAGCCGGAGTACCCACTACTGAGGCAGCGGCAGAATCGAGCTGGACCTCCCAATATGAGCTGGTCGCACAACCCAGGGCATGTTGGGTCGCATACGTTGGCGCCGACCAGAAGCCTCTGCGTTCCCCGGCCTTTCGCCTCTTGCATGCACCTGCTAAATGTATCTGTGTATTATATTCTATATAGGCACTAACAGTTATGAGAAAATTTTGGGGTTTTGTTTGTTCTCTTTCCTTTTTTTTGATTTGGAAAGACTGTTCATCTCGGGCGGAGAGATGGTGTCTGTTTTGTTTTTTAAAACAAATTTCTGCTGTATTTATTGAGATCTGTATTATCCTACCCGGGAATGCTGCACCATTTTAATTTTATTATTGTATATATTTCCATTGTGTTGATTCTGCGGTTTCAAGACGCCTGCCGATTGTTTATTATCATTTCCTCTTTCCCTGAGGTAACAAAACGCCGTGTGTATGTTATATATACACGCATAGATGAGTGTACAGGCACATTCCACACTGGCGAGCACACACACATCAGATAAGGGTGGCTCATTATGGATGAATTTGGATTTTAGTTTTGATTCTTGCACGTGAAAATGGATTCATTGACTGTTGGAAATAAATATTTGGAACATGCTTATTTAATCAACAAACTTCAGGACTCGGTATATATTATTCAGCTAGAGATCACTGATTCTGATCCCTTCATCCTTCTTTTAAAAAGTTCAACCCTGGGTTAGTATCACCTAATGTTTGATCTGAAAAAAAAAAAAAACATCACCAAAAGCAAACAGGAGTCTCTCCAAATAGTTACAATTTTGGTAAAGTAACGAAATTGGATAAAGTTTAGAGACAGAAGATGTGGAGTTTTGTAACAGACGCAAGCTGATATGTTTGTACCGCTCCGTGAAGTGGAGACAACCTATCCAGGAGATGTGTGTGATATACACCCCCAGTGCATTAAAATCTTGCCGTGTGGAGGGGTCTCTATTGTTTGCACCCTGAAGGCATATACTGACTTGTATACGACTGGGCAAAGGACGCCTCCATGTTTTTATGTGTGTTTATGTGTTTATAGACCAATATACTTCCATTCAAGAAGGAAACATGGGTGAAAATCAAACTGTGGCGGGTGCCAGGTCCTTGAAATGCTTCAAGTGTTAATCAGCAGCTCCGCTGTGATCTCGGGCTCTGGTGTTTTCTAACTGCAAGTCTCTCCTGTTTTCTTGCCAAAACAGTGAAACAACTGCTAAAGACTTTAATTAAGAGGGGTAATTAGTTCAGATTTATCAAAGCCGGGTTGTTATACTATTAGCTGCTCAGTAGAAGCTGCCAGACAAGCTCACAGCCCAGCACAGCCATCCCGCTGCAGCGGGGCCACATCTGGGAGCGAGGCTGGGGGGAGCGGGCTGGAGGGGTCCCCGCCTCGCCGCCCGCGGTCCCCGCGGCAAGGACAGCCCACGGGCTGGGTCTCGGCCCCTCCCTCGGCCTCGTGCTCCCGCCGGGCCCCGCCGCAGCGGAAAATCCACAGCGTGTCCGCATCGCGAGCGCAGCAGGCCCGGGAGAACCCAAGGATTTCCTTTCCACTCCCGGGGCAGGGCGCCCAAACGGTGGGAAGAGAGGTACGCGCAATGAGTTTAAATGTGAGGTCCCGCCACACTTTCGTACGCCTTGAGGCGCTCAAGGAAAGGGGCGCCGGGCAGCGACCCGCGGGAAGGGCAGAGATGGTCAGGGGACACTGCAGGGTCGAGGTGGCAATTGCCTTAGCAACCAGAACCCGCATTTCGAGGCACGGAAGGATTCACCGCTATGGGTGCGGAGAGCCGATGACCCGAGGGGCTCCGGGGAGGCCCAAGAGGCAGGGAGGTGACAGCCCCCGCGGGGTGACCGCGGGCGAGTGGGTGAGCGGGACCCGCGGGACAGCCAAGCCAAGTGCCATCCCGGCACCCTTCGGGTTGGGGAAGCCGGGGACTCCCGGCACCGAGTTGGACCGCAGTGTTCCTCAGAACTGGGTCGGCCCGCTTCCACGTGCAGGCGTAGGGTCTGGACTTCCCCGCTTTTGCCCCAGGACGCACGACCTTCGCCATCCATCGCCCTCGGGCCCTGTGGCTTTTAAGTCCCAGGTCAGTAATCAGTAGATCAAATCCCTACATTTCTGTTTCCCTGACCTCCCTACACCCCATCGTTTCCTTTGCTGAGACCAGATCCGTGTTAGATTTGACTTCGGAAAGGTATGGATAGTTTTGGAATTCCATACTTAAGTGGATTCCTAATCTGCTTGACTGGCAGACGTGCAGTCTCCCTGAATATTGCAGCGGCTGGAAAATCTTGTCCCAGCCGCTGGCCACATTCCCACACAGCTGCCCATGCTACAGGGGGAGTTTAGGGAAATGTCCCCTAGTTCATGGAGGTGGCAGAGTCGGATCTTGAAAACATGTGTTCTCTTTGAGTACATGAAATGAGATCAGGGGTCATTATAAAGGGCAGAAAATGGCATTTGTTTGTTGAACTTATTCTCAATAATTATTTGAACTTCTTCTCAAAACCCCAGTATGTACTTCTTCCAGACTTTCCAGGTAGCAGTGGAAAAGAAAATGAACATTGTTGAAGAAAATTACTAAACCATAAAATATTCCCAGTTAGGAAGCCTTCATATGTGGCAGTCTCACTTTCTAACACATGCCAGGGTGATTTGACTTGTACTGAAGAAAGAAGTTTTCCATGGAAGGATAGAATTGATCAGTGGGGGAAGGAGAGAGAGAAAGAGAGAAAAGGAGAGAGAGGGAGAGAGAGAGAGAGAGAGAGAATCTGTTATTGTAATCTGGAATGACTTTGTATAGGTCTAATTTGAGATAGTGTAACAGTTACAGAGAAGGCAGGCAAAAGGAAGCGATTGTCTATCTGAGTAGCCTGAAGTGGTGGTGATTAAGGTGGTGATTAAGGTGGTGATTCAGGAGGAGAAACTGAAAGGAAATTCTCCAAAATAAGCACTCAAGAGAATTATTTGTCAGGCGGCGAATTATCAATAAACTTTGATTTATGACAAACATCAAGGAGAAGCTCCTTGAGGAAGACAGATACTTAGCTAATAGTCAGTGAAAAATCTTATAATTCTCTCCCCTCCAACAAATACTAAAAGGTGATTTTTTTTCTATCTAAAAGGTGATTTTTAACTATCTAACCTGTGCTTATATAAATGTTTATGTTTGTTCATGAAACAGTTACCCTAAACCTATGAATAGCAAATTGGTCGATCCAGTCCACTTCCGTTTTACCAGAAGTTAGCCAGAAAATTCATGTAAGGTGGAGTAGCTAGTGTTCAGATTACCTGCAGAGGGAAATGGTTTATCTTCCACTCTCTCTGTTGGAAGTGACTTTTGGTAAAGAGGAAGGTAGCCTATAGGGCTACAGGGACCAGTTCTAGACATTCATGGACCTGTGGACTTAGGTTTTGTTCAGTTCTGGAGATCAGAATATAGAACAGAATTAATAATACAAATACTTAATTCCTACCAATTTTATTTTAGCACAGAAAGCTAATCCTGATTTCCAATAACTTCTTCCCAAAGGATATAGTTTGCTTAGACTTTCAAAATTTTAGTTGAAGAACAAGTTATTGTGCAAGATTAGCACTAAGGTGTCAATTTCTCAGTAGTAAATGAAAACATTACTTCAGGGCCTCATCAAAACAGTTACTTGTTAGTGGAGTTTGAAGCTTAGTGAGTTCCTTATAGAACTCTGTTCCTTCCCAAATGTGGAAGAAATGAATCTACCAGGCACAATGGACTCATAATCCCCAGAATCTGTGCACTTTGTTTGATGCACACTCTTTATATAAGTGGCAGTTAGCACCGTCAGAAATCATCATTTGTTAGATGTGGTGACAACTCAACGCATTGACTAAATCATTACTGTAATAGGTACGATTTGTCTTTGAAAAGTAGTCATCCCAAAAATATACAATAGAAAATATAAATGATCTCAAGTTCGAAATTAGGGAAGAAACAAAAAAGTTTTCTTTATCACTTTATAAACCCTTGTAATGGGTAAATCTCTGTTACACATGAAGTTTATAATTATAAGGGATCCCGACTCACTCTCTTACCAAACAGTGCACGCAAATTCAATACAAACTTAAACCTCAATGGGTAAAAATATGAAGTTGTTGACTGGTTCCCCAAAAAATTTTGAACCAGATAAAACATTGCCTTTTTGTTATGTTTTCGCCAAAACCACAGATTATTGTCACACACAAAAATTCTATGTTTTTATTAGGTTAATTAAAAACCAAAAAATAAACCACATTTGTTAGTAGAAGATACCTTATTATGAATTTCATTGTTTCTAGAAATCAAGGCATATGTCCATTCAAGCTCCAGGGAAGACTGACTAAAAACAGATAAAGATAGTATCAGTCAACACACTGGTCATTCGTATACTTTTGGTGGTGGAGCAATTTCCACTTCAAGCCAGCATACCAGGTTATCTCACTCCAGGCAATAGAAAAGAAGAAGTCTGGTGTTTAAATGACCTCGATAGAAAAATTTACCTGTTATTATATTTTTCTACGAGTATTGTAACATGTTGCCCATAATAAACTTTGAGGAAAAGTAAAAATCCTTCATGCACTTGAATGGGCATAAAGTTACCACATATAGCCATGTACATTTTCTGTCCAAGTTTGAGGTGACACTGGTGTCAAATGAAATCATAAGTTGCTATTGGTCTTATGAAGATTAAGTTACTATATAAAGATGAAATAAAACTCTGTCTATACAAGTCTCCAGGGCTAATATTTTGCTGTCAAACAAACAAATGCTGCTCTTGGGTACCAAGGTGTGGGAGTGGGGAGAGAAAGCATCATGGATAAGTTCCTAACTGGAGCCAGAAATCTCTCACAAAATGAAGCACAAATCTCCAGTTTGATTTAACTCTCTACTTCTTGATAACAATAATATAGTCTTTTTGTGTGTGTCAGAAATCTCAAACTTCAGACCAATGCAGAGCCTTCTAATCACAGTAACTAATATGGTGATGTCTTTTGATAACCCATAGAAATGCAATTTGTTAGTTAAATCTAACAAATAATGTAATTTGCAAGCCAAATCTAGAGTAGGTGAACAGTTCCACAAATGTAAATTGTTTACACAAATCTCTGACTAAGATTTGCATTTCTAAAATTTCAGCAAACCACAAAGTTTGGAACAAACCTCTACAGGACTAACAGCACAGTTTCTTTAACAAATAATAGTAAGGGAGAGAAGAAGAGGAAGAAGAGAGCAAAAGAAGTGGCCAGGAAATGGGAAGGGGGGAAGGGAGAGGAAAGGAATGGAGCAGGGAAGGGAGAAGGAGGAAGACTCAGACAGGGAAAAGAAAAAACTATCACTTAAAAGAGATTTTCAAAACAAAATGATTAACGGCTACATGTGAATCTCATTTCATCCCACTTCAATCAGATAAACTATAAAAATAAAAGTTATGTATGGCATCTGAGTCTATCGGAAATTCGAATGCTGACTGGGTGTTTAATAAAATTAAGGAAATGTATTTACTTTTTAAAAAGATTTTTATTAAAATATAGCTAACATCCAATATTATATTAGTTTCAGGTGTACATCATAGTTATTCAACAGTACTCACCTGGCACTATACATAGTTATTACCATTTTATTGATTATATTCCCATTTCTAAAGAAGTGATCACCATGATAAGTCCAGCAACCTTCTGACACCGCACCATGCTATCACAATATTATTGACTATATTTTCTATGCTGCATATTACATTCCCAAGACTTGATTTATACCTGAAACTTATTCCCCTTTATCTTCTCCTCTTTAAATTATTTTCAATTACAGTGGAGCATTTAATATTTTATATTAATTTCAGGTGTACAGCATAGTGATTGGACATTTATATAATTTACAAAGGGATCCCCCTGACTAGTAGCCACCTGGCACCATACATAGTTATTGCCATATTATTGATTATAATCACAATGCTTTACTTTACATCCCATGACTATTTTATAACTACCAATTTGTGTTTGTTAATCCCTTCCCATTTTTCACCCACCCCCAACCCCCTTCCCTTCTGGCAACCATCAAAATATTCTCTGTATTTATGAGTTTGTTTCTGTTTCATTTGTTTGTTTATTTTGTTCTTTAGATTCCACTTATAAATGAAATCATATGACAATCGTCTTTCACTGTCTGACTTACTACACTCAGCACAGTATCCTCTAGGTCCATCCATTTTGTTGCAGATGGCAAGATTTCACTTTTCTTTTACAGCTGAGTACTAGTCCATAGTATATATGTACCACCTCCTCTTTATCCATTCATCCATTCAGGGACTCTCAGGTTGACTTCATATCTTGGCTATTGTAAATAATACTGCAATGAACATATGTCCCCACAAAGTAATGTTTTGGGTTTCTTCGGATAAATACCCAGAAGTAGGATTGCTAGGTCCTTTTTTGTCTCTTGTTATAGCCTTTGTTATAAAGTCTATTTTGTCTGGTATAAGTATCGCTACTCCAGCTGTTTTGTTTGTTTGTTTCCATTTTCATGAAATAATTTTTTCCATCCCTTTACTTTTAGTCTGTGTGTGTCTTACAATCTGAAGTAAGTCTCTTATAAGCAGCATGTGTAAGGGTCTTGTTTTCTTATCCATTCAGCCACCCTATCTTTTTTTGGGGGGGATATTAGGGAACAGTGTGTTTCTCCAGGGCCCATCAGCTCCAAGTCTTTGTCCTTCAATCTAGTTGTGGAGGGCGCAGCTCAGCTCCAAGTCCAGTTGCTGTTTTCAATCTTAGTTGCAGGGGGTGCAGCCCACCATCCCATGTGGGAATTGAACCTCCAACCTTGTTGCTAAGAGCTCCCGCTCTAACCAACTGAGCCATCTGGTTGCCCCACCAACAGCTCAGCTGCAGCTCGTTGTCTTCAATCTAGTTGGGGAGGCGCAGCTCACTGGCCTATGTGGGAATTGAACCAGCAACCCTGCTGCTAAGAGCTCGTGCTCCAACCAACTGAGCCATCCAGTTGCCCCAAGCCACCCTACCTTTTGACTGAAGCATTTAATCCATTTGCGTTGAAAGAAATTGTTAACAGGTATGTAGTTATTGCCATTGTATTGTTCATATTTTTTATTTTTTATTTTTTCATCTTAAAGAAGTTCCTCTAAGATTTTTTGTAATTCTGGTTTGATGGTGATGAACTGCTTTCACTTTTTCTTGTCTGGGAAGCTCTTTATCTGTCCTTCAATTCTAAATGATAGCTTTGCTGGGTAGAGTAATGTTCCTTGTGGTTCCTTGCTTTTCATCACTTTGAAGATTTCCTGACAATCCCTCCTGGTCTGCAAAGTTCCTGTTGAGAAATCAGCTGACAGTCTTAAGGGAGCTCCCTTGTAGTAACTAACTGCTTCTCTCTTGCTGCTTTTAAGATTCTCTCTTTAAACTTGGGCATTTTAATTATGATGTGTCTTGGTGTGGGCCTATTTGGGTTCATCTCGTTTGGGATCCTCTGTGCTTTCTGGGCTTGTGTGTCTATTTCTTTGCTAGTTAAGGGAAGTTTTCCATCATTATTTCTTCAAATTGGTTTTCAATGCTTTGCTTTCTCTCTTCTCCTTCAGGTACCTCTTTAAAGAAAATGTTGGTTCCCTTGGTGTTGCCCAGAGGCCCCTTAAACTCTCCTCATTTTTTTTTTTTAATTCTTTCTCTTTTTGCTGTCCTAATTGGGTGTTTTCTGCTACCTTATCTTCTAAATCGCTGATACGATCATCTGCTCCATCTAAGCTACTGTTGATTCCCTGTAATGTAGTTTTCATTTCTGTTATTGTAGTCTTTATTTCTGACTGGTTCTTTTTCATATTTTCTATCTCCATTTTTATGCTACTTATCTCTTTGTTGAAGTTCTCCCTGAGAGCATTCTTTTTTTTTTTTTTTAATTTATTGGGGTGACAATTGTTAGTAAAATTACATAGATTTCAGGTGTACAATTCTGTATCACATCATCTATAAATTACATTGTGTGTTCACCACCCAGAGTCAGTTCTCCTTCCATCACCATACTGAGAGCATTCTTATAACCAGTGTTTGGAACGCTGTGTCTGGTAGATTGCTTTTCTTCATTTTGTTTAGTTCTTTTCTGGAGCTTTGTTCTGTTCTTTTATTTGGGACATGTTTCTTTGTCTCCCCATTTTGGCTCCCTCCCTGTGTTTATTTCTATGTATTAGGCAGGGTGTTATGTCTCCCGGTCTTAGTTAGAGTGGCCTTATGTAGTAGGTCTGCTGTGGGGTTCAGTTGATCAGTCTTCCTGGTCACCTGAGTTGCGCACTCACAACTATGGGTTGTGTGTGCCCTCCTGTTATACTTGGGCCTTGGCTGCTGTTTGCACATCAATGAGAGGGATTGACCCTTGGGCTCACTGGTTGTGAGGACTGGCCATGACTACAGTGGAGGAGCTGTGGTGTAGGGGTGACCCTACGGAACAGGACCTGACTCAGCAGGGCTCTGGTGCCTGCCCAATCCATCCCTTGGGTATGTCATCCTTGGGGGAGGCTGCGTGATGCTCCAGCTTATTTCAAAGCTGACCACTAGGTGGGTCAGCTCCAGGGCCATCTGGGAGGGAACCTGCTGCAGGTCAAGTTTAGCCGCAGCCTGTGCTCTATGCAGGGTCACCCAGCAGGGGCTGCAGAGCAATCCACAGATGGCCATCACCTGTGCCGTGCTTAGAAGTGATGAACCAAGCCATGAGCCAAGGCCAGCTGCTGCTAGTGTCAGGCTTAGGACTGCTCAGCCAGAGGTATGAGACACACTCAAGCCAGATTCTGCTTGTCTGGGTTCCATGATCCTTTGAGAGACCCTAGGAAAGTTTACAGCATGAGCCAAGCCTTTGTTACGAAAAAGCCACTGGAAGTAGCTTGGGTTTGTCCAAAAGTTGGGTTGGGCATGGTCTCAGAATTACCTGGGCATGGCAAATGAATGGTGTCAGCCAATTGATGCAGATAGGGCGGCCACCTGCATCTGCATGCTGGGAAAGGGAGAGGGCTCGACAAAGAAACAAGGGCTTCCACCAGCTCCTCCATCCCGGGGAAAGCTGCCCCTCCAGCCCTCATCCTGACAACTCAGTTCCCTGTATGTCGCTGGTGCCTCACCAGCTGCTGCCCCAGCACTGGAGCTCAGAGCCAGTGTTTCTGTTGGTGAGTAAGTCCGTGTGTAGTCCTTTTAAGAGAAGCACCTGGGAGTATAGCTGGCCTCCTTCTCACTCCGCCACATTGTCCACTGGTTTTCACAGCCAGAAATTATGGGTCTTCTCTCCCAGCACTGCAACCCTGGGTTGGGGAGGGGCTGGAACCACAAGCTCCTAAGGGGAGTGTTACTGGACATGACGTCTTCTTGACATCTCTGTCTTCTTGAAGAAAAGAATTCAGTCAAGAGACAGAGTTTGTGCAGCATGGGACAGTAAGAAGTTGATTAGTAAAAGTAAGTACACTCTGAGACATGGAGTGGGCTGACCCAAGAGAGGGAATCAGCCTCTCTTTACATCATGTGAGGGTTTTTATCTCTGTGGGTAGAATTGTCTCCCCCTCTCCCTCCCCGTTATTTTTCTGTTTCTCTGCTGAGGTGTCCTGGCCTCTTCTTTGGTTCTCAAGGTTGCCTCTCAAAGTGTAAGCGTGAACCTGTTAATTTCCCATGATTTATTTGAGAAATTCATTAAAAAATGGTCCTGAGAAGCAGGATGTATATTCTGATAAGCAGGATGGTTTCTCTCTCTCTAGCTTCTAACAATACATCCCTTTGATTTAGGGGCTGTGTCAGCCTGGAATCCTGCTGGGCTAGTGAGGCATTGGTGCCCTAAGTGAGGGCAGCTGCAAAGGGTTTTGACCCAAGTAGGAGCTGCAGCAAGGGGCTTTCTAACCAGAGCTAGGTCTCTCCTTCTGCTCATTTCAATCTATCTATCTATCTATCTATCTATCTATCTATCTATCTATCTATCTATCTTATCAGGGGGACCTCAACAGCTGAGATATCCCTCCCAATTTTTAATGGTCACATGTGAGTGTGGGTGAAGCCCATTCCTCGTCTCTGGTTTCTTCAGTGTGTTCTTAGTTGTAAGGCTTCAGTTCGGCTAGACTTCGGGTGATTCTCAACGATGGCTGTTTTGTAGTTCAGTTGTAATTTTGATGTGGTCATGAGAGAAGATAAGCACAGCATTACCTACTCTGCCATCCTGACCAGATATTATTACTTTACTATATTTACTTTTTAAGATGTGAAAAAAAGTATTGTGGTTTTTTTCAAAAACAGTTCTTTTAGAGCTGTGTATTCAATTATTTAAGGGTGAAATGATAAGATGTCTGAGATTTGCTTAATAATAATATAGGAGAAGGGAAGGGGGTATAGGTATAGATCAATAAGATTGGCCGTGAATTGATAATTGTTAAAGCTGGGTGGTGGTAAACAAGATTGTATTATACATCCTAAATGCTTTTGATTAAATTTAAATTTTCACATAGAAAGTTTTCAACAATCTTTTATGGTAAGTTGTAGCATGTCATAAAATATTTCCCCCCCCAAACACTTTTAATCACTTTAAGGTTTTAATTGTATTTATTTACATTGTTCTTTTAAGTCTGATTCCAGGCCTAACCTCATTACAATACCGAGCTTTAAACATTTTGTAGAAATGTTTAAAAATTAAAGTAAAATAAAATATGTAGAAAGATTTGAAGTGGGAAGATAAGAGACATAAAAAGATACTTTCCAATGTTTCAGTTTATGATGTAAAGAAAGAGAACCAGTAGATCTGTTACTCTCCTGAGAAGCAGAGAAAGTTGAGAGAAAAATGCCAGTAATAAAATTTATATTGGTTAGGCTATTTCAGGTAAAACATTTATATGCAGGGGTTTGTTGAAAAGCAATACATAAAAGAGAAACTGCCTCAGTATTGTATAGTCACTCTAAGTTCCAAGAAAACCTGAAGTAAAATTCAGTATTCATTTATTTCACTGATTCATTCAAAGTGCAAGGCACCAGCTTAGGTACTGGGTAGCAATAGGAAATAAGACTCATATTATTTTATCTCCCTGGAATTTACAATCTAGCATGGAAAATAGAAGTCAACAGTGATGAAAAGTTATTGGTAAGTGTGAACAGAGTGGTATGTGGTCATATAACAAGAGTCATCTTTGGAGTAGTCTGAAATCCAGTGGACTACTTTATTCACTTAGAGCGATGGTTTTTGATTCGGGGATAGGGAGGCAAGTTTTCCCTCAGAGGGCATTTAGCAGTGTCTGGAGACAGTCTGGTTGTCACAACTGTGAAAGAGTAGAAACCAGGGATGCTTCTAAATATCCTTAAGATCCATAGGACAGTCCTGCACAACAGACTTATCTGTTCCAAGACGTCAGTAATGCCAAGATTGAGAAAGTCTGACTTACAGGTTCTAATTCCTCAGACAAGTTCTGATGGGGTCAATTTGGTCTTTTCATCTGATTTACTCATTTGGGTACTGATTCATGGTCCACTCAATGGTGGCCCAGAGTGTCAAATATTTCTTATACGGTGTGTGATGTGCTATTAAGCCTATTCTGTGAAATTTTTATTTCAGATATTATATTTTTCAGTTCTAGACATCCATTTATTGTTCTTTTACAATATCCTTTTCTTTTCTGCTAAGATGCCCCATCTATTTACTCATTATATCCAATATTTTCCTTTGAATTATCGAACAGTTTTATAATAGTTGTTTTAAAGTCCTTGCCTGCTAATGCCAACATCTCTGTCATCTTTGAATATGTTTCTGTTGCTTATTTGTTTTCCAAGTTATATGTCACATGTTCTTGCTTCTTTGTGTGTCTATTAATTTTTTTTATTGTAACATGAGTACTATATTTTTGAGAGTCTAGATTTTTATATACTTTAAATAGTGATGAATCTATTTTAAAGCAGGCAGTTAATTGGCTAATGAATCAGCTTAATCCTGTTGCAGTTTGGGTTTAGCTTTCGTTAGAGCAGTCTGTAAGAGCCATAGTAAGATGTAGTTTTTCTGGGGTCCCAATTGAATGTTTGGGTACGCAGCAAGTTCTCTTCACTCTTGCTGGTGAGAATTCCAACAGCTCCCAGCATTGGGTGAACTCTAAAATCTCTGTTTAGTTGAGTCCCTTAGTAGTTATTCTCTACCAGGCTTCATGGAATTTCTCCCTATGTATATGTAGCGTAGTATTTGGCTGAAGACTCAAAGGGACCCCATATGTATTTCTGGAGCTCCCTTCTCTACACAGTTCATTTCTTTATTGTACCCTGTCCTACAATTTCCAGCTTCTTTAGCAGCCCCACCCTATGGTATTTGCTTTCTCCACCCACTGATGGTTGTTCACTGGACTCACTTCCCTGCGCCTTACTTTGTAAAGTGCCTGCAGGCAGTGGAGTTTACCTTACAGATTTCCCTTCTCTCAAGGACTGCAGTTCTGCACAGTCTCTTGTTTAATGCCTGAAACAGTTGCTTTGTACATTTTTTCTTAGGTTTATAATCCTTTGCAGTGGGAGGGTATCGCTGATACCCATTACTCCATTATTGTCCACTGGAAGTTTAAAGTGAGTTTCTTCCAAAACACTTGGCGCAGAATATGGGAGCTGTTTACACAAAGAGCTGCAAAGAGGTACTTTTCCCCAGGAAGGGGCTGCGATGAGGCAGGAAACTGGATGGTTACGAACTCTATACAAAAAGTACATAGCTTTTAATTATATTTTACATCTTCATTTTTGAAAGACATTTAGCTCTTCGTTTGTAATCTTTCATATGTTGTTTAACTACTACTCAATGTCTGGAACTGTCTGCCACATAGCAGGTGCTCAGTCATTGTTGGACGTTTACTAGATAATCAGCATGACTGTGCTTGTGAATGGGAAGGTATGGAGCCAAGCAGATTTGGGAAGCAAATAGTTAAATAACTCTTAATGATAATGTAACGTTTGTATATTGCCTTTCATTTTTAAAGCTTTTACCTATAAGATCTCATTTTATTCTCTGCAAAACATTGTTAGTTAGGAAGACCAAATTTAACCAGCACCATTGTACAGATGATGAGTTTGAAGACTTCAGAGGTAAATAGAGTTGCTCAAGGTCACCCCAGCTAGCAAAAAGTAGAAGCAACTAAATATATATATATTATATATGTGTATATATATGTGTTCAATATATATATATATGTGTGTGTATATATATATACACAGATACATATATATATGTGTGTGTATACACACACACACACACACACACACACACACATATATATATGTTCAATTAAGCACAAATGTTTTGTAGAATGAATTTAAAACATAGTATGAGAAGTCAAGTAAATTTCAAATATGTGGTGGCTGTTTCAGGCTTCTTCCCAGAACCATGAGACAAACCTTGTACTAAATGCTGTGGCAATAGAAATAAAATAAAGGGATATTGTCCATGCTTTGATGAATCATGGTCATAACATATATAATTAGAAATAACTAATCAATAATCAAAAGTATAGTGGAAGAGAAGTGAGATTCTCTCAAAGAACAATCTAATGAAGTCTTGGAGTGGGAGATGGTATTTGGAAAGACTTTCTTAAGGAAATAATTTTAATAGGAGTATTTTACCCCTTTCTGTATCTTTCTTGTCTATAAGCCTGTCTCTTCCAACAAGAAATTTAAGTCTTAGGGAAGAGAGAAGAATACCATTCTAGAACAAAAAGATTATCATTTTACTTTGACCTTTTAGAATCCATAATTCTTAAAATCTAGGCTTGTCAAGAGAAAAGTCTTAAAATCTAGGCTTGTCAAGAATCAAATGATTCTTCTTCATTTCAAAAGCCATATTTGGTCCTGCTGGATGTCTTGGGGGCGGTCTTCCAAATTGTTAAAGACATAAAAGATGCAAATATAATTATTTCTATGACATTTACCTGACTGGCTTGTGCCAAAGATAGGTAGATCTTGGAGAATAACACTTGTATTATGAGACTTAAATGGGGGATGATTCCATTTACAGCTGCTGTTCCATTGATGGTCTCTTTTCTGGAAGGAATGAACATCCCTTGGGTCTGGCATACTGTTGTCTGTCTACCAAGCACTCCTTTTCTCTGTAATGATGAGTAAAGATGGCGTGAAGCCATTTCTTTTCACTTGGAAAGGACAGCAGTACACCTTCCCTGTCTTACTTCTGAAATCTGCGATTTCTCATGTTCTCTGTACAATCTGAACTGCAGGAAACTTGACAGTCTCACCTCACCATCCCCAGGAATTCATGTTGAAACACTGTGTTGATTACATCATGCATACATAATTGACTCCATTGAGTAGAAAGTTGCAAGGCTTATATTAGATGCCTTGGTAAGGCAGACGTGTGTCAGAAACTTAGCGATAAACCCAATGAAAATTCAGGCGCCTCTCACTTCAGTGATGCTTTGGGGGCCCAGTGGCCTGGAGTATGTTGAGATAGCACCTCCAAAGTAAAAATGTTTCTGCATCTCACACCTCCTACTCTTCAGGAAAATAATCACAATGCAGGATGGTTTTTGATTGTGGAGGTAACATATACATCTTTAAGGATTATCATCAATCTGCTGAATTAATTGCCTATTGTAAACTTACTTCTAGACTTCCAGTGATGGGAAGTATAAATAAATTTTGGAGGCAGATTTAACATGAAGCTTAAAAATTAGGGTGTTTCTCAGGACTTTCTAAGACCTGGAAATTGGCCTAGCAGTATGAAAATTTATTTTGCATGAAGAGGGCCTCAAAAATTCTATAAACTTCAGGTCTTATAATGCTTGAATCTGCCCAAGATCTATGGTTTAAGCTATTCTGAGGTGTAATTTTGGTTATTTGGAGCTAAAAGCATCTTAAAAAATAAAAAAGAGAAAAAGCATTTGTGTTCTTCAGTATCTTCTGACAAAAAAATAAACTCTGCCCATTTTCTGTTTCTTCCTCCTTCATCCAAGTTTATCTCAAAACTGGGAACACCTGCCAGATATCAGCACATAGTATTTACTTCCTGAATCAGAAACTAGGGCCTCCCAGAATTCCAGAGTGTCAGCCTCTCTCCTTAAGAAAATGATAGTGGCTCTGTGTACTAGTCAGGATTTCTGAGGACAACTCACAAAACTCGATCTGTATATCTGCAACAGAAAAGGAATTTTCTGAGTGGAAATCGTGTGGCTCACAGAGCCAGTTGCCCACCATTTGGATCACAGAACTTTGAATTGAACTTGGACAAACACAAAGAGAGGTAAGGAATAGCCAAGATCCTGCCCAGGATGCTGCCAACACACCATTGCCACTGGGTACTTAATTCCATCACAGCCACGGTTCCAAGTGCTAATAGGACAAAGAATCCTGGGCAGATATACCACACTGGCCTCTCAGAGAACAATGTTTGCATGTTTGTGCCACTCATCTGCCTGAGCTTCCCCAGATTATAGATTCAAAGCTCGTTAAAAAGCCTTCAAAAATGAGTTACAAAAGATCTTTTCTTTCTTGATCTACAGCAACATCGTATACAGGCTGGTAGAGTGGGTTGAAGAGTAACATTTGAAGGAGGACCCCTGTGATGAAATACAATTTTTTTTTCCTACTTGTCTATCAAATGCCCTCATTTGATTTAGCAGGAAACACAGTCTGAAAAAGGTTTCTTTAGGGACATTAAAAATTATTTTCTTTGTTCTGGGAAGAATTTAAAATAGGTTATTAAAAAACACAAATGTAACAAGAAAATAAAGTTTAAAATTAAGAGGTAAGAAAACGAAAGCAGGAAAGATAAAATTAAGCCTGAATTGGGTTTAGTACATGAAACTATGCTACCAGATCTTGTTGGTTTATTGGCACTGAGATGTACATTTTATTTTATGCTTTTAGAAAGCAAATATGAAAAGGGAGAAATCCTCAGTGGTGTGATTGACAGTACCTATAATAGGAAGATTTTTCTGGAAAGCAATAAAACTATACTGGTAGTTAGACACAGTAGAAATTTCCATCGTAGGAACTCATAGAGAAGATACTGAGACGATGTAGGGAAGTTCATCATCAAAAATTTCCTTGCAGTAAACATCCAGCTCTTAAAAATTGTTTCGTATAGTTTTGCTCAGCCTGGGATACTGGCAAAATGTCAAAGTACAACTTAATAAAAACAATTGCTGAGCAGCCTAGCAGTTTGATTCAGAAATATAATTCTCCACTTTTTATTTCTAAAAATAGAGATTCTGCAGATATAGTTAAATGGTATTTCAGGTACTTTTTCATGAATATTGTGTTTCCTCTAATGGAGATTAAAAAAAAAAAAAAACTTTGAGCATCCGTGAGGTAAGGTAACATAATCTGTAATACATATTGCTAATTAAATCAATGAACGGTGTTTTAATAATCAATAGAGATGGAGGATAGAATTAAAATCCTATTATAAAAATTGAGGAATCAGATTAGGTAATGTGCTGGAATAGACTGATACACTACAATAGCGTACAGGAGGTCTGAGGGATATCTTTACATGGGCCAACATTCCTGTAAGGTATTATTTTGACTTTGCTCTTACCTACAATGAGTCATCAAAATCTGATTTTCTATATTATAGGGCAGAGCTGCAGTGAGGATAGCCTGGAGAAATTTTAAAGCTGTTGTAATCAAATACTCATCTCAACCATAAAAAAAATCTCAGATTATCCTGTAATACATAACACTGAGCAGCGTAACTTTACTCATTGGTGAACTTTCCAAGATACACTGGTTGTAAATACATAGTCAAGTAGGGCAGTAAACTGATTAGACTATTAGTCTGGGGGCTGTTCATCCTCAAAGTGTAATAAGTTATTACAGTACAAGGGAGAGAAAACAAATCCTTATTTTGCACACCACCTGTCACCCAGCATTACCCTGGAGTCTGGATATGAACTTAAGGGTTTGAGGAATCATGTAACTTGTCTTCAAACTGATTCCTTTCCATAAATTTAAAACATGAAGAAAGGTCAGTAAAAGCCGCAAACAATTTTCAGATTTATTGAATTATTATTTAAATATCATCCCACTTAATCCCCCCACTTAATCCCTACCCCCTCACCCCCCCTCTACCCCCGCCCACTCCCAAGCCCCAGGATTCTCCTCCTGCTACACAAGGGGTGGAGCTTCTACCCGACCAGTGGAGGTGGCATGGGGGAGGGGAGGGAAGGTCCTCTGGGGCCCTGGACTCTCTAGAGTTTCTGCAACCTGAGCCTGGGAGAAGGTGAGAAATGCAGGCAGCTCGCACCTTCCAGTGGGAAACCAGAACCTTAGACCGGGAGCTGGGAGGAGAGGTAGCCCACCTTCTTTACTGCACCTGCCTGCAACCGGGCACCCAGGGTCTAAGGGTAGAGCTGCTGAGGGGTGGGTGACAAGGGAAGGGGCCATAGTTCAAATGTCACAGACTGGCACTATCATTACCAGGATTTAGTTGATTTTCTTGAATAAATGTTTCTCCATTTGCTGTATACCCTTAAGAACAGTTTTCAGAGACTTTAAATGATTACTTTTACATATGTAATATACATAAAATTTAATGTATAATATAAATCTTTTATATATACAGAAGGTGCCAAAAATGTATACACATTTTAAGAAAGGAAAAAACTGTATTAAAATTGTAATACTCAATATATACCGATAACAAAAGATGAATACAAGTCATGTGTATACCTTTTTTTGGCAGCCCCTGGTGTGTGTGTGTGTGTGTGTGTGTGTGTGTGTGTGTGTGTGTGTATGTGTATAATATATATGTATATAATGTATATAATATTATATATAAAATCATGTATATATATTATATTATATTATATATAATATATATATATATATATATATATATATATATATATATATATATATAATTTTTACCAGTTAAATTGTTCTTTTGCTGGGGAGCAGGACTTTTGAACTCCTTACTCCCACTTTCTAGAAGTCCCAAAACATTTTTTTGTCATTCTTAAGAGATTTTACCCCGCGTCAAAGGTGGAATGATCATACCTAAGTCTTTTGCCACACCCTCTCTCATTTACAGTCTCCACAACGGTTTTCTCATGATAACATACCAAGTCCTTGCCCGCTTCCAGGATTTTGCTGTTGGTTCTGATTTAATCCTCACTCCTCCCTGCAGGGACTCTCCCCACCCACCTCCTTAAATTTGACTTTTTGAATCTCAGACTAACTATTAAGTCCTTGAGGAATAACGCGTTTGTTGACTTCCTAAGACTACATCAGCAAGTCCTCTGTGGTGTCCTACCTTCTTATAATTTTCTTTCATAGCACTGATCACAAAGTGTAATGGTAAATTTCTGTGATGATTTGCTTACCTTCTCTACTAGGCTGTAAGCTTCTGATGGCAACATTAATGGGATAGTGTCTACTTTAGTGCTTATCACAGCGCATACAACAAAAATTGTCGAATCAATGAGTGAATGAATTCATTCTATGTGGGGTGTGTACGTGTGTATTACATATATGATTCAACTGGACTGCTTTTCAGAGATGTTAGCACTCGTACTCTCACCAGCATTGTGTGTAAATTCCTTTGCACCCTTTCCAGTATCATCCTCATACAGGTTGGGACGAAAATGGCAGAGTAAGAAGTTTTTGAATGTGGTTTTCTTTTATTGATTATGTGTTCGAATAGTTTTTGCGTGTTCATTGACCACTTATACATTCTTGTCATTGGTACATTGTCTGTTCATGTCCCTTGTCCATTTTTTGAAATCTCACTTTCAATAAATCTTCCAGCTTTTTGCTGCTGCTGGCCGCTTGCTAGACTGCCTCTGCCAGAGGGCAGGATGCTAGTCTCAGACTTCCCTCTGCAGCCAGCTGTGATCTGTCATCTTTTGCCACAGTCCACTTAGCCAGTCTTATTTCAGACGGATGCTCTTCTGGTCAGTGACGGATCAAGTCAGGGGCAGCTCATTCTTCGCTGGCAAAGTGCTTGTTTGTTTGTTTGTTTGTTTTGTGCTGCTGCCTCTTTCCATCTGCCAACCTCTACCCTATTTCCTGAAAATTTCAATTCCTGTCAGTCTCCTGCTTTCTGCATATTTGCATAGCTTTGGGTGTCTTGGTTTCTGTTGGAGTCTCTGGTTTCTGCTTCTCTTTCACTGAGCTCCAGCCTCTCATGGGTTCTGCCAATTCTTTCTCCAGGCTTCTTGCTTTCTGTTCCTTGATTGGCTGCTGCCAACAACGCACTTGGACAGTAGCATTAGGAGGGCACCTAATGGCATTTGGCCTTATGTCCAGAGCAGAGGAAGCCGAAATATAACTCATCATGGCAGAGAGCCACAATGAACTGGACAAAAGGGCAGGTCACAAAATTGAGAGATCTTGAGGAAGTATAATCAAGGGGAGTATTTTGTTTAGCATTAGGCTTGCTATCCAATTAATGAATGTCAATAGAATCAATTCAATTAAAATAGTCCAGTATAGGCAAAGGGATAGAAATTTCTCTCATGACAATGGAGGGGGTTTTGGATTGCTTGCTATAACCAGACCCTCTTTTATTTCCTCAATGTTGGCTTTCTGAATCAAGTGATTGTTGTTGAAAAACCAATGATTTGAAGCTCCCCTGTTGTGAAACTAGTTAGCACTGAATTCCTCTTTGGATGGTGCTCTTTAACTAGTCTTCCCTCTGATTAACAGTTATCTCAATCCCTTTTTCAGTGCACACCCATCTTAAGGACAAACTTTCAATTCTTCTTAGTTCTCACTTAACAGGGATTACCTCTGTGTCTGAAGTGTGCAGAAATTTTTTTTCAAATTTATAACTGCCAGGGATCAGACCCTAAAGGATGCCAGGAAATTCTAGAGCAATATTACGGATCATTTATCTGCAACTTCTATTGCTTTTGGGGAAATATTGGACAAATGTGTCATTCTTAATTTCTTTACGAAACATATACTTGTAGACCATCTATTACTGCGGTAAGAACAGAGGGAAATAATAATTAGTGTCAAATGTGAGTTTTGCCTTTATTGAAATTACTGCTTAATATTTATTTATAGAATGAAATGTATACTGTAATCTATTCTGTGATAGAATTATAACCAAAAGCTTTATTCATTCAGTAAATATTATTGAGTGCCTACCAAAGGCGGGAGACACTGCTGTGAATAATTAAGATAAGAGGTCTGTCTATAAGATTTATAGCCAAGGGAGAGGTTGCTTTTTAATTAGAGAAATTAGGCAGATCTTCATTAAAAAGGTAGGTATTCAAGAGGCTCCTTAATGAACAGGTAATAGTTATCCATGTCCGTCGTCCATCCATCCATCCATCCATCCATCCATCCATCCATCCATCCATCCTTCTTTGATGGTATGAAGCCCCCATCAAAGAAGCCCAGATTTCAAAGTTGCAAAGGAACCAGGGCTGTGCAGGAGTAGACTGAGAATGTTCAGAAGATGTAGCTTGAATAGTACAGTGGTTAGCTGAGCACTGCTGATTTCTTCAGTGGGGTGTGATTTCCTGCCTCTGCTACATCCGCTTGTTTATTCTTTGGGGCTGGGATGGACCTGACTTTTGGAAGTATAAGATTTGCAAAAGATAACTAGTGCTGGAGAGGATGTGGAGAAAGAAAACCCTTATGCACGATTGGTGGCAATGTAAATTGGTGCAGCCATTTTGCAAAACAATATGGAGGTTCCTCAAAAAGTTAAAAATAAAACTACCATATGATCCAGCAACCCCACTTCTGGGTATATATCTAAAGAAAGTGAAATCACTCTCTCAAATCATACCTTAATAAAGCTGGAGGAAAAAAAAGAAAGAAAGAAGACTCAGACTCATACTTAATGAAGGATATCACTGATGCTTTTGAGAAATAACCAGCTTTTCAGGGGTGGATGGAGTATAGGAAGTCTTCAGTTTCAGACTCTCCAAAGCAGCCAAGGAGTTTCTCACCATTCTTCCATATGTGACACTGAACAACAGCGGGAACCTTCTTGGTGGGGAGGTAGGATAGAGAGAGTACAGTGGCTGACCCCCTTCAAGGGCTGCAGCAGAGCCTGTTTCAGAGCTCAGACTTAAGACCAATTACTCCTGCTCTCACCCCGCAATTCCCTGCCACACCCCAAATGCAGGCCCCCTGGGCCACTTTGCTCTTGCACCAAGTCACTGTCACCTTGCAAGCCATTCATCAATTCCATTGCTGCTCTGTTCAGTACATTGCTCTGAGACCTCTTCCTCCACCGTTGCTATTCAGGTCAGGTCACTTGTCATTCTCATGGTCTTGCCTCCTTCCTTAGTTGGTCCACACTTCACAGTGCGTGATGTCAGCCACCTGCTGGCCAGCATTTTCAGCATCCGAATCTCCTACTTCTACTGCACCCTCACCTCCCACCTCTATCTTAAATCAATTCATATACCTGCTTTTTCTCTTACCTCACACAAGAGGCTAACGTGCTGCTGGAGAAAACCACACAAATGAGAGGATATGTGCCACTATATCTATACCTGGTTTCAACCTCAGCTGGGGAGTTCCATCTCCCTGATGGCAGAGTATCTGCCTGAATTATTTGGAACTCTCCTGCATGGGAAATTTGTCTTTTCTCCATTTATTTATTTAATCATTTATTTTTATCAGTGTGGACACATGGGTTTTTACTTTGTGCTTCAGGTTATAATGCAATACGACTATTTTTTTTTTTTTAACTCAAATTGTTCCAGGTTTGGCCATTGGGAGCTCTATTAGTTGGTCCCTCTGTCCCTTTGACATACCTTCATTATTGTGTGTGTGTTTCTGTGTGTGTGTGTTTCCTTACAGACTGACACTATAATTTGATCCAGGCTCATCTTGTGCATTTTCTGTCCTAGCCCTAGAACCAACCATTTTCTCAAGGATCCCTGATTCCTTTTATTGGAGAATGATATTAGAAATAAAAATCAGGGCACTAGGTGTGCTATTTGCTCCTGTGCTGTCACTGCTTCCAGGTCCTCTAAGCTATCACAGCAAGCATGTGTGTATCGTACACATATATGTGTACTAACTGGTGTATTTGCACACACCTACAGATATTTCTATACGTATCTATATTAAGCTAAACATGAGTTCATAATGATGTCTTGAACTTGAGTCAAGTACCACCTGGTTCGTTCTTGCTCGCCCCTCGTTCTTATCTGTAAATTCCCACTTCCACAGTGAGAAACCTGGTTCCCACCATTCCCTCTCCATTGATTTAGTTGTATAGTGGTTTCTGGATCGGAATCTGTACACTTGCCTGGAAAAGCTTTATTAGCGAGAGGATAGTTCCTTTCGTCTTCGTGTCCACTTATTTCCCGTGTTCCTTAGGTCAGCACTTTCCCCATCCTGTTCAGTGCAGTCGTTGCACTTAGATTCTCGTGTCCCAGTCTCCCTTCCTTCCTGGGATTCCAAGTCATCCTAAATGATTTTTTTTTTTAATTTAAACACATTAAAGGATACTCCTTGTGATATAATGTTTCATGGGTTTTGACAAATGTATACTGTCATATATCCACCATTATAATACCATGCAGAATCATTTTGCCACCCACCAAAATCTCCTGTGCTCACCTATTCAATTGACCTTCCCCTTGAATCCCTGGCAAACACTTACTGGTTTTCAGTCCAGGGACACAAAGTACAAACTAGCTCTCCATTTATTTAGGTTTCTTTAATTTCTTGCATCAGTGTTTTATAGTTTTCCACATATAGATTCTGTCTCTATTATGCTAGATTTATATCAAAGTATATCATTTTTTGTGTTATTGTAAATAGCATTCAAGAATTCTCAGATTATAATCGTTCATTACCGGTATATGAAAAACCAATTTTCCTTTTGTATATTGATCTTTTGTCCTGTGACCTTACTAAACTAGCTTATTCATTTCAAAAGTTCTTTGTAGACTCTGGAGACATCTCTATAAACAATTATGCCATCTGTCACTAAAGTTAGTTTGATTTCTTCCTTACCCATCTGTATAGCTTTTTATTTATTTTTCTTGTCTTAATGCATTAGCTAGGACTTCTAGTACAATGTTAAATAGGAGGAGTAAGAGAGGACATCCTTGCTTTGTTCCTAATATGGAGGGGGAAGCATCCATTCTCTCACTAGTAAGTTTGATGTGAGCTGTAGATTATTTTTGTAGATTTTATCAAGTTGAGGAAGTTCTCTATTCCTAGCTTGCTGGGAGTTTTTATCACTAATGGGTGTTGGATATTGTCAAATACTTTTTCTGCCTCCATTGATATGACCATAAGATTTTTCTTCTTGAGGCTATTCATATGGTAGATTACATTAATTGATTGTTGAATGTTGAACCAGCCTTGGATACTTGGTAAATCTCACTTGATTGTGGTGTACAGTTCTTTCTATACATTGTTGCATCATACAAACATGAATAAAACCATTACCTGCCTTAAAGCATTTAATCGTCAGCGGGAAATAAAGAGATAGACACACTCGACTATAATCCAAAGTGGAGTATACAGAGTGTTTTAAAAGGGGAAAAATCCTAAAAGCTTTCAATGAGGGGAAAGATTCTATCTGATTTGGGAGTTAGGAGACACTGTTATGTAAAATGTGGCTAATACGGAGACAGAAGTTGAGGCCTGGAAGAAACCTTTGCACCCCCTAATTCAAATCCTCCTCTTATTCATGAGGTGATGCACAGACTCTCTCCCCTGAACTACGGGGCTGGGATCTGAGCTCAGTTACCCCATCCTCACTTCCGTAAGCTTTCCTCTGCTTCACACAGCCACCCACTGAAAGAGATAACACAAATTTTGCCCTTTAAGTCAGTTATTTAGAAAATGAGACTGGCTGTTCCTTTGAATTTCCTCATTCCTTCAATAAAAAGAAGACTGGAAGCACTAGGTAGGTACGGAATTGCCTAATTCTGCAAGTGAGTAACTCCATCGTGTTCTTGGGCTTCAGACCCATAGAGCCAAACAAAGAAAACAGAATCCCCATCTGCTACAATCTGTAGCTACCCTGCTCCTCCCCCAGGGAGGCAGGTCCCAGCTGATGCAGCCATTCCTGGATGTTCTGTGCGTGAACTTCCCTGTAATACGTGACTTAGCTTTTTTTCTAGACTTGGGCCAATTTTTTTCCCCCCACAAAAAAATTACAGAGAAACTTATGTTGAAGTTCACTTGTGTTTATTCTTTGTAGTTTAAAGAGGTTAAGTTGACTTTGCCTTAAGGACATGTTAAGTAACAAATTTTAATGGCTTATTCCAAGAAAGATATACTTTTTAAAGCTGTTCAAAATGAAAACAGCATTATGTCCCAGTTGCTTTTGATTATTGCTGATAATTAGGTTCTATCATAGCCATGTGCAGTAGTGGGCGGGTATTTCTCTCATCTCACATAGAGAATTAATTTTCTTGAAATAATAATGATAATAATGGTGGTAACAATGAGTGTTACTATTTATACTTCATCTTACAAAGTGTCCAGTGCTGTGTATTGATGATTTTACTTAATCCTCTCAACCACGCCAGGAATAAGGAATTGTTAATATTACCCCCATTTTAGAGAGGAGGTAATTTTGCCGCAGACAAGGTAAGTCACTTGCCCAAGGTGACACAGTTTGTAAGTAGCTGAGCAAGAATTTCAGTTGTGGTTGGTCAGCTTTCATTGCTGTGCTCTAAGGAATGATCCACCACTTACTGGTAGCCTGTCATAGGTCAGCACCCAGCGCTTACACGCACGCACACACACACACACACGCACTCACACTCAACCCAGTGGTCTCTGTGGTTTCTAATGATCCTGATCTTCAAATTCCTTCACAAACTGCCTCCTCCTTGAGAAACACTTCCCCACACACGCCTTTCAGGCCAGCCAAAGGAGAGACTTTGTTGTTCCCTCCACGATGTCTCATTTCTGCTCAGGCAGCTCCCTTCAGCTGCAGTGCTCGCCTCTCCTCCTCACTGCCATCTACATTCTAGCTGGGTCAGCTCAAAAGAAACATTTCCAAGGATGGAGAGAAGATAGGCAGTGGGTGGCTGAGCCCAAGGTGAAATAAAATAATGTTTTCTTTTATTGATTTACCAATGTTTGTCTTTTAATTTCTGGAGAGCCTCAATTGCATTCAAAAATGTTAATAGGAGTTGAAGGTCTCTTATTCATACAGTTCCAATCTATTCTGCAAATAAAAAGCAGTGAAAATGATTCATATGTGAATTATTCCCCCAAACCTTTGCTTATTGAAATGGATCAGAGATAATTACTAGGTTGGAGAATTTGCATCCACACAATTTTCTAGTCTCACAAACATAATTTTCTTTAGAATGAATAGAAAATACTTGCTCTTTTAAAAGCTGTTGTGAGTGGTGGGACTGTGTTCTTTCTGCATCTGCAGAAATGTGGCAGCACCATCCAGGCGGCTGCCCCCAGAGCGGGGGGACTTATTGTCCTTTCTTCCTCTCTCCGCCCCTCCAGCACTGTGGAGCTCAGCTCGTTTGTCTTAACCTCCCATCTGTATTCATCTTACTGTGGAGATCTGTGTGTTCTGTTGGTCATTTCACCCACTAAGAAGAAGTCAATACAACCTTCATAGTTGAGATGTTGGTTATTTTTTTCCTACAGGTTGACTTCACATTCACAAACAAGGTGGGAGGGTAAGGGTAACCTGTCACCTCTCAGGGCCTTATTTAACCACTTAACTTTTAGTATTTATCTGAGAATAAAAGGAAATTTTAATTAGAGTTGGTCTAAAAAGGGGGTGGGGAACGGAACGCTTTTTGTCTGTGATCCTTCAGAACCATCTGGAATACACATGAGATTCGTTTGCTGCCATTGTCTCTCTAAAGCATCGGGCTGTTGTTCCAGGTGTGTGAAGTGCCCGTGTGGCATAGGTTTAATAGTTGATTTTCATTATGCCCAACAGCTTGGTCCTTTATTCTCTGAGGGATGTGTTTTCAATACCACAGGAGATTTCTTTATGCCCAACCAAATGAATCTTTACAAACAGCTCAACTGGTGTAAGGCCTCAGGTGGGCTCAAGGAACCCACATGAAAAAGGTTTATGTGGAGGCACAGGGGGTATTAAAATGTGGCATTATATTAAAGGCAGTCTGAATTTCTCTGTTCTGGTTTTCTAGAAAAACAAGCAACTCTTGTCCTGAGACTAAGAAAGAGATTCTCCAGGGTTCCTTGAAACTATTTTGGAAAAAGAAAAAGCAAGGCCTGTATAAGAGAGTGAGCAAAGTAAATGGGGGATATTGTGGAAGAAGAGAGAAGAAATAAAGAAAAAAATTAAAAATGTTTTTTAAGGAATAGGTAAGAAAAAAAGCTGATGTCGACAGATGAATTTCCAGAAATGGATGAGATTTGTGTGTTACTCAGAATTAACACATTATCTTTAAAATTGAAGGAAAAAAAATCAATAATCAAAATGAATGAATATGTGACAATATGGGTGAATTTTAGGAATGTAATTTTAAGTGAAAATTCCCCCAAAGATTACATTCTGCATAATAACTTTAAATAATCCCTTTTTATTGTGAAATATCACACACTAAACATGGATGAAGGTACACTTTTTTATAAATTTAAAAACAACTCAAACAAAGGTGTATGCTATTAATAAATACATATAAGTGTCATAAAATTCTATCGAAAGGGAAGCAAGGCAATAAAGAACTCAAGTATCAAGGTAGGAGGCAGGGAGATAGGACAGGTGAGCACCTCATGTGGATGTAAGTTATTGTTATCATTTTAGTTTTCTGTTGGGTGGTGATTTCATAGTTTATTATATTATTAAAACCAACAAACCAACAAATGACCAACAAATAAAAAGAGAGTTTTTATGTAGAAAGGATGAAAGCCAGTTGTGAATATAGTATTATAGTTAATGCAGTTCTGTGCACCTGAAGTCCAATAAAACAAATGACAAAGGAAAAGAGGGAAAGAAATATTTGCCCTTTGAGTAATATACTCCATGCCTGGCTGGTCCTATACTGTATGTGTCTTCCCCCTAAATATTGGATATTAATTACCCTCCTTGCCTTTAAATGCAGATATCTATAATAAGTGGTTCTCTAGAGAACTCTCAATTCCACCAGCAAGCTTTAGCCTTTTGGGAACTACCCTCCCTTTACTGCAGAAAAAGAGTGAGTAATTTATTGGTGCATGTTCTGGCAAAAGCGCCCTCTGCTTTCAGGTAGTGGCGTGGCAGGCCTACTCTGAATGTCCCTACTCTATATGCTAGAGTTCACGGTCAAGTCTCCGCTGTCAGAAACAAGAGCACTGAAAACACAAGTATTAATATGGATAACTTGAATTTCCAGGCAGAACTCACATTCCTCCCTGCCTCCCACAAGCTTTCTAAACTGTGGAACTTTTAATCCTTATTTATTACACTGATTCTTCTCAGTAATTGCTACAAATTGGGTTTCCTGGGAAACAGACTGAATTAGAGAGTATTGAGATGTGCTCTTGGTTATAATGTCTATAAAAAGGTGAGGGAAGCAGGATTGGGCAGAGGAAGAAGTCGAACTGTGATGCACTGATAACAGAGCTCCTCCCCCTCCCCCAAATGTCCTATGAAGCTGGGCTATTAATATTTCTTCAGATATCCTGAACAGAGGTAAGGGGGCTGGGCCTTTGAACACCTCTTCCCCACAGAAGCCCATATCTAAGGGTGCCTTTGGAGAGAATTTTCCTGTCACCATTTTTCTTTCAGACACCTCCCATCCCCCCAAGTGGGAGTATAGTACAATAGCAGCCAATTTGGGGCTGTATAGACATACTGAGCCAACCCATCTGTGAACTTAGCTTGGTCATTTTTCACCTCTGTCATCCGGGCCTCGGGTGGCACTTACTATAGGTGTAGGCTGAAGCAGAGGCATCACTGTCACATTCCTGCTCATGTGATTTACTTGTGCCCGCTGGCTTTGATCATGGCTGATCTCTGATGTAAAGCTTCCATCTTACTCTAGTTCATTTTCTCCCGCTTCTCGTGTTCTCATGTGCCCTTTCCAGTTAATTCTGGCCCCTCAACCCTGACCCCAGGCAATCATTGATCTACTTTCTGATTATATATTTGACTTTTCTAGTGTTTCATATAAATGAAATCATATAGTACAAGTTTTTTGTCTTGGGCTTCTTTGTCTCATAATAATGTTTTGAGATTCACTCACATTGTTCCTAGTGTCAGTTTTTTGTTCCTTTTACTCTTGAGTAGTATTTTAATAAATGAATTTATCATGACTTATTTATCCATTCTCTGGCTGATGGATCCTTGCATTATCTCCAAGTTTTGCCTACTATGATCAAAGCTGCTTTTAACATCCATGTACGTGTGTGTGTGTGTGTGTTTTGTACTCCACTTCTGATTCCATGGATTGGATCTTGGATCCATGGATTGATATATTTTTATCCTTTTGGGGGAAAAAAATTGCCATTATCTTTTTGACTGTTTCTTCTATTTCTTACTCCTTTACTTCTGGCATTCTACTTAATATGTGTATTAGACTCCTGGATATTGTTCCAGAAATTTAAGATGTTCTGTTTCATTTTTCACTGTTTGTTCCTCATTGCATTTCAGTTTGAATAATTCTTGTTGACTTTTCTTCAAGTTTACTTATGTTTCTTCTGCAGTATCCAGTGTGTTGTTAAAACTATTGCTTGAATTCTTAATTCTGATACCATATTTTTCATTTCTAGCTATTTCATTTTTGTTTATAATTTCCATCTCTCTCCTAAAATTCTCTATTTGAACATATTATCTGTCTTTTCCACTATCTCTTTATAACATTTATTATAAATACTTTAAAATCACTACCTTATAGTTATGGGATATTTTACAACCTGTGATACCTCTTCATGTGCTTCTATTCACAGTTTTCCTTTCTTGGCCACAGATCACATTTTCTTGCTTCTTACTATGTCTTACATGTTTTGATTGTGTGGCTAAACATTATGTGTAAGAGAATAGTAAATAATGAAGTAAATAATGAAGTAAATAATATGATGATCCTTCTGGCAGGCCACCAGTACAGGACACTAAGACAATTTAGTCTGTAATTGGACTGAATCTGGACTTTGTAGCCATTTTAGTTAAATTCAGTTCACCTCTGGTTTAAATATTTTTGGGTAGCATCAGGACTTCCCTTTCAGCAGTGCTTGGTATCTGAGCTCTGCCCAGTTTCTTGACATCTTTGTGTTTTACAGCCTACTTGCCAGAGAACAATTCAGGGGGTATTTATCTTGGCTCTCCTGAATGTCACCAACCTTTGATGTATCTGCCCTATGCACTCAGTGAAAACCTGTGGAAAAATACTAAATTTGAATAGGTGCAGACTCACTCTTGGCATGTGTGCTGCTGCTGGAAGCTTGTTACAAGTTTAGTCGCTTTCCCCTTATCATTGTCAGAGGTGCATGCCGCCTCTTTCTACTTCTCTGCCAGGAATGGAAGTATCTCATTACTTTCTGGTGTTTTTTTTTTAAGTTTACTTTGGTTTCTTTGTGTCCTTAACTCCCTGATTGGTTATAAAGCTATGATTCAGTATATATATATTTTAAGCTTTTCCAGCTTGTTGGTAACAGGGTTGGAGCATAGTCTCTTGTTACTTTCTGTATCTTAACTAGGAGTGGAAGTCTCTTGCTTTTTATTGACTATCTCAGCTAGAGTAAAGGGAGATTAGAAAGCTTTCACTGCAACCGCTTTTATCTCACATATCAAGGAATTAATGTCTTAATTCTGCCATGTTCTAAGTATGTACATTCAGACCCCAGAGAAATGACCACAGGGGAGTCCATGAACCAATAAAGCCAGCGAACCTACCATAAGTCAAATCTAGGCTGAAACACCATTTATGACTTGGTTCCCATTTGTTTCTACCCTAACAATTGGTCTCTAACAGCATTTCAAGTCCCTAGGTATCAATTTCAACTCAGACCATTTGCCCAAGAATCCTAAAACAAGACAAAACAAAACAAAGGGAAGGACTGGAAGAATAATTATCACGTAGACTTGCCAGAGTTTGTAAGGCTTTTTCTCATAGCACTTCTCTCTCTAGGCTACATTATTCTCTAACTCTTGAAAATGACAATAAAATGGAAAATTATGGGACACCAAGAGACAGAACATGCTAAAGAGCTTTTCAAACCATTAATTCCCTGTCAAATTGAATACTAACCAGTACTGAGATATTTTATTGCTGCTTCCCATCTTTTGCCTGAAGGTGAGATTCTTCAATTATTGAAAGATTTTGGAGTGTGAGATGATTTTATGCTCTCAGGATTGGGGATGGATTACAAGTAGAGGTTCCTGAATATTCCAACTGAGTCTCTGACGTATTGAAGTGCTATTTCCCAAAGGAGAGATTATGACCTCATTTTGTTAACTTTCTTTGGGCTGCAAAATTCTGGCAAATGCTTTATGCAGCCTAAAATCTAGTCATCACTCCTTTTCTCTTAATAATTTCTATTAAACAGGAAACTAGAGGGAAAGTTTCTCCCTATTCTTAAGAAGAAAACCAAAGGCTAGGTTTGCATAATTTTTAAGCAAAGAGGGATTTATAATAGGAAACTTGCAGTATTATATGTTCTCTTCCTTATTTACAATATGTAGCCTATCCCCTGGGAAAGGAGCCCACAAATCTTAGCATAATGGATGCTCGTCCAGTCTCGATCTATTAATTCCATTTTCTCCTCATGGGTACAATGGTAGGTATATGTTGCACATCAATAAATATTCATGGAGCACCTAAAATTGCCCATGCATTGTTCCAAGTGTTGAAGATACTTCTGTTAAGAGAGAGAAAGGGCCTGTCTCATTCTAGCAAGGGGAAGCAGTCAATAAATAAATTAATGTGTGAGATGGTGTTAAGTGCTATGAAGAGAAATAAAGCAAGGATGCGGGAGGGGGCTTCTGGATTGGAGTTGATAGTGGTTGTGTTTTAACTAAGATAGTTCGGAAAGAGCTCACTAGAAAGGTGACATTAACCTGTTCTACTCAAACTCTTCCAAAAAATCGAAGAAGAGAAAATACTCCCTGATTTTATGAGGCCAACATTACCCTGATATCAAAACCTGATAAGGATAACACAAAAAAAGAAAACTATAGACCAATATCTCTGATGAATACAGATGCAAAAATCCTAAACAAAATTCTAGCAAATCGAATGCAACAATGCATTAAAAACATTATTCATCACGATCAAGTGGGGTTTATCCCAGGGGCACAAGGATGGTTCAACATATGCAAATCCATCAATGTGATACATCACATAAACAAAATAAAGGACAAAAATCATATGATTATATCAATTGACACAGAAAAAGTGTTTGACAAGGTACAACATCCATTTATGATTAAAACACTTAATAAAATAGGTATGGAAAGAAAATACCTTAACATAATAAAGGCCATATATGACAAACCCTCAGCTAATATCCCTAATAATCCCTAATATCATAATAAATGGTGGAAAACTGAAGCCCTTTGCTCTACGTTCAGGAACACGACAGGGCTGTCCCCTATCACCTCTGCTTTTTAACATAGTGTTGGAAGTCCTCGCCAGAGCAATCAGGAAAGATAAAGATATAAAAGGCATCCAAATTGGGAATGAAGAAGTTAAATTGTCACTCTTTGCAGATGACATGATGCTATATATAGAAAATCCTAAAGATTCCACCAAAAAGCTATTAGAAACAATAAATGAATACAGTAAAGTTGCCGGCTACAAAATCAACATACAAAAGTCCGTTGTATTCCTATATACTAACAATGAAATCTCAGAAAAAGAAATTAAAAAAAATTCCTTTTGCAATTGCAACAAAAAGAATAAAATACCTAAGAATAAACTTAACCAAGGATGTGAAAGACCTATATGCTGAAAACTATAAGATATTTTTAAAAGAAACTGAAGAAGACACAAAGAAATGGAAAGACATTCCATGCTCATGTATTGGAAGAATCAACATAGTTAAAATGGTCATATTACCCAAAGAAATATACAGATTTAATGCAATCCCCATCAAAATCCCAATGGCATTTTTTTAAAGAAATAGAACAAAAAATCATCAGATTTGTATGGAACCACAAAAGACCCTGAATAGCCAAAGTAAACCTAAGAAAAAGAACAATGCTGGAGGTGTCACACTCCCTGACTTTAGCTTGTACTACAAGGCAACAATAATCAAAACAGCATGACATTGGCATAAAAACAGACACATAACCAATGGAATAGAATTGAGAATCCAGAAACAAAACCACATAAATATGGACAGATAATTTTTGACAAAGAAGCAAAAAAACATCCAATGGAGAAAAGACAGCATCTTCAATAAACGGTGCTGGCAGAATTGGAAAGCCACATGCAAAAGAATGAAACTGGACTGCTGTCACCATGTACCAAAATTAATTCAAAATGGATCAAAGACTTAAGCATAAGACCTGAAACAATAAACTGCATAGAAGAAAACATAGGTACTAACCTTATAGACCTTGGATTCAAAGAGCATTTTATGAATTTGACTCCAAAGGCAAGGGAAGTAAAAGCTAACAAATGAATGAGACTGTATCAAACTTAAAAGCTTCTGCACAGCAAAAGAAACCATCGACAAAATAAAGAGGCAACCAATTGAATGGGAGAAGATTTTTGCAAACAATGCGTCCGATAAGGGACTAATATCCAAAATATACAAGGAACTCATACAACTCAACAACAACAAAAACAAACAAACAACCCAGTTGAAAAATGGAAAGAAGAGCTGAAGAGACATTTCTCCAAAGAGGACATACAAATGGCAAATGGACATATGAAAAAATGCTCAACATCACTAATCATCAGAGAAATGCCAATAAAAACCACAATGAGATATCACCTCACCCCAGTTAGAATAGCTATCATCAACAAGACAAATAGTAACAGGTGTTGGAGAGGCTGTGGAGAAAAAGGAATCCTCATACACTGTTGGTGGGAATGCAGACTGGTGCAGCCTCTATGGAAGGCAGTGTGGAGGTTCCTTAAAAAATTAAGAATAAAATTACCATATGTCTCAGCAATCCTTCTCCTGGGTATCAACCCATAAAATCTGAAAACATTTATCCATAAAGACAAGTGTGCTCCAACATTCATTGCAGTTTTATTTATGGTGGCCAAGACATGGAAACAACCAAAATGTCCTTCAACAGATAAATGGATAAAGAAGTTGTGGTATAGATACACAATGGAATACTATTTGGCAGTGAAAGATGAAATAGTACCATTTGTGACAACATGGATGGATCTTGAGATTATAATACTAAGCAAAGTAAGTCAGACAGAAAAAGTAGAGAACCATATGATTGCACTGACACGTGGTATATAAACTGAAAACAACAAAAGAACAAGACAAACAAATGAGAAACAAAAACTCATAGACACAGACAATAGTTGAGTGGTTACCAGAGGGTAAGTGGAGAGGAGGGTGGTAGATGAGGGTAAAGGGGATCAAATATATGGTGATGGAAGGAGAACTGACTCTGGGTGGTGAGCACACAATGGGATTTATAGATGATGTAATACAGAATTGTACACCTGGAATCTATGTAACTTTACTAACAGTTGCTACTTCAATAAACTTTAATTAAACAAAAAGGTGACAATAAAGATTCTCCGTGGGATGGTGTCCAGGAGTCGGAAGGCCCAATGACACCTAAGTTAACAGCAAACTGGGACCACAATCCAGGTATTAGCATCCCCTGTTCCTTCCTTTTTTCATTGTGTGACACTTATAAGGACTCACAAGGGACTCCCTGAAGCACACTATCGAGCAATGTGGTGTCGATGAGAACTGTTGGCAAACAGGAACAGCAAACAAATGAGCCTAACGAGTCCTTATTGATTACCTACAGTTTAGAGAAGATCTCTGGCTCCCTAGGGATCTCAGAGGAATACACAATGGATTTCCTGCCTCCCAGAAGCTGACAACATGGGCTGGGGGTGAGGTCCAGCACAAACCAATCAAGATGTTCTGAGGACACAATCTATGCAGTGCAAATACAGAAGTAGAACCGAGGATGCCCTCTGGGTGGTGTCTTCTGCCAGAACCCAAAAGGTATTCATCACAGGCTTGCTGCGATCAAGGAGGATTCTGCTCTCTCACCTTCTTGTCAGCCTTGCTCACACATGGATTATCATATTGTCAACAGCATAATCTAATAAAATGGATGGCAATACATTGTCTTTTGTTAGCTGGCTGAAGCCCAATGACTGGGGTTATTGAATACAGAAGGGCAGACAGATGAAGTTTCACAGTGTCCTGTAATTGCAAAGTCACTTTACCTTTGAGAGTCCTTTGCAGAACAGCTTTATTACCTGTGGTTAAGTTGGGATGATACGTTTTAAAACAATATGGAATAGACCTACGGGTGAAATTTAATTGTTACGAATTAGAGCTAGCAGAGGGAGAATTTCTATCAGGCTCCATGACTTACCTAATTGGACAGCAGACATAGAGCTATCATTATGTTCAGGAGAGCAAGAGCTTATTTTAGATTCCAGTTTTCACATTGCATGAAAAATGCCAGGAACCAGGCATTATATCACCTCCCTGCGCCGTGTACCATGGTGCCGGAAGTAACAAATAGTCAATTCAAAAGGTGTTAAAAAGTAGTTCCAGTAAAAAGTGGAAAAATTCAGAAAGTTTAAGCTATATCTACTTTGCACGTTGTTTATTTGATCAGACATGTCCAGTAACAAACTTGTACTTGTCCTTCTATTTTTGTAAAAGACTTATAATTAAGATATTCTAGTAGTATTTGTCTTTGATAGCTTGAAATTGTCTCAGCTTTTTAAAAATTTGTTTGACTTTACGTTTCCCATCAGTTTTAAAGAAAAAATACATATAAAACAATTCCAGTTTTATTGCATATTTAAACATTTTCCCTTCCATCCTGTTTCCTGTGTAATGGGAATTATCAAAAGGAAAAGAATGACATCTGCATTTTAGGCTACATAAAGCATTTGCTGGAAGGTAATAAGAACTTCTTAATTTGGTTTTTAAGCTTAATTCCATCCTTAATTCTGTGTTTATTTTTTTTCCAATTAACATAAAATGGACTTCATGGTCCTTCCTATGGAACACACACACACACACACACACACACACATGCACGCACACACATAATGCTAAGTGAAGTAAGTCAGAAGAAAAAGTAGAGAAACATATGATTTTGTTCCCCATATCACACATTTCTTAATTGTGAGACATTTGTGGTCTGTTAGGTTTTCCTATTATTGAAATGTTATGAAGGAATTGCTTTTTGGAGTTTGAATTAACTAATTACTTAATTTTTAAAAGCTTTGAATATTTAGAACTGTCAATTAAAATTAGATATAGTATTGTTGGATTTTTGTTGGAAACTTCATTTAAATTGTTTCAAGAGAATCTACAATAGGCCACATAAAAAGTAGCTTCTAATTGTGTTTGGAGCCAAATCCCTGTGGAAAAGACTTGTTGAGGTCTCACGGAATTGGGCACAAGCCAAAGATTTGGTTTACTCTAACTCTGTGTGGACTTAGAATTTGCAGGTAATCAGAAAGGTCGATGCCATCACTCCTAAGGTTGTCTCAATGAACTGTGGTGAATTGTAGTAAAAGACTCTTTTGCCCTCTACCTTGGAGTCACTCTCTTGAGAAAGTAGAGAGAGAGGCCCTGGTCACCAAGCCAGAGGCTGGTTAGACGTAGAATTAGGCCATGTCATAATTAACAAGTTGTAAGCTACAAGTTCGGCTGTGGCACGTCACCAGTAGAGAATGTGGTATGAGTTGGAAAAAAAAGTGTTGAGTATGGTGGTGATGGTGTGGTATCTGTTAGGGTCCTGAGTGGGTATATTGTTGGGGAGAAGAAAGGCGTTTAAAAGCATGTAGAAGTTATCAAGAAGATTAGAGACCTAGGATAGAGAAGAAAGAGTATGTATAAGGTAATAATTTACTGAGCACTTATCTGCCCGGCGCTGTTCTAAGTGTTTTACATATAGTAACACATTTAATTTCTATAAGAGCACTGTAATGTAGATACTATTATAATGTCTGTTCTCCTTATGACAAAACAGAGAGGTTATGCAACCTGCCCAGTCACACAGCTAATAAGTGGCAGAGTCAGGATGAGAGGCCAGGAAGTCAGGTTCCAAAGCCCAAGCTCTGGGCCATTAAACTACGCTGTGAAAAGCAGCAAAGCCCAGCTGTGAGGTGAGAGGGCTGAGGCCGAGGGTGTATCCTCGGAGGAGGACCAAGGGAGGGGCTGTCAGACAGGAGCCCAGCAAGGACGCGATGCAGGCCTGTCTCTCAGGCTGGCATAAACAGGATTTCTGTCAGCGTGACAAATTGCAACGGAGGGCCTCCTCGGTCCCTTCTGTGACCTGGGTGTTGGCATGGAATACAGAAGAATGAAATATGAAGTGAAAGGGGGCTGATGCCAGGTGGGAAGTATGCACTGAGGTGTGAGGCAGAGATTTCGGTCAGAAATGGGTGATGAACAGAAGGCGTATGCTCTGCCTGGCGCCCACATCTGTCTTCTACCACGCCTGGCAAGGGGGTGAGAGGCTGCTGAAACTGACAGCTTCGGAGCCAGCTCATTGCTCTCTGTGCCCACCTCTCCACACAGCTCCCACGGCTCCTCTTTGATTTGTAAGTTGATTCGTGTTTCTGAAACCTCCACCCACTGGGTTTGGCTCTCCTTCTCAACACCACTCAAAACATGTCTAATCCCTTTTCTACAGTGGGCTTTCAGTCTTTCTTTTCTATTTCTTCTGGTGAATTCTTCCTAGTTTCTTCAGGTTTCTTCCCCAGGTGCAATGATGTCAGGTCACTCATCATCCTGGTAATTGTCTTCTGAGAAGTTTCCCGTTTGGCAGGAGGCCTGGACAATGTGGTTGGTATCTGAACTGAACTGAACGCCCTAGGCATGTTTTGAGCAGCCTGAGTACAGGGAGACGATGGTCACTGCCGCCCATTTGGACCTCCTGACTGAGGCCGGCTGCCTCATTCCCTTTTGGACAGTCGCTTTACAGGTGACTCACAGAGACAGTATGGTCAGGGAAAACCCATGAGCCGTTTTTAATCATGTATTTCTCATCTAAACTTACTTTTAACAAGTTTAATGGTATTACACTTGTGTTTGATATATTTCATCATTTAGGTTTATCCCAGGGTTTAGTCTGTTGGAGTATGGGTTCTGTCACAAACAAATAATCAGCACTCCGAAGGCTGTTTCATTCAAGGTTTGGCTAACATGACATCGGGTCCTCATCTAAATTCTTGAAACAAATGATGAAAAGGCAGGTCAGACCTTTATGACACGACCGTAGGACACTGTGTGAACAGAGTCCCAGAGAGAAATTTCCAGGCTCTTGATCTCACATGGAAAGGTGCTGGCTGGGTTATTAGGTAGCCATCAGCTATTCCTGGTTAGCCATTAGCCACTAATGTAAATGCCGTGGCTACGCTGGGTGTTGATTGGTTGGTTGGTTGGTTGGTTGGTTGGTTGGTTGGCAGATTGCAGATCACGTGGCTCCTGCTTGCTGTGTCTCCAACTCAGCCGCCAGTGAGAAATAGCGGTATGACTCCCCTCTCCATGGTTCTGTTGGTGCTCCTTTTTGGCCTCTCCATATCCTGCGTTCTTGTGTGGGGCGTGGGACCAGAGACCCTGCATGACCGACACTTTAACCAGCAGCAGTTTTCCTTCTCTAAACGATGAAGCACATTACAAGTCAGGGCAAGCACCTGTCCTGAATTTTAGCTGAAAAGATCCTGGAAGGTGTGTGGGAAAGGCCCCTGTGACTTCTCCATCTTTCCTGTGCCCCTGTGGGTGGGTCTGAGTCCCGGATGACTCGTGGAGCTGTGTGTGTGCGTGGTCTTCAGTGAGATCCCGTTCTCCCTGTGTGCACCTGTGTCCTAATTGGCCCCTTATGGAAGGACCCCGAGCTCCTCTGCTCCAGCACGCCCTCATCTTATCTCGTTACATCTGCAATGACCCTATTCTCAAGTAAGGTCACGTTCTGAGGGGCCAGGGGTTAGGGTTTCAACATATACATTTGGGGGAGACACAGTCAACCCCTAACATGGGATGAACATGGGATGTTCTGCCCAGACCCATCTCAGCTGCCGGGAATACTGCTGGAAGAGGGCCCACAGCTGTCAAACCTCCTTGGGTTTGCCTTCAGATGCGGAAAACTGCCTCTGCAAGATCTGGCCGCCTTCCAGGGCAGCCTGCCCCAAATGGCTGACCAACCTGGGCATATAATTTCCCAGCCTCTTTGTCCCAACTTGGACAGCTCTGAGGACCATCCCAGGTCCAGAGTTCCCTGTGGGGTCAGACGAGGCCCTTCACTGGGCCCACATCCTGGCCCAACTTCTCCTTTCCACAGGTGGAGATCCTAAGGGCACTTCCTTGTGAAACCTCCCCTGGACTCATCGCCGTCTTGGAGTTGGCTTCCAATTTGTGACACGAGGTAGCATTTATCAAAACTAAAATTTCAAGGAATTTTGTTCATGAGCCGTTATCTGAGCATAGGTATAAAGCTGGCCTAGGCCCCAGATAATTTTTTCTACCCCCTTTCAAATTGCTGAATGTATTCATTTCTTATCCTGCTTTCTGGGTCATCCCTGATGTACTTGATAGCATTTGGTTTTTATCATAAAGGTGTGTGGATTGTGGATTGAAAATATCGCATGAGGAGAGGGAAGGAAGACTGCTAGAGGGCATGATGGTAAAAAAAAAAAAATAATATGCCAGTTTGTTACAAATATATCAGCTGCCCTGTTTTTTAAAAATGCCAACTGGTGATATGGAACCATCATTTTCTCTGAAAATTGTTATACAAATTACGGTTTAGCCTGATTTCCAACCCAGATGAAACACTGAGGTTTGCACATCCAAAACATGGGAAGTTGCGTAGGTTATTAAGGAGACTTCTGAGGTGGTCAGACTCAGGATAGAGGCCGGTGATGTCCTCCCCAGTAGTACAACCTTGAACAGGTTACTTAATTTCTCTGACCTTTCATTTCCTCATCAGAGAATTGCAGGACTACTGTGTGGATTAAAGAAAGTGTCTATAAGGCACCTAGTGGATTCGTAGCACACACTAGACCCTCAGTAAATTCTATTCTAATAACAATAGCTACTTTATTTGGAAACAGAATGATAAATCATTTCAATTACCTCCTATATATATTTAAAATGAATTCTAAAGTATGAATGTAACAGTTTATAGATTATTCTAGAAACTGTGGCGTGTATTGGCTCATGCTTTTAAGATCCTTCTGCTGAAGTTACAGCTGTGCTAGCAGTGCCAAGATGATGCTGAAGGACAGAATTTTTGTGTGTGTAGTGTTTCAAATAGCATCTTCACATCCAATTTCCTGAACTGTCATTTCAACAGTTCTCAGTGAAAGAAATAAACCATCACTTGGAAAGAATGTATTGTATAAAAGGTAGTTCTCAGAAACTTAAATTTATTTAAAAAAATTTTGTTTGGTGCTCAATTTGCTAACAAAACCCATTATTTCATGTAAGTAGCTTTCTCAGGAAATGAAACTTCTCCATTAATAGATAATGATTTTACATGGTACCAGGTTTTTAAAGGATTTTCAAAGAACCCCTAATGGCACCAATGACACAGTTTATTCTGCCTGTGTGTTCAGAAGTGGAATAAACCTTCTGACAACATCATCAATACGCTAACAGTATTATTAAGGGTCTTCAACATTATTGTGGAATACCTGTTTGTTTGTCCCAGACTCGTGTAGGAAAGACCATTGAGTTTCAAGATTTCCAGATACTTTTCCATCCCCTCCCCCTGCCCATTTTTTTTTTAAACCAAGAGTGATGTTGGCAAAGACAGAGTTGAGTAACAAAAGCTGATGGTACCTGTGAGTTCAGTTGGCTAAGTTCTCATGTTATTTGTAGTGATAAGAGTCTCTAGTCATAGGTCAGTTTTTTTCTTCATACACTTATTATTTTCAAGCAAAACACTTGAATAAACTTGCTTTTTTTCCTCTTGGAATTTACCTACCTTTTGAGAGGTTGTAAAATAACCTGTTCTATAAACTCTCAATGGATATTTCAATTGTGGCTCACATTGCTTCAAGTGAGATACACGTAGGTTTAACCAAGGGTGTTGCTAGGTTTAATGTGCTGCCACAGCCCTGCAGGTGACTGGGACTCACAGTCATTACATTTTTGACAACGTAGCATTTGACCCACCTCCCCACTTTCTTTTTTGGTTCCTTAAAAATATTTATAAATGTGTAACAAAGACAAAAATGGTATAGTTGTACCATCCCAATACCTCCAGTTGAACTTTTTAATGAAGAAAAATTGAAGTACTACATTGACATGACTAGAAAGTTACAATAGAGCTCTAGATGTATTGGTAATGTTTTAAGATGGGTGACTCACTTTATTGTGATATATATATATATATATATATATATATATATATATATATAGTCAATTAAATTCATGAACTTTCCACTGTGTAAGTGCATGTATATATGAATGTTACATATGTTATTTGTATGCATCCAACATTACATGAAGTACCATTTTTAATGCTCCCCCAAATAAATAAATAACAACAAAAATAGAGATTAAAACAAAAATAAAAGTGTCTTCTATCCCTAGGTACTCTCCTTAAAGGTAACTACTATTTTAATAATTTCTAGTGTATCCTTCCTGAAAAATGTTCTAGGTATATAAAAATATACACTTACAATATTCCCTTTTTTGGACTGAAAAGACAGCCTAGAGCTGGTAGGCAATCAAGCTCTAGAGAAACAAAAACTGCATTGGAATAATCCTGTCTCCTTCAACGACCAGTTATGTGTCACTGAGTAAGTTATTTAATCTCCCTGCGCTTCAATTCCTTCAGCTATAAAATGCAGCTAGGAAGCCTCAGAATGTTGTTTTTAGGATTAAACGTGTTACTTATGTTAAGCATACTTCTGGCATGTAGCACTTAGTAAATGTAAGCTATAATTATTTTTTATACAACACAGATTATATTTAGTTTTCAACTTTATTGAGGTATAATTGGTAAATAAAATTGTAAGATAGTTAAAGTGTACAACATGATGATTCGATGTACATACACATTGTGAAAGGATTTCCCCCCATACATTCAATTAACACTTCCATCATCGCACATAATTACCCTTTTTGGTGGCAATGGGGTGAGAATATTTAAGTTCTATTCTTTTAACAAATTTCAATTATACAATAGTGTTATCACCTATAGTCACCATGTTATATACTATATCCTCAGGCCTTAGTCATCTTATAACTTAAGTTTGTAATCTTTTACCAAACTTTCCCAATTTCCCCCACCTCCCTCCATTCCCTGGTAACCACTTTTCTACTCTCTGTTTTATGAGTTTTTTTTTTCTTTTCTAATGATCCCACATATAAGTGATACCATGCAGTGTTTGTCTTTGTCTGGTTATTTCACTTAGCATAATGCCTTGAGGCCCCACCACAGGCCAAGTTCAGCCTCTGCCTGTGCCCTTCCAGGAGCCAACTGACATAAGCCACAAAGCCATCCCTAGACTTCTTCCAGCCATGCTGGGCTTGGAGGTTCCTGGAGAGGCTAAGCTGTGAACCAAGCTGGCTGCAACTAGTGCTGGGATTGGGGCTACTCTGCCAAAAATATGGGACATGTTGAGGCCAGATGCTACTTGTTTGAGGTTTGTGAACCTTTGAGAGGTTTTAGGACAGTCCACAGCATGAGCCAAGACAGGCTGTTTGTATGAAAAAGCCACTGAAAGGAGCTTGGCTGTGTGCCTGTAAATTGGGTGGGGTGGGGTCTCAGGGACTCACCAGGGCAGGGTGATCCACGTTAGCCAGGTTGATGGAGACTCGGCTATGGCGTTTACCTGTATCTGCATACTAGAAGCAGATAGGGCTCAAAAAAGAAATAATGGCCTCTGCCAGCACTACTATCTGGGAGAAAGCTGCCTCTTCTGCCCTCACCCTGCAGCCAGACAATTCAGTTCCTCCCTGTAAGTCCCTGGTGCCCCTCAAGCTGCTGTGCTAGAGCTCAGAACATGTGAATTCATTAGTGAGTAAGTCTGTGCACAGGTCCTTTAAGAGGATCACCTGGGACTCCAGCCACCCTCTGTCTCACTCAGCCACAATCTCCACTGATTTTCACAGCCAGAAGTTATGGAGACTTCTCTTCCTGGCACTGGAATCCTGGGAGCCTGGTATGTGTCTGGGACCACTTCCTCCTCTGGGGGGGGACGTCTGCAGCTGAGATATCCCTCCTGATTTTTGACCACCATACCTGGGTGTGGGATCAGACTGTTGGAGTCTCCACCCCTCCTACCCATCTCAATGTGGCTTCTGTATATCCTTAGTTATAGGACTTCTGTTCAGCTAGACTTTAGGTGATTCTCAATGATGGTTGTATAGTTTAGTTGTAATTTTGATGTGGTCATGAGAGGATGCAAGGAGAGTTTTTACCTACTCCACCATCTTGACTGAAAGTTACCTATCTTTATCTTTTCAATGATAGGTATCCTAACATGTTTGTGGTTTTGATTTGCATTTCTCTGATTATTAGTGATGTTGAGCACTTTCCAGGTACTTTTGGCCATCTGTATGTCTTCTTTGGAAAATTTTTGTATTGATTTTTGTGAGATAGGAGTCCAGTTTCATTCTTTTGCATGTGGCTATCCAATTTTCCTGTCACCATTTATTGTAGAGACTATCCTTTCCCCAACTGTATATTCTTGGCTCCTTTGTCAAAAAGTAATTGACCAGATATGCATGGATTTATTTCTGTGCTCTCTATGCTGTTCCATTGCCAATGTATCTGTCTTTATGCCAATACCATATTACTTTGATTAATATAGCTTCCACTATAGTTTAAAATCAGGAAGTGTGATACCCCCAGCTTTGTTCTTATTTCTCAAGATTGCTTTGGCTATGTGTAGTCTTTTGTGGTTCCCCACAAATTTTAGGATTTTTTTTTCTATTTCTGTGAAAAATGCCATTAGTATTTTGATAAAGATTACACTGAATGTCTATATTACTTTGGGTAACATGGACATTCTAACAATATTAAATTTTCCAAACCATGAGCCTAACATTTTAGCAATATTAATTCTTTCAATCCATGAACCCAGAATCTTTCCATTTATTTGTGTACAAAATTAAAAAAAAATTTAAGCAATCTTGACTAATTGAGCTTTTAATCTGTTTTTGTTTTGTTTTTCTGATTTTTTTTCTGAAATTTTTTTAAATTAAAGTTTATCGGGGTGACAATTGTTAGTAAAGTTACATAGGTTTCAGGTTTACAATTCTGTAATACATCATCTATATATCACATTGTGTTCACCACCCAGTCAGTTCTCCTTCCATCACCATATATTTGATCCCTTTTCCCTCATCTACCACCCCCGTCTCCCCATACCCTCTGGTAACCACTAACTGTTGTCTGTGTCTATGAGTTTTTGTTTCTTCATTTGTTTGTCTTGTTCCTTTGTTCTTTTCAGTTTTATAACCACATATCAGTGAAATCATATGGTTCTCAACTTTTTCTGTATGACTTATTTCGCTTAGCATTATAATCTCAAGATCCATCCATTCTGTCTCAAATGGCACTATTTCATCTTTTTTAAGGCAGAATAGTATTCCATTGTGTATATATACCACAACTTCTTTATCTAATCATCTATTGACGGATACTTTTGTTGTTTCAGCTTTTAATCTACACATAGTAATTTAAAAAAAATCACAAATGAAGTTTTTTGTCTTAAGGCCTATTTTGTTTGGTATTAAAATACCTATCCTAGCTGCCTTTTACTTATTATTATTATTATTATTATTATTATTATTTGGTATAGTACTGAAAATAAACACATGCATACCCTATGACCTGGCAATTCTACTTACAGCAGAAATCACACTCAATGAAAATGTATACATATATGCACTAAAAAGCATGTACAGGGAATCTTTACAGTAGCATTTTCCTATACTATCACCATGTTAGGAGTCTTCATAGTAGCATTACCTAGTAATAGCTCCAAAAACCCATCAACATTAGAATGAAAAATAAATTGTGGTATATTAATATAATGGAGCAATGAAAATGAGGCACCGTGACACACACAACAACACAGATTAATCTGAAGACAATTTTGAAGGTCAGGAAGCCAGATACAAGAATACATGCTGTATATTCCATTTACAGAAAGTTAAAGAACGGGCCAAACTAATCTATGGTGTTAGAAGTCCGAATACTGATTACCTTTGAGAAGGGGGTTAGTGACTGGGAGAAAGAACAAAGAAATGGGCTCTTGAAATACTGGTAATGTCCTTTCTCAATCTAGCTATTTGGGTCTGCTTATATTTTTAAAATTTATTGAGCAATACACTTATTACTTGTGTATTTTGCTATATGTATTTATACTTCACTAAGAAGCTTACTTGAGAAAACAACCTGCATATATTTGATTCCAGAGTTTCATATTCACACATTTAAAATTTGTTTTCAGTATTTTAAATGGCTCAAATTGGCTTTTTTGGACTACCTTCTATCTACCATCTACTGTTTGCTGGGCAGTGTACTAAATATTTTGCATTCACTATCTTATTAAATCTTCACAATAATCCTGTATATTAGAAATTAGGTCCATTTTGTATACAAAGAATTAAACTCAGAGAAACTAAGTTTTTTTCCCAAGATCACACAACTAGTAGTAGAGCTATGTTATTCTACTATGAAAATATTTAAAGCTCCAAGTTAATTTTTAGAACAGAAGCAGTTTTCAAATTGGGTTCCTAGGCATGGAGACACAGATAAGTCATTTAATCTGAGTGTCTTTGTTTACTAGCTATAATATAAATTACCTTTGACAGCAGAGCAGTGCTGTTATTTTATTTCCCCTGAGTTTTTGAGCTCTTGTGAATAGAGGAAAAAGTCATAAATAGCCACTGTTAATTTTAAATATTTTACTTGAACAAGTTCACCTGAATTGCTTTCTAAATAAGATCCTTAGCATATTAGTATTAATTGTCTCTATCTATTATTGACCAAAGAATTCCATCCAATCACTGGGCTTCTCAGGCTGTGATAAATACTTGCTACTGTTTGTGTTTTGATGCCTTGAACAGGGAGGCAAACTGCTTAACACTTGAAAGGGATTCTGTTTCTACTAAGAAACATATTTTCTGATATTACATTAAATAGCTTAAATATACTGTAACCATGAAGTACAGTTGTTGTTAAAGTGTTCTTAGACTCAATGAAAGAAATTAATAAATAGAAAACCCAGTCTTAAGAGAAATCTCATGGTTTTTTAGTTAAGAAAAAATAAATTAGCACTCTCAGCAGGGGGAAAGCCTAGATTGTGTGGGATTCTTTTGAAAAAGGAGAATTTCACTCCCAATGTTAATTTAATTTGCACGCACTTCTGGGGAAGTCATTTATCACCTTACTATGCATATACCTTGGATAATATTTATACTTCTATATAAGCTTTTAATAAAATATACTACTATCTATGGAATACCAATTGAGAATCTGTTAATAAAGGAAACAATTGAAGGAAAATTTTGAAAAGAATTTAGTATAATCCCTTTACATATCATTTGAGAGACTATTTTATCAGTGTTCTGATCAAAGACTTAGAAAAAGGAGATGGGTTTATATTTGTCCTTTCTTTGTGCTATTTGTGACGCTTTGAGCCTTTCTTCTTTGATTCACAAAATGCAAGCTGTACACAGAACCTGACTTCGTCTTTCGTAGTCATGAGTTTGGCGAGGTCAGATAGCTTTAAAAGAAGACTAAGGCTGATTTGCCCTGCAGACTCTGAGCAGTAGCGCTGATGTCAGCGCAACAGGGTGTTAAGTACACACTCATCTTAGCTGCAGAATGGATGTGCTGGGCAAATAATGATATCAGAGAGTGAAAACCACTCCACCATGTTGCTGCTGACTGTCCCACCCGGACCTGGGAGGCTCTTTCTAGTTTGCTCTCCACGCCCGTGTGAGCTCTCAACTCCATGTTGCTCTCTGCTTGAAGGACAGAAAAGTCCAATCTAGACATGTGAATATTTCAGTTTCCTCAGTCATGTAAGTTTTCCCCCTCTCCCAACCACGATATCCTGAACCAAGAGGTCAGACTATCAAAATGACTTTGATATTTCACAGGAAAAGGTGAAGACCAAATATTTGCAGACCAAAGGGGCCAGAGATGATAAGTAGAAGGAAACAGCAGAAGACAAAGAGGGCTGTGATTTTGCTGCCAGCAGCACAGTGTAACAGTCAAGAGGGACGTGGACTTCCTAGATTCAAGGGCTGGTACCGCCACTCACTAGCAGGGAGACTTTGGGAGGTTACTTAACTTCTTGAATCCTCAGTTTTATGTCTCTAAGGTCTAAGAATAACATCTAATTCTTGGGGTGATGTAAAGAGAAGCAATCCTACAGATACAATGCTTACTAACTATATTAATTATAATTATAGTATTTACATAAGTATATGTAAATAATCATATATTTATTATATCCATTATGGTTGATTATCTATCATAACATGTAATGTTATAATAGAAATTAATATATAACATAACTATAAATATTATATTTAATAATTGATATATAAACATATATTTTATTATATTATGTTTATTATTATATTTTACATAATTATATAAGTATAAGAATAATTATAGTAATTATGTTCATTATAATTTTAGTACCTAGCATATTTGAAATACCCAATAAAAAATACTTATTTTAAAAATCGAACACCGTTTTAGGTATATTTCACACCTTTCCTCCCCCTTCATCTGGTGGGCACATGATACTTGCACATGATTTGGGCACAGCCAATCAGAATACCCTAACCCTGTCACAGTGATTACTTCAGGCTGACTGAGCTGGATCAATTACTCTATATCTTTCTTATCCCATTTAACAAATACAGTCGCTTAATACAGATTTTAATGTTATTAAGTTTACTTAAAATATGTCATAACGATAAGTAATCAGTCCACATGTTTATAGAAAATTCCAGTAAATAGTA